>NC_061508.1:121750891-121841843 GCF_022539505.1 Lolium rigidum
TTGGCCACAAGAACCGTGACTAAAGGTCCTCCGCCCCGACCGTCGCCTGGCGCCCACGTGGACGGGCCTTTAGTCGCGGTTCGTAACCAACCGCGACTAAAGGGGGGGGGGGGCTTTAGTCCCGCATGTTTAATACCGGTATTAATGGACGTTCCGAACCGTGACTATTGGCCATTTTTCCACCAGTGACGGGCAGACAGATCACAGGTTTACTCTTGCGCTCTCATACCAAGATGGATTTCGGCCAGTGAAAGGTTAACTTGTAATGCTCCCTCTGATTTAAATTAGTTGATTTCACTTTATTTAGAATACAGTTGTATCTTGTCAATAAACGCATTTAGATACATCTACACCAAGATAAAATAAAATTAATTAATTTAAATTGGAGAAAGTACTACAAAGTATATATCATGTAGGTTCACAAGACCAAAGCTTCTCGCCATTACCAGGGTTCTCTTGGTTAGAGGAAAAGGGCGGCAATAAGTTGGTGCGGCACATGTTAGTCAACAAACAAACAAACAAACATTGCACATGGCAAAATTGAAGTCACTTAATTTCAAATGAAGGAAATACCTCCCACTCGCATTCGTCACCTCCGACCAGCTGGCTCGGTGTCTAGACACTGAAATGTGTCGAGATGAAGCCAAAGGTGTGAGATATAGGGCGTGTTTGGTAGGCTGGACTCTTCTTGGCTCGCAACAGGCATCAAAAATAGCCCGTTTGGTTTCCTGGACCTGTCCACGTTGTTGCACGAATCGAATATTAAAACACCCTCGAGACAGGTCAGATCGGTTGTTTCCAGCGGTCACTCCTCTGCTCGTCGGATGCAACATGTGCTCGTGAACTTACGCTCACTCGTCAAATCAACACAATCATACTCTAAATTAAAATAAACTGTATATGAAAAAGATGCGTGTCGATGATATGAATCAATTCTGACAATCGGTTTCGAGTTTCGTCAATCGTAAATCATTAGTTTCATGTTTGAAATTTTGACCGAATTTTACCAAATTCATCGCACATGCTCAATCGTTTAAAATTTCCTTTAAGGAGTAGGTTCACTCACCATTCCGCGCCATTCCGCCTGACTTTGTGGGCTCGAAGGTTTTAATGAGGCGGCATGTTGATCTTAATATATGTCAAAAAGAAACTTTTTGTTCCGATGGGCAGGTGCGTCCGTGCCATTGCGCTGGCATGCGGCCTGCCGCCCCGACCGACTCAGAGGACAACGGTAGTAATTGTCTACTTGACCAATCGTGAATGGATATGCGTGCGCTATGCTATCCAGTACTGGTATTTCCGTGCCTCCTGATCTTTTTTTTTTAACAAGGTAGGTCCAGAAGGACCTGGAGCATGCATTATATCGTCGGTGAGAGCACAGTTACATAGAGAACCTCAAGGAAAAGAAAAATTACAACCAAGCCCCTATGTTTTGCACTAAGCACCCTACATAGACGCGTAGAAACGCGATCGAGTCCATTGCCGACAGACGAAGACATACCGGCGTCGCCGTCGCATCCATCCTCGGGGACGAAACCACTTGAGGACGGAGCAACGCTCATCGCGTGCCTCCTGATCCGATCCCATCTATATTGAGAAGCTTCAGAGTTTATCTCAAATACCAATTTGACGGCAGCTAAACCTGTGTTGGTTTGCTCCGACGCCGATCGTGCACGCCAGCTTACGCCTACACGTCGGAGTCAAGTGAAGAGAAAAAAAATGCACATGTTTCTTTCATGCCGTTTAGCATCTTCCCCTTCAAAACTAGTTCTCGGTCGGTAGGTCGGTCGGTCATCACGGAGAGTCGGTCGCTGTCGTGGGAAATCAATTTGGTGCACAACTTTACGGTCCAGGCGCTACCACCACGTTTTGAACGGGGTCGCCCGCCATGATCCCCTGAGTGCCAAGATCGTACGCAAACGCAAATAAACAACGACGTGGAGCTGGAGCTTGTTTATATCGCGATAGCCATGCGCTTGTACAGTACAATCTTGGCGGTGGATTTTACCCTAGGGAATGAACCTCGTACATGCATGCATCTGCCAATGCACGCACGCATGCAGGCCGCATGTGAAGAAACGTACGCCGCCTGATACGGACGGATTCGCTCGTCGACATACTTGTTTTTTTCGATAAAGGGAATATATTAATATCAAAAAGATACCAATTACACCCAGCCTCTGCAACAACGCACCACCCTAATGGCACTACGGATGCACACAACCAAAAAAAGGAAAAGAAAACTAAGAAACAAAGTCCCGCTACTGATATCCCGGGCCTAACAACAGCAATACATCCACCGCCAAAACAACACCTGAAATACGGACTCTCCAAAAACGACGCCTCCAAGAAGGGAACAGGTGCTCTAACAACTGTCGTCGCCCGATCAACGATCTTAGGTTTTCACCACCGAAGATAGTCCCCGCTCTCAAAACAATGCCTCCAACAAGGTCATTGCCGGGCACAACCAGGTTAAGGTCGGACCTTGGGTTTTCACCCGGAAAGGTAGGACTCCGAACTTCACCTGTGTTGTCGCCCCCACTTTCATACCGCTCGCTGTGAAGCCCGGAACACCAAGCAAGTCCCTCAACAGCGCGGAGACTTGAACCTCCCTTAGCTAGTCCTCCCTCCGGCCTTCATGAACTTATCTTCTTCCGACTTTCATCATGGATCCATAGTCACTTGATGTCAACACGGAAAAAGAGCTTCGTGCCGCTCCCTCCGGAACCAATCGGTCGGAATAAAAGCATGGGTGCGCACGACCGAATACCACCGATCCGAGCAAACTCCGGGCAAAAAGCACCGTTACATTCGCCGGCGGAGCCTTCCGAACTCAACACTCCGGCTAGATCACGAGTCCAGGCCTCCGGTAGGTCTTCCTCTTCACGCAAGAGAGACCCTAGGACCACCGCCTTTATTCAGGTCGGACCCCCACGTCGACGACCATCCTGGGCTGGCCACTCCAACCCTCCACCGGCGACTCCGTCGCCGGCTTCCATGCATCTCCATCTCGCCGCTGGAAGGCGGTGATAGATCGATAGATCCACCACCACCAACCGCAGGCCGACCCTCTCCGGCGAAGAAGAGGGCCACCTCCACCGTCGTACCCAAGGCTGCTGCCCGGGCGACCTCGTGTCGCGGGTGAAGCCCGAGATCGCCTCCATTCACCGGCGAGAGGCGGGGGAAAATGGCGCGAGGCCATGGGCCCGGCCGCCGCCCACCACCAGCCCCTGCCGGAGTGCTGCGGAGAGCCGACGGGAGGAGGGCGCAGGCAGGCCGCCGCCGCCCATCCCAACCGCGTCGGCCGATCCACCAGGGGAGAGCCGACGGGAGAAGGGGGCGCAGCGTAGGCCGCCGCCGCCCATCCCATCCGCGCGTCCACCATGCTCGAGGGAGGGAGATCCGGCCGCCGTCCACCATGCATCGACGAGGAAGGGCCCCCGCCGCCGCCACGCCCCGTGGGTCTTTGCCCCGGCGACGCTACCGGCGGCGGCGGCGGCTAGGGCTGGGAGGCTGGGGGTACGGGAGGCTGGGGGCACCTCAACAACCCGTCGACATACTTGTAGCACCGTGCGCTTACGCATCCAGCACAACAATGACGTTGCAATTATTTTTTAGGGTACGTTGCACTTAATCAAAGAGACCACGTACGTATGCAGCTTAGAGTAACAGGCCTTCTCTATTTTTAACGGGGAACAAGCCCGAACGCATCACACGGTGTATTAGTCGGCACGATAATTTACAAGGAGCTCCTAACAAATACAAAAAATAAATTCTAGCCTGACTTTCGCAAGAAAGACCTCTTCTGAAAATTGTGAAGCGCAATAAGACCCTTTCTCCGCTAGAGTTCACGCAAGAATATCATTCACTCAAATTCCATTTATTGGCTCAAAGGAGGTTGGCTCATATCATAACCTGGACCGCATCATCAGATGACACATTTTTGAGTGGAGGTTTCAACGTCATGTTGGGGAGTGACACCGGTTCAAGTCAACATGCGACCGATCAATTTCGACATTGGTAGCAAATAAGCCGAGGGACTTGTCTTCGTAGCAAAAATGGAAACTTGCTTATTTTGTGCTAAATTTTTACCACAATGCCAGAATCTTCATTTTGGACGAGTAATTGTATGGTTTTATCTTTGTGTGAAAGGTCCGCTCTTCTATTAATAACCATCAATAATATGACAAAGAGCCATAAAAGTAATAAAAATTATAAATAGGTCACTGAACCAACTAGCAAAGACTATGCACAAGAGGGGTCCAAAGGCGCGCCACCCGTTGTCGTTCCTCCCACTGGCGCCGGGCGAAACTTTTCATAGCACGTCTTGCTAAAGTTCAAGGAGCAATGAGTGTCGAAGGCAGAAACTAAAAACAAAACAAAAGGGTACGGAAGCAAAGGAGAAGGCTATTGGGAGGCCACAACCAAAATCCATATATGGTTCCTTCCATCTCGTTAGCGATGCCACCGGCCCGCTCCTCCTCCCGTGGCATTGGGCCATGGAGGTGTGGCGGACCACGGCTTCTTGTCGTCGGGAGGTTTTTCGTTCTTTATTTAGCTTATTTTTCAGTCTTCTTCGGGGTGTTGAGGTGGCCGATACATCCTGAAGTTAGAAAAAGTTCGTTCCCCACTCTATCCTTGCTTTGGTGGTGCATCTAGCACCGTCGAAGGGCTAATGGAGTCGTATGTCCGATGGATCTCCGGGGATCTCGTTGAGTTTCGTGCTCGTTCGTGTGTTTTCAGGTTAGCGTCTTCCGTTTTATGGTTGGCATCAATTGCGATGGTTGCTGCTATGGTACGCTGTTACTTTATGGTCTTGGCTCGACGAGTTCCCGTGTGCATGTTACAACAAACTCTAGTATGAAAAGTTTTGTGTATATTTGATGATGGAGCGGCGAGAACGGCGGCACGTCTCTAGCTCGCGCTAGTGTTTGTAGTCGTCTCTAGGTGGTTCTAAGATCTATTAGTAATTTTTATTACTTTTGAATTTCTCTAACGATTTTTAATAGATTCATGGAATTTCAAAAAAGAACGAAAGAAAGCAAACACGGAGAAAGCTAGAGATTCGAGATGGTCTGGCACGCGGTTGGCTGCGGCGTCCGCGTCAGAGCGCGATACGCGACGGGAGAAAAAGGAGAGCGCGGCGTCCGATCACGTGCGGCCAGCGATTCGATCGTAGCCCCACCACGGCGTGCCTCTCTCCCGCCCGCGTGCGGTGGGCCTCCTCTCCATCGCCTTGTCGCCGAGCGCGTGCCAGAGCCAGACTGTGGGCGACGGCGTGAAGGAGCCGGACGGCACGGCGTTTGGTTCCGTCCAAGACGCCGTCACGGTAGCGCGCACGTGGTTTTTCGACGCCCAATCCATCCATTCATCGGCAGGATGGTAGAAAGCTTGTTTTAAGCTATCACACTGTTGCAGCCCAGCTCCATTTTGGTGGCACTTTTTTTTCTCTCTCTCCATCTTCAAGAGCGAGGAGAATTTTCCGTGAAACGAAATGGTGACAGTCTCTTCCGATTTACATTGTCATTTTTGCGACGGTTGCTACTCTGGTGTGCCGCTGGTTCTTTGGGACCTTCGGCCATCTCCAACGAAGCGATCCATTCCGTGCCCACGCGTTCGGATGGGTCACATCGAACAAAATCGCGGCCTAGCGCGCGAATCCATCCAAAAAAAGGATGGCCGCGGCGTCCGGGAGGACCCAAACCCGGCCCAAATCTAGGCCAGGTTTGCATGACCGCGGCCGCCGAGCGCTAGCCACTCACGACTTTCCCTGGCCCGCGTGTCATAGGGAGACAACTTCATTTTTATTAAAATAAAACATATTACATTTTTTCTTAAAACTACCTACTACCAGCCTAACTACCTAGGACCCGCAGCCGACTCGCCGTCACGGGCGTGGATTTCACTCGACGCGGGCGGCCTATACGCGTGAGGATTCCACTCTAGCTTTCCAGCTGGGTGGCCCGCGGCAGCCTTCCTCCGGCGTTCCTCCTCATGTCCGTCCTCGCAGCTTGGACGCGGGCGCCCTCTTCCGATCTGTCCTCGCAGCTTGGGCGCGGGCGCGCTCCTCCTCCTCCTGCAGTGTCATGGTCCGCTTTCCGCACAACGCTCGGCGCGGTCCACAGCGTCCCGTGCCTCGAGGCGGACGCGGTTGGCGTCCTTGGCCTCCTTGATCGCCTCCTGGTGACGCTGCCGATGTTGCCGGCCTAGCTCCGCCTCCGCAGCCTCCTCGTGGGCGTCCCAAACGGGCGAGGGCATATGGACGAGGTGGCGGGAACCTCCTGAGCGACGAGCTCGTTCTTCTTCCCGATGAGGTCGCCTAAACGACGGCGACCGACTCGGACGGAGGCCTCGTGCTCCCTCGTCTCACGCGTGAGCTCGGCGAGACGCTCCTCGATGGCGACGTTGAGCTGCGCCATCTCGCGTTCATGGACGTCCTCCTCCTTGTCGGCGTTCGCGATAGCATCCGCCTCCTCCTCGGTGGCGGGGTCGGGCCCCTCCTCCGCTCTGCTTCCTCTGCCTTCTTTGACATCCGTCGGCGGCCTCGTACCAGCCAGCTGCGGCCCCCTCCACCAGCTCTGCGTCCTTCGCCTTCTTTGCCGCCCCCTCGGCCGCGACGCGGATAGCCTCGTCATCGGCGACCCCATGCGTCGTGTCGCTCCTCCTCCGTCGTCCGCGGGAACCTAGCGTAGGCGGCGAGGGAGAGCTTCGCCCACGTGGTCTGCAGGGTGTGCGACATGGCAATGGAGGAGGAGAGGGCGCCGGAGAAGGTAGAGGGGAAGAGGGCGCGAAGCAGGTGAGGTCTGCGAGGCCGCGCGCGCCGTCTTTTATAGCTTGCGGCCTTGGCGGAAAACTTGGGCGCAAGTGTGCGCCCTAGGCCTTTTTGTGCGCGGGCGAACCCCGGTGCACGGAAGAACTTTTCTGCGCGTTCTCCCGCCCGCTATTACTGTCTCGTCGAGGCCTGCCATGGCGCAGGGCCGCCCAGGGAAGACAAGCCACGTGGCGGCTTTATGGGTCGCCGCGTTGGACGCAGCATGCAACCCAAACAGACACGACGCTGGGCGCTATCCGCGTGTCCGCGCGGCCTAAACGGATTTAGGTCCGATTTAGGTCCGCGCGTTAGGGCATCTCCAACGGGCGACGCAAACGGATGCTGAGCGACCGTTTGCTTCTGCCGTGACCGAAAATGCGTCTGAGCCTTGCTCCAATGGGGCGACGCAAAGTGACCGGGCCGTACGCGGCGATGCAAACCTGGCCCAAATATGCGCCAGGTTTGCGTCCTTCGCGGACGCTCCGCGGTCGCGCCGAGCGTCCTCCTTTTCTTACCCGGTCCCGCAAGTCAGGGACAGCGAAATCGACCGCTTCGATTTGCTTCTTTTTTCCATTCTTTGGTGCCCTAGTGCGACGCCACCACCCCAACCCAACCCGCCGCCGTCCCGCCGCAGCGCCGTAGTACTCGCCGTCGGCTCGGTCCTCGCCGCGCGGGAGAGCAGGATCGTACTCGGGGTTGGCTCCGGGGCGTACCTGCCAGCTGTTTTGGGGCCAAACATTGTTGGTTGTGCCGCCCTTTGATGACCCACAAGTATAGGGGATCGCAACAGTCTTCAAGGGAAGTAAAACCCAAATTTATTGATTCGACACAAGGGGAGGTAAAGAATACTTATAAGCCTTAACAATTGAGTTGTCAATTCAGCTGCACCTGGAAAAGCACTAGTAACACGGGTGATGTGAAAGTAGCAGTGATATGAGAAGCGATAGTAACGATAACACAGCAGCGAGTAATAGTAATATGAGAGCAATGGCACCGGAAAATAGTTGATACTACTTCCAATGACATGTAGAACGAGTATATGATGATGAAAGATGGATCGGGGTTCCCGACTATCTACACTAGTGGTAACTCTCCAATAACAAGTGTCGGGTGAACAAATTACAGTTGGGCAATTGATAGGATTGAAATAGCATTAAGACAGAACATCAAGATCATTAATCATGTAGGCATGTTTCCCATATATAATCATACGTGCTCGCAATGAGAAACTTGTATAACATCTTTTGTCCTACCAGCCGGTGGCAGCCGGGCCTCTAGGGAATCTACTGGAAATTAAGGCACTCCTTTTAATAGAGCACCGGAGCAAAGCATTAACAATCCGTGAAAACATGTGATCCTCATATCTAAGCCTTCCCCTCCAGTTGTCCCAATTTCTGTCACTTTGGGGGCTTTGGTTCCGGACATAGACATGTGCATACAACTTGTAGATACAATCTAAGCAATAAGTATAGAGCTTAAATCTAAGATCATGCCACTCGGGCCCTAGTGACAAGCATTAAACACAACAAGATTGTAGCAACAATAACTTCATAAACTTTATAGATAGACAATCATAATGTAACAATCCATCGGATCCCAACAAACACAACACCGATTACATCAGATGAATCTCAATCATGTAAGGCAGCTCATGAGATCATTGTATTGAAGTACATGGGAGAGATGATACCAACTAGCTACAGCTAGAACCCGTAGTCCATGGGGGAACTACTCACGGAGCATGATGGAGGCGATGGCGTTGATGGAGATGGCTTCCGGGGGCACTTCCCCGTCCCGGCAGGGTGCCGGAACAGAGACTTCTGTCCCCCGAATTGGAGTTTCGCGATGGTGGCGGCGCCCCTGGAGTCTTTCTGGAGTTTCATCAATTGGTATCGAAGATTTAGGTCGGGACGACTTAAATAGGCGAAGAGTCGGAGTCGGAGGGGCCACGGGGCCACCTCACACTAGGGCGGCGCGCCCCCCTCCTGGGCCGCGCCGACCACACGTGTGGGGCCCCCAGGGCACCCCTCTGGTCCCCCTCTGACTTTCTGGAAGGTTCAGGGAAAAATAAGATGCTGGGTCTTCGTTTCGTCGAATTCCGAGAATATTGCCGAACAGCCTTTCTGGAACCAAAAACAGCAGAAACGAGAGCCGACACTTCGACATCTTGTTAATAGGTTAGTTCCGGAAAATGCATAAAAACATTATAAAGTGCAAGCAAAACATGTAAGTATTGTCATAAAACAAGCATGGAACATCAGAAATTATAGGTACGTTGGAGACATATCACCCTTCCTCGCCGCCCACGACCTGTTCGGTCAATTGCGCCGGTAGGTGTCTTCTCCTGTTTTCGGCGCGATTGTGCGCGACCATTGATCCACAGTTCGTACCCACGTAGATGGACATATGGCTGATGCTGGAGAAGTTCCGCGCGAAGTTCGTTGACTCCTCTTCCGACGAGGAGTCCGGTCAGTCGACGCCGACATTGGCAACTACTGCGGCCTCCATGATCCACGAGTTCAATGCAAACTAGGGGCAAGTGCACCGGGGCTCTGTCAAGGGCCGCTCAAAAAACCTATCGCGCAACAGAGTGGAAGGGCAGCTCCGGCTTCACAAGGACTACTTCCACCTCACCGATCTGGTGTTCAAGGAAATAATGTTCCGACGCCGGTACAGGATGTCAAGGGAGCTGTTCATGGTCATTCTCCGGGGCATCAGATGAAGGAGATATGCCCTAGAGGCAATAATAAAGTGGTTATTATTTATATCTTTATGTTTATGATAAATATATATCATGCTATAATTGTATTAACCGAAACATTAGTACATGTGTGATATGTAGACAAACAAGAAGTCCCTAGTATGCCTCTTAAACTAGCTTGTTGATTAATGGATGATTAGTTTCATAATCATGAACATTGGATGTTATTAATAACAAGGTTATATCATTATATGAATGATGTAATGGACACACCCAATTAAGCATAGCATAAGATCTCGTCATTAAGGTATTTGCTATAAGCTTTCGATACATAGTTACCTAGTCCTTATGACCATGAGATCATGTAAATCACTTATACTGGAAAGGTACTTTGATTACATCAAACGCCACTGCGTAAATGGGTGGTTATAAAGGTGGGATTAAGTATCCGGAAAGTATGAGTTGAGGCATATGGATCAACGAGTGGGATTTGTCCATCCCGATGACGGATAGATATACTCCGGGCCCTCTCGGTGGAATGTCGTCTAATGTCTTGCAAGCATATGAATGAGTTCATAAGAGACCATATACCACAGTACGAGTAAAGAGTACTTGTCGAGAAACGAGGTTGAACAAGGTATGGAGTGATACCGAAGATCAAACCTCGGACAAGTAAAATATCGCGTGACAAAAGGAATTGGTATCGTATGTGAATGGTTCATTCGATCACTAAAGTCATCGTTGAATATGTGGGAGCCATTATGGATCTCCGGATCCCGCTATTGGTTATTGGTCGGAGTGAGTACTCAACCATGTCCACATAGTTCACGAACCGTAGGGTGACACACTTAAAGTTGGATGTTGAAATGGTAGTACTTGAATATGGAATGGAGTTGGAATATTTATTCGGAGTCCCGGATGAGATCCCGGACTTCACGAGGAGTTCCGGAATGGTCCGGAGAATAAGATTCATATATAGGATGTCATTTTATGTGAATAAAATGTCGCGGAAGGTTCTATGGAAGGTTCTAGAAGTTTCTAGAAAAGTCCGGAAGAAACCACCAAGGAAGGTGGAGTCCACATGGGACTCCACCTCCATGGCCGGCCAACCCTAGTGGGGGAGGAGTCCCAAGTGGACTCCCCCTAGGGAGCCGGCCACCCCCATATGGGAGGTGGAACTCCCACCTTGGTGGGAGTCCTAGCTAGGCTAGGTTTCCCCTCCCTATGGAAGGTTTTTGGTTCGGGTCTTATTCGAAGACTTGGAGACCAACTCTTGGGGTTCCACCTATATAATGAGGGCCAAAGGGGAGGGGGCCGGCCACCTCAAACACCACCAAGGTGGCCGCACCCCTATAGTGGCCGGAGCCCCCCTCTCCCCAAACCCTAGCCGCCCCGCTCCTCCACTTCCCGCACGCTTAGCGAAGCTCCGCCGGACTTCTCCACCACCACCGACACCACGCCGTCGTGCTTGTCGGATTCAAGAGGAGCTACTACTTCCGCTGCCCGCTGGAACGGGGAGGTGGACGTCGTCTTCATCAACAACCGAACGTGTGACCGAGTACGGAGGTGCTGCCCGTTCGTGGCGCCGGAACCGATCGTGATCAAGATCTTCTACGCGCTTTTGCAAGCGGCAAGTGAACGTCTACCGCAGCAACAAGAGCCTCATCTTGTAGGCTTTGGAATCTCTTCAAGGGTGAGACTCGATACCCCCTCGTTGCTACCGTCTTCTAGATTGCATCTTGGCTTGGATTGCGTGTTCGCGGTAGGAATTTTTTTGTTTTCTATGCAACGTTATCCTTCAGTGGTATCAGAGCCGTGTCTATGCATAGATGGTTGCACGAGTAGAACACAATGGTTTTGTGGGCGTTGATGCTCTTGTTATCTTTAGTTGAGTACTTTGCATCTTTATGGCATAGTGGGATGAAGCGGCTCGGACTAACTTTACATGACCGCGTTCATGAGACTTGTTCCTCGTTCGACATGCAACTTGTATTGCATAAGAGGCTTTGCGGGTGTCTGTCTCTCCTACTATAGTAAAGATTCAATTTACTCTTCTATTGACAACATTAGTATCAACGTTGTGGTTCATGTTCGTAGGTAGATTAGATCTATATCGAAAACCCTAAACCACGTAAAATATGCAAACCAAATTAGAGAGCGTCTAACTTGTTTTTGCAGGGTTTGGTGATGTGATATGGCCATAATGTGATGATGAATATGTATGAGATGATCATTATTGTATTGTGGCAACCGGCAGGAGCCTTATGGTTGTCTTTAAATTTCATGTTGAGAGGTATTTCAAAGGTTGTAATAGTTGCTACATGGAGGACAATCATGAAGACGGCGCCATGAACCTTGACGCTACGCCGACGATGATGGAGATCATGCCCGTTGATGATGGAGATCATGTCCGTGCTTTGGAGATGAAGATCGAAGGCGCAAAGACTAAAGGGCCATATCATATCACATATGAATTGCATGTGATGTTAATCCTTTATGCATCTTATTTTGCTTAGATCGCGACGGTAGCATTATAAGATGATCCCTCACATTAATATCAAGATAATAAAGTGTTCTCCCCTCGTATGCACCGTTGTACAGTTCGTCGTTTCGAAGCATCTCGTGATGATCGGATGTGGTAGATTCAACGTTCACATACAACGGGTGTAAGACATGTTGCACAACGCGGAATACTTGGGTTTGCTTGACGAGCCTAGCATGTACAGACATGGCATCGGGACAATGGAAACCGAAAGGTTGAACACGAGTCATATGGATGATATGATCAACATGTTGATGTTCACCATTGAAACTACATCATCTCACGTGATGATCGGTTTTGGTGTAGTGGATTTGGATCGTGTACCACTTTACAACTATGAGGGATGTTGTATTAAGTGGGAGTTCATTAGTAATTAGATTAAAACATGAACTAATTATCATAAACATAGTCTGAGTAGTATTTTGAATTAATTTTGTAGTATTGGCATCCGTTTACTACTATGCGCTAGTCTTATAATTGAGATAGAAATACTGTTAAAATCTGATTAGAAACTTTACGGATCAGTACCGTATTGTTAATGAATCAAGAAATGATTAAGTCCTATTGCAAACATTTAGTGAAACTCACTTTGTTGATTCAGAGAGCTATGGTTTCAATTAGTACCTAAAGTTATCTTGTCTCCATGAAACTTGAAGTTCAAATCTGTTTGAAAAGTAAGGAGCTGAAAATTTAGTTTTCAGAAATAATCAAGGTACGAGATATATGTGATATCTAAGACCTTATTGCAAGATGATAGAATATAAATTTGGTGAGACTACATAAACTCATAAATTTTATGGGAATGTACGAAGGTTGAAGACGCAAGGCGTCCCAATCCTCCAACTATTGGGGCACTAACAATATTCGCATATCCATGAAGTGATTGTCCTTAGTATGCACCGTTGCTAAGACTCGTCGTTTCGAAGCATCACGTGATGATCGGGTGTTATAGATTCTACGTGTGCTTCCAACGGGTGCAAGCCAGATTTGCATATGCGAATACTAAGGTTAAACTTTATGAGCCTAGCATGTACAGACATGGTCTCAAAAAGTTGTCATGAATTGATGGATAAAATTATGAGTGAAATTGTTCATCATAGTTACTAATATGTGAAATCTAGAACACTTATCATATGATGATCAACTTCAAAGTAAGAACCTCAAGGTTATTGGTGTTTGACCAACAAACCTAGAAGTTATTGATGTTGAAATGTTTTTCTGAATAATGAGGAAAGCTAAAAGAGAAACTGCAAAAGATATTTTGGCAAAAGAAAAGAAAAGACTAGAAAGTCTAGCTCAGGTGTATATAAATGATATACATGTTATGGTTGTATTCCTAGTTAAGTCACACAATGAAATTCTTGGGTATTAATACCATATTGGTTGGTATGAAGTGTCATACAAAACAACGCAATACAAGAATACAATAGCCTAAGTGACTGACAAGGAATATGATAGGAATGCACGTCTGGAATAAAATAAAGTGTTATTATGTTCGTCGTTGGCATTCTATCTAGCCCTTAGAATTTATAATAAAGAACTTAATAATTGTTATTTTGCTCTAGTCAAATGAAAACAATGAGTTGTTCAAATTATGACATTACTCCATGTACGATGGATAAGTTATTATAAATCTTAATGGTGAAACACACATACATAACAACGACGCTAAAAATGCCATAAGGCAAATGATTTGAATTCCACTTATTTGTGGAACCGCAATTTAGGTCATGTTAGAAAAGATCGCATGAAGGAACTCCATGCAAATGGATTTTTGGAGTCATTCGATTTGTTGAATCGTTTGGCACTTGCAATTTTTTTTTAAAAAGGTAATGACTGAAATACCGTTCATAGGCTGAAGAGTTGAACGGGCAACTAACTTAGTGAAAACATACATAATGATATATGTGGTTCACTGGGCATAGTTGTGTGCGGAAGATTCTTCTACTTCATGAAAACTTTCAAACAATGAATTGAGTATATATGTGGATATATTCAATAAGGAAAAGTTTGAAACATTTGAATAGGATTCAAATAAATTTCAGCATGAAGTGGAAATCATCGTAATAGAAAAATCAAATATCTATGATTGGATCATGGTGGAAATATTTGAATTACGAGTTTTAGCGAACATCTAAGAGAGTTATGAAATTGTTCTACAACTCACATTTCTTGGAGAATCATAATGATGATATAGTATCCGAGATATGTATCCAAACCTTGTTGGATTAATGATGTGATAAAATATTATGACGCCATTATATTTTTGTGGATTATGCTTTAGTGACTACCGCTTTTACACTAAATAGAGCATCATCATGATCCGTTGAAATGACACCATACAAGTTATGGTATGGGTATAAACCCTAATAGTCTTTTCTTTAAATGTTGGTCTAAGAGTTTACAATCAAAATCGGATGAATGTCTTTGCTGGTTATCCCAGAGATTTAATTGGGAATTCTTCCCACAAGACAAAGACAAAAGTGTTTGTCAATGTTTCTTATTTCCGAGAAATTGTTTCTAGTGAAGTATTTGCGTGGGAGGACAATATAATTTGATAAGGTTTATGAACCTGAGCATAATGATCGGAATAGCGCAACGATCGGAATTGGTTTCGGAAGCGGCCACGACGATCATGGCTCTCATGACTACAAAGTGTTTTAGCCATGGAGATCGAAGTACATATTGAACCTTGTAGGTATGGTTTACTTTGTGATCAAATAAATGATTTGTGGACAAAGGATTGATTTTGAACAATGATAAACCAACTACAAAACAAAGAAGTTATGATGGGCCCCGACTCCGTTAAAATGGCCATGCGCCATGAAATCCAAGATAGATGAATACTTTATGAAAGTAAATGGATCTATGAAATTGATAGACTTGGATGAAATATCCTTGAAGAAAGCTTGACTTATCGAAAAATTGTTTACGACAAAGTTCAAAGAGTTGAATACGATAAGATTAGATCTTCCGTAGCAATGCTTATAGTCTATGTGGATTATTCTAGTAATCACTACATATTTCTTTTATGAGATATGCTAGTAGGATGGCAAAATACACTACTTAACGAAGTATGTATACAAGATACAACCAAGAGTTTTGTTGGTCCGTGGAATACTAGATAAGTATACAAGCTTCAATTGGATGAAGTAAGTATCACGGAGTTGGAATCTTCACCGGATGAAATAGTCAAAGAGTTTTTGATTTCATCAGAGACGATGAAGAGGCTTGCATTTGCAAGAAATTAAGTGGGAGCGCTAAGACACATTTATAATACTTTATGTAGGTGACATATAGTTGGTTATAAATGATGTAATTATATACTTGATTGAAAAGGTTTCATTGAGAATTAACTTCAATGAAAGGATATGGACTGAAACAAATTTAGTGTCAAGATCTATGAAGATAGATTGAAACACATAAATAAGTTTAAGTCAAAGTACATATGATGGATATTGAAGTAGTTCAATATAGAAATATTAAGAAAATGTTCTTGTCATGTGAAGGTTTAACAAGACTTGAGTGTATCTGACACTCAATGAGTAAAAAACACATGACTGATTATAGATCACGAATAATATGTACACAATCAGATATCATGTGCTATAAAGTGTTATGAGCATATACCAGAATGATTCATATGATGATCATTGGACGACGAGTAAGAATATCCTTGAGTACTTTAGAAGAACTAAGGATATATATATATATATATATATATTTGTATGAAGAAATGACAAACAAATCGCCGTAAGGTGTTACACCGATATTGGTTTTGTCACATATAAAATATAATTTCAATCTCAAATTAGACTAAGTGTTGTTTTAAAAGGTAGCACAATGAGCTAGAAGTTGTCTATGCTAGATTTAGAAGAGTTCTAAATATTGTGACGGATTCTACAAAAGAAGGCAGAGTATGTCATTATTTTGACAATAACAAAGGATGTTAAGTCAAGAGGTTCTTTGAGAACTTGGTGTAGTTCCGACGAGTCGAACTTTGAAGCTATATTGTGTGTGACAATATTAGTGACATATTTCAGACAGCGGAATTAAGGTTCCACCGGAAGATCAAACATATTTAAATGCCAACTCATTTGGAAATGAGTGATGCGTTGAGACGCAAATGAATTACAAAATACATACGTTTCGAGCGTGTCGAATCCGATGACTAAAAACCTCTCCCGTGAGCAATACATGATAAAGCACCGGAAGGCCAAGGTGTTATATCTTTACAAATGTAAACTAGATTATTGACTCTAGTGCAAGTGGGAGACTGAAGGAGATATGCCCTAGAGGCAATAATAAAGTGGTTATTATTTATATCTTTATGTTTATGATAAATATATATCATGCTATAATTGTATTAACCGAAACATTAGTACATGTGTGATATGTAGACAAACAAGAAGTCCCTAGTATGCCTCTTAAACTAGCTTGTTGATTAATGGATGATTAGTTTCATAATCATGAACATTGGATGTTATTAATAACAAGGTTATATCATTATATGAATGATGTAATGGACACACCCAATTAAGCATAGCATAAGATCTCGTCATTAAGTTATTTGCTATAAGCTTTCGATACATAGTTACCTAGTCCTTATGACCATGAGATCATGTAAATCACTTATACCGGAAAGGTACTTTGATTACATCAAACGCCACTGCGTAAATGGGTGGTTATAAAGGTGGGATTAAGTATCCACAAAGTATGAGTTGAGGCATATGGATCAACAGTGGGATTTGTCCATCCCGATGACGGATAGATATACTCTGGGCCCTCTCGGTGGAATGTCGTCTAATGTCTTGCAAGCATATGAATGAGTTCATAAGAAACCACATACCACAGTACGAGTAAAGAGTACTTGTCGAGAAACGAGGTTGAACAAGGTATGGAGTGATACCGAAGATCAAACCTCGGACAAGTAAAATATCGCGTGACAAAAGGAATTGGTATCGTATGTGAATGGTTCATTCGATCACTAAAGTCATCGTTGAATATGTGGGAGCCATTATGGATCTCCAGATCCCGCTATTGGTTATTGGTCGGAGTGAGTACTCAACCATGTCCACATAGTTCACGAACCGTAGGGTGACACACTTAAAGTTGGATGTTGAAATGGTAGTACTTGAATATGGAATGGAGTTGGAATATTTATTCGGAGTCCCGGATGAGATCCCGGACTTCACGAGGAGTTCCGGAATGGTCCGGAGAATAAGATTCATATATAGGATGTCATTTTATGTGAATAAAATGTCGCGGAAGGTTCTATGGAAGGTTCTAGAAGGTTCTAGAAAAGTCCGGAAGAAACCACCAAGGAAGGTGGAGTCCACATGGGACTCCACCTCCATGGCCGGCCAACCCTAGTGGGGGAGGAGTCCCAAGTGGACTCTCCCTTAGGGGGCCGGCCACCATGGGAGGTGGAACTCCCACCTTGGTGGGAGTCCTAGCTAGGCTAGGTTTCCCCCTCCCTATGGAAGGTTTTTGGTTCGGGTCTTATTCGAAGACTTGGTGACCAACTCTTGGGGTTCCACCTATATAATGAGGGCCAAAGGGGAGGGGGCCGGCCACCTCAAACACCACCAAGGTGGCTGCACCCCTATAGTGGCCGGCGCCCCCCTCTCCCCAAACCCTAGCCGCCCCGCTCCTCCACTTCCCGCACGCTTAGCGAAGCTCCGCCGGACTTCTCCACCACCACCGACACCACGCCGTCGTGCTGTCGGATTCAAGAGGAGCTACTACTTCCGCTGCCCGCCGGAACGGGGAGGTGGACGTCGTCTTCATCAACAACCGAACGTGTGACCGAGTACGGAGGTGCTGCCCGTTCGTGGCGCCGGAACCGATCGTGATCAAGATCTTCTACGCGCTTTGCAAGCGGCAAGTGAACGTCTACCGCAGCAACAAGAGCCTCATCTTGTAGGCTTTGGAATCTCTTCAAGGGTGAGACTCGATACCCCCTCGTTGCTACCGTCTTCTAGATTGCATCTTGGCTTGGATTGCGTGTTCGCGGTAGGAAAATTTTTGTTTTCTATGCAACGTTATCCTTCATCAGACACTACGACCCCTACTTCCAATGCAGTCCCGATGAAACAGGTGCGCTAGGCTTCACGTCCTACCAAAAATGCTCCGCGGCTATTCGCATGCCCTCATATGGAATGGCTGCTGATATATTCGATGAGTATCTTCGAATGGGTGAGAGCACCTGCCTTGAGGCCATGTGCAGGTTTTGCCGAGCCGTGATTGCTGTGTTCGGACAACATTACTATAGGGAGCCAAATGTTGAGGACACAAGGCGGTTGTTGTCTATCAACCAGTCTAGAGGGTTCCCAGAAATGATTGGCAGCATAGATTGCATGCACTAGGAGTGGAAGAACTATCCATTTGGATGACAGGGTCAGTACAACGGGCATGCGGAGGGACGGACTGTTATTCTTGAAGCTGTCATATCTCAAGATTTATGGATTTGGCATGGCCGGTTCCAACAATGACATCAATGTGTTGCACCGATCACCGAATTTCAACAGGCTCATGCAAGGCAAAGCTCCCCGGGTGAGCTACGAGGTCAATGGAAATGAATATGACAAGCCATATTATCTTGCTGATGGCATCTATCCTGCCCGGACCACACTGGTGAAGACTGTATGTAATCCAAACTCCGAGAAGATGAGGAGGTTTGCCAAGATGCAAGGGGCTTGCAGGAAAGATGTGGAGCGCGGATTTGGTGTGCTTCAAGCTCGGTGGGAAATTGTCCGTCACCCGGCAAGAACATGGTCGCTGAGGACCATGCATGAGGTGATGACATGTTGCGTGATCATGCATAACATGATCGTTGAGAACGAGCGTCCTGATGGCCGCAATGAGAACCACTGTGAAATCCAAGGTGAGCTGGTTGCGCCACTCCCTGGAGCTTTATCTTAGGAGAACTATCTGCATATGAATGTAGAAGTTACTGACGGGAACGTGTGCAAACGGCTGCAGATGGATCTGATTGAGCATCAGTGAGCATTGGTTGGCCATGAAGACCATGTCTAGAGGAATACCATCTTATTTTCATGTAAACTTTTTAAAATTTAGATGTAATAACTATGACTTCGTTGAAACTCTTTATTTTGTTGTTTTTAAACTTCATAACTCATGCCAACCAGAAAATGCGTCGGGCCGCTGGAGACACCCCGAGCGCAAACGGATGCGCGGACAAAAACGATCTTTCTCGTGTCCGCCGCGTGACGGAAACGGATGCTCGCGGACACCGATTTGCGTCGCGCCGCTGGAGAATGAAGATGCCCTTAGCACAACAACTTAGAATCGGTGGAATTTTCGTAAAAAAGAAAGAAATAATGACTATCCGCAACAACAAAAAGCCGAAATGGTGAAAGGAGTCCCAAGTTAATTTTCAGAAGATGAAAAGGTGGGTACAAGCTGTCGTTACTTGTTAGGCAGGACCGCTCTCGGGAAGCCTAGCACGTGCCTACCCAAACTACGGCATGGCCCACGCACAGGGGCGTCTACTCTCAACTCTCAAGTGGACGCTGCTGGAAGCCTTCTCCTCGCTGACATGACTCCAATCTAAATAGTGTCAAAAAAGACAAAACTACAAATAACACTATTCACATGTCAACTTCTCCTTTGTTTCTCAACACGCATGATGTGAATATATTTTTCAACGTTTTTAGGAACATGAAATTTAAAAGTTTGACAAATGGTATGATGGTACTCCCTCCGCCCATAATGTAAGACGTTTAAGGACTGATCAAAAGTTAAACTTTACTAATTTTGATCAAATATTTAGAAAAATATATTTACATCTACAATATCGAATGGATATATTAAGAAAATATATTTTATGGTGAATCTATTCATGTTGATTCAGTACTATAAATATTTATATTTTTGTGTACAAACTTGGTCAAACTTAAAAACGTTGACTTTTGATTAATCCTTAGACGCCTTACATTTTGGGATGGAGTGAGTATCATTTGGAGGTTGGCATCACTGGATATTTCCCCGACACCGATGATGCAGGCTCCGCGTGGCCTTCGGTTTCGGTTTGACCACGGTGCTTTTGCGCGTGTTTCTCACACTTCACGTCGCGTCTTTCATCTATCTATTTATGCCAAGGCATGTCCTAGCGACTCAACAACTTTTTTAGGGATTTTCATTGATAATAATTCACATAGTTTAAGAAAGGAAAACATTAAAAATACCGGGCAGAGATCCTGCCATATCCTACTGGTTGTCCTCATCTTCCTTCATGGGGTCCGCGATCTCCGACATTGTCAACGACCAGTTGGGTCCGAGCGTTGGCAGATACTGGGCCGACTGCGGAGAAGGAGGGGAAGGCCGGTGCGAACGGTGGCTAGGCACCATTGATAGAGCCTAGGATGGCAGCGAATACGTTGTAGGTGGAGGTAGAGGGTAGGCCTAGAACAACACCGACGACTAACCCCATGGCGATGGAGATGGAGGTGGCGGCATGCACGAGGTGCCGATAACCCCCATCAGGGCCTCCTGCTCAGAAAAGCCCAAAGACATGACCGCCACGTCACAGTGCGACGTGGCTTTGCGACGGAGGTGGCTGCTCCTGCAAGGCCCAGAAAGCCAACCTCACCTCCGCCTTCCGGCGCAATAGCGAGCTGGTCATCCATGCCCTCCTCCCTGGCTTTCTCCGCTAGGAACGCGAGGTAGTCGTCGATGTCATCCCTCTCCTCCTCTTCGGGGATTTGCTCGTCATCATCCTCTCCCCCCCCCCCCCCCTTATCGACGCGAGAAATGTGTCGTAATTGTACTCGTCATCACCGAGAAACCCTAATCAGCGCCTCAGATCCCATTTAAGATGCAAAATGAGCGCCACATTGGCGAGAAGATCGGGCGGCAGTAGGCCCCGACTCATAAAATCAATTCACATACACGATAAGAACACATAAACAAACAAGCACAAAGGGCCAGTACCCAGGAGGCCAGGACAAGAAGAAGAAACATCGAGAACCCTGTTTTCCCTAATATTTCTTCGCGGCCCCATCACTGAGTTGTCCACGTGATGCGCCGGAAGGCTAGCCAGTAGCCACTGCCCACTGCCCGCGATGGCCTGCCCTCTCTCCCTCCCGCGCAACTCACGTGATCCAGCAGCGCGCTCCCTCGTGTCGAGCAGTACGAGCCGAAGTTCACTAGGATCTGGATCAGGGTTTAATTACACCGTGCTAGTCACATGCAGGCGTGGAGCATCAGTGTTAATTAACCCTCCTCTCCAGGCAACAGTAGGTCAGGCCGTCCCATCACGACTTTAAACAACCGCTCCCGTTTAAATTACAGATCCCTAAGATGATTCTTTAACAAACGAAGAAAAAGGGCTGCGACAGACAGGGCGACGAGGGAATGTCTACGAGGGTCTATGATCAACTCCTAATCCACTGTTAAAATTAATAAATTGGTTTAAAATACTAGGGCCTTTCGCGTCTGTCTGAATCTTCCTCTCTGTCACCGTGTCGGTAGGATTACTTTAAACAAGTTTGGGTTCCTTGATTATGGTGGCGCATGCACTGCTGTGTGGATTTTGCTAAGCGAGCGTGTCTGCCTTTAGCGCGTGAGGTGAGGTGCGTTGCTGCTGCAATGAGTTGGTTGGTGCTTCTTTTGGCCTTTTTTCAGCAGAGGTGCTAGACAAGTAGCTGGTGCACGTTCGTAGGGTGCCGTGTGCTCATGTGACCATCCATGATTGGCATTAGCGTGACCTATAGTTAACACGGTCTCCTTCTCTTTTGTCTTGACATCGACATGTCCATAAATAAGTATCCCAATTTTCAGTACTCCATTGGTCCATAAATTGGTGACTTAATTTTATCAAGATAGGAATGTATATACCTACCATATCTAGAAACATTTGAGTCACACGCGCACTCCGCTTCCACCGGCAGAGCTGCCATCATGATCCCAAGAAGGTCGTGGGGAAGAATGGCACGAAGCGTCGTCCTCCTGCTAGCCCGGCAGCCTTCACCATGTAACCGTCTGCCGTCCCGCGGAACCGCACGTACGTGGCGATGTCACAGGGGGTTTTAGGAGGCCGACGCACCTATGCCGTGGATCGGGTGCCGGTGTTGCTCATGCCAGCCTCCTGACGCGGTCGTCGTGCCAAGATCCAATGTCGCTACACGCTGCTCCCGCCAGACCTCCACCCAGACCCGGCGTACACAAAGGAGTCCCGCCATTGGGATCTTTGGTTCTCCAGCGAGCATGACGTGTGCCGACGCACGTACTTTGCATCGCGGGCACCGCCTCGTGAGGCTCCAACGGATACCAACGCATTTGTCGGGGGATGACCCCCGGTAGGTCAAGAGTATGGCTAAACGGTCAATTTATGTGCCTAATTATCGGCTTACATGGGTGAGTCGGATAACCGCGTTTATCGCTTAATATGATGTTGACCGGATTAAAGGTCAACCGGCTTGGGTAATCTGGAATACCGACATAACCATGCCGGAATAGAGGCGCCGGCATACTTTAAGCCGGTGAAGTCAAAACATACCATATCATGCCAAGAGGGTCAAAGGATGAAGATCCGGCATACTTTGGTGGAACCGGAATAGGGGTCCAGCACAGGTCCAACAGCCATGTGTCTGCCCCCAAAGTCCATGCTCAGGTCATGTCGCTACAATCACGGAAGAGGTATAGGAGAATATCATCAGGACGAAGACAACTGCTACATTCCAACGGCAGGGCTAACCATTCCGCTGACGAGAGGTACAGTGGTCAGCGGCATGGTGGCAGAAGGCCAAGTCACCTCATGTAGCGTACTTGCAAAAAGATGGAGGCTCGCTGTTAGGGGCAGGTGTATACTTAGATACACAATATGTTGCTTTATCCCATGCTAGGGTTTTCACCCTTGTAACATGCCTCCCCACTATATAAGCAGATGTAGGACTCCTTTGCACGGGATGATCCCAAGCTCTCACATTCCCCCCCCCTTAGCGCTAAAGCTCATCTTCTACCTCTCGCTATACAGCTCGAGGAGCGCCATTGTAGTGGGGTTTCCACCTCAATCATCTATACAACATAGACAAGCAAGAGTAGGGGTTTTACCTCCTCACGAGGGCCCTGAACCTGGGTAAACCTTGTGTCCTTGTGCGTGTGTGTTCTTCCATCTCCCCTTCTCCAGATACCCCGGGGCACATCAGCCCCAACTTAAGCCTACCCACGATATCTGTTTGTTCACCACGACGACAACAGTCTTTGTCAAGGAGGAGGAGAAGACCGACGTGGCGAACGCGACATCGCCACAACCACTGGAGGAGGACGACGCCAACCTCAAGGTCGCCATCGAGGCCGCCGACCTCGAGAAGCTCGCAACTTGGCCGCACCTCGTCGAGGTGCTCCGCGCCTCCTATCTCGAGGCCAAGGCTCGTGTGACTACGGAAGACGAATAGGCAACGACCTTGCCCCATATGGTGTGTGAGTAGGAGAAGGCCAAGGCTCGTGTGGCTACGGAAGACGAATAGGCAACAACCTTGCCCCATATGGTGCATGAGTAGGAGAAGGCCACCCTACGTGCCGTCGCACGCTTCTGGGTTGCGTAGTAGGAGAACGAGCATGCCCGCAAAGCGGTGGCGCAACGGGAGGCCGAGGCGATGAAGCTGGCGATGGCCAGGAGACCAGCCACACCTTTGCACCCCCGATGTCCATGGGGGAGTTGTCGTTAGTACGGTCTGCGGCGTCTAGCCGCAAGAGTGGCGCCCCACCACCACGCGTCGTTATCAAGATCGAGAGCGACAATAATTGAGAGTAGGCTCGCCAGGAGCAAGCGGCGGCCATGCCAAACCTTTGCCTAGGGTTTGTATAGTTTTTTTAAGTGTTAATCAAGTCCATTTGGGCTTGCTTTTGTAAAAACTCAGCCCACTATAGGGCATTATCTACACTATTAACCTAATTGTCTAGGATTTTAAAATTAATTAGCCAATTTGGTTTGCGTGACATTGTTGTGTGCAGCTTACGACCTAAACAGATAGAAGGACGCCGGTCTGTCCTCCTCTATCCATGCGGCCAATCAAATGGACGAAATCGTCTCCGATTTGCCTCACTGCGTTGGAGACGGCTTTAGTGATGCAAGACTGAACGTCGGTTAATTTGTGTCTCTACGATGATTGAGTTGCTAAAGAAATGGGAAGAGGGCATGCTAGGGAGGTGGATCCAATAAGCCAACGCGATCGAGGGAACAAGGAATATAGTTAACTCAAAAGTTTTAAAACACAACATGGCAGATTGGTACTCACAGGCTGTTCACGCCCCGGGCGGGGCTCGATAGATCTTTGCAGAAAATGATTAGCTTCGATCGAGGAGGGATTTACTCTGACGCGCGGATCCTGGTGTCAGAACAAGTGCTCTTAATCTTAGGTGAATGTAGGTCCAGTTTAATTAGCAATCCGTATGTAGTAGCTACTACTGACAAGGTGCAGTGCATGGTACCGGTTTTTTTACTTTTAAATATACGAGTGAGAAATTTCAAAACTCCTGTACTAGATATATCTAGTACATACGTGGAGCTCTTTCTAACCTATTTCTCCAGATTGTTCCTGAGCTTTAGATTGGTTCATTTGTGTGGTAAAGCAACAGCTCGAGGAATGATTAGAACACAGAACATTGGCAAAACGAGGGAGGCATACAAGTTTGGGACAGGTCATGGAAACACATGGGCCGGCACTAGTTTACAGTTCTAGCCTAGGATGGTCCTCCCGTACGTGCACGCTCCAGCGTAAACGACGACGTACGGCACCGTGATCCGATCTGTTTGGTCAGATAGATCCCCGCGCTCTCTCGCAACTTTGTATAGGAAGATCCATCTCGATCGGCAACTCACTTGCACGAAGTATCATAGTACATACATATTCACAAGACGAAAGCTTCTCACCATTGCCAGCTTATGTTCTTTTAACAGCAAGCCGATCCGTTATAACCTAGGTCATTGTTTGGCTGTATCTTTTAGAGTAGTATATGAGTATATTTGTTTCCCTGAAGAAAAATCTATTTCTAACCGTTCCCCTATTAATAATTCTCTAAAAAAGATTCAAACCAAACTATTTTGAAAAAAAAAAACATGCAAACTGAACAGATAAGTAAAATAGATTTTTTTTGAAAGAACAAATTTAAGTTTACAAATCAAATTAATCAGCGTCAAACAAATGGCAAGGTTCAAATAAAGTGTGGTTCAAATGAAGCAAAAGCACAAACAATGGCAAAGCGCTTTAGAAGCACACCGAAAGCTATGTCCATGTTCTTCATGTTCGACCCTTGCATCACATCGGAGCGATATGCATTGTGGGTTGTAGGACGTGGGATTATCTTCACAATGGTGGTCCATGGAGGATAGATGCTATCTGCAAGATAATAATACATCGTGTAGTGATGGCCATTGACTTCATAGTTGCAAGGAGAAGCATCTCCGGCAACAAGCTTCAAAACAATGGTGATCTTGGGAGCACATTTAGATCATTATCAGAGCTAGACAATCCAAAGAATAAACGCCAAATCCATAGATCCTTCGATGCAATAACCTCAATAAGGATTGTTGTATCTTTGAAGTGGTCTTTGTGTTGAGCTTTCCATCCCGCGTGACAGTTCTTCCATGTTCGGTGCATGCAATCTACTTATCCAAGCACCCCATGCCATCGTTGTTCTGCACTCTTACCCAAGCGTTTCCCAGTGTCTTCCTCATCGGGTACCCTCAAGTACTATAAAGATCTTAATCAAGGCCTATGTGTATCTTCGAACGGCCTCCAAGACTGTGTCTTCCCCGATGCGGACATAGTCGTCAACGATATCGGCCGAACACGCATAAGAATGTACTCAAACAACTGTGAATACACTTCATCAATGGGCTCACACTGATCTCCCCCGATAATGTACTCGTCTTCAACTTAAAAAAATCATCATGCTTCTCCACGGCTTTTGCAATAGTGATGAAGAGACTCTTTTGCATCTGAAATGGCCGGAGAAAATACTTCTCCTGATAGGTTGCGTTGGGCTTGATGTAATTTCTCATAAGCTTGGCGTGACTCTTCGCTCTTTCTTGGTTGATGTACAAATGGCCGAACTGTGATACTAGTATGGATGAATGAATCTCATCTTTCAACATCACACACATGGCCATCTTGAAGTCATCGTCGTCTTCCTCCTCCTCGAAGAGTCATCAAACATGAACTCCCCCAACCTCTTCATCTACGTTATGCAATTGCCTATCTTGAATTTGATCGGCAAAACAAAACAAAAAATAAAAATATCAGACAAAACTTACAAAGACAAACGGTCAACAATTGGTGGGCGGAGGAGGTTAGATCGTTGGTCGCTGCTCGCCAAAGGCCAGGCCTGTTATCTTAGGTGTTGTACGCACTAGCCGCCGCTAGATAAACTCAGCTTGCAGCCGACCCCGCCGACGTCTTGTATCTTTTCTCGCTCTGCATCGCCACCTCACTCCACGACGTCGTCATGGACTGTTGGCTTTTGCGGTTGTCTTCCGGGGTGCTGCTAGGACGGGTCTACTTTGCCGACCATCGGCTCGGACCCACCCGCCAACCGTGCCATCCGCGTTGCCTAGAACCTGTCCGGCCATTTGAGCGCCCAACTATGTGGTACTGACTCGGTTTTTATTTTGTACTTGCTGACATGTATCGGCATATATATTGACATAATGATGTATGGACCATTGTATCATATTGTATGTAGAAGGACACTAGCTTGATCGAGTTTGTTTACAATAGTGCCATCAATATTGTCAGACGACTGCTCCGACGGTGATACCAAACTTTTGATGATCGTGGCAACCCTCATCCACGAGCACAACGTGTGGCAGCTCGCAAAGTTTAGGGGCTTGGATAGGCCTATCATGGGCAATTTGAAGCGTAATTGGGAAGCTGGCCATAATTATCTCTTCAAAGACTACTCCCATCACACCGATCAACTCTTTTCGTAACACATATTCTGGCCTTTTGGATGTGAAGAAAGATGCCTTTGCATATTCTCAATGGCGTGAGGGACCATAACTCGTACTTCGAATGCAAGATCAACGCTGCCAGTAAAATTCGCTTCAGTTCTTACCAAAAAAAACATGGAGTGATACCACATGCCTTAACTCGATGTACAAGTTCTACAAAGCAGTGCTTTGGGTGTTCGGCAAAGTTTACCTGAGAGAGCTAAATTCCGTTGACACTGCCTAGCTATTGTCGATCAACGAGTTAAGGGGGTTTCCTCGAATGCTTGGAAGCAGATTGCATGCATTCGGGTTAAAAATAACTGCCATTTTGCTTCACAAGAGAAATGTTGGAGGCATGTGCAAATACAGATTAATTTTCTTAATGGGGTGAAATAGAAAAAAACAAATATAGCTAGCGCGAATCAAATAAATCTGTTCGCTATCCAAACTGAAACGAAACAAGAAAAGACAGCCGCAATTGTACCTGAAAGCTGATCCAAACGGACCAAGATAAACGTATTTTATATGTGGGAAATAGATGGGCCTGCCGAAGATGCTCTTCCGTGACTACTACCGGAAAGTGTCTTAGGCTTCCGGTTCTGGGGCACTAGTGATTCTGCTATTTAGAAAAATCTAAAATCATATGTATTACCTTCAAAATAAAGAAAACTAAGAAAAAAATCTAGACATAACATATGACGTACATAACCTAGAAGTGTGCAAAATTGTAGTGCGCAATTTTTTTTGTATTATGGGCTATATAGAAAAGATAAAATCTATTGAAATTTGGAGATTTGAAACATGCATACCGATCCACATATCTATCTTTTTTGTAGCTTAGAATACAAAATATTTAAAATTGAAACTTTCTACGTTTGGTGGATACATCATTGTCTACAACATGATTTTTTCTAACTTTTTGAAACTCATAAATATGATTTTTCATTTTTTTTGAAATAGCATTGGTGTTCAGGTGCCAAAAGAAAAATCGTCCGACTACTACTCCCTTTCATCTCGTTTCTACGTGTTCCAAGGTAATGCTAGTGTTTGACGCAAAAAAAAAAAGGGGTAATGCTAGTGTCATGAAACAAACCCGGCAGATGGAAGACTTTTGTCGAGCGGTAACGTACGATGCAGGATCCAGCAGCCCTTGCCTAGACAGAAAGGCCAGTAATTACAAGCTGCGCATGTGCTCTCCTTGCTTAATTGCGATACCATTATCGAGGTGCATGCATACGTAAGAGCGCAGGCGGCCGGTCGACGAGAGGATCCGTCTGTATCAGGCGCCGTACGTTCCTTCACAATTCACATGCGTCGTGCGTTGTGCGTGCATGGCATGGCAGATGCATGCATGTGCTGCGCCGTAGCGGTATCCTGGAGGGTGGAGTACGTACCGCTATTATTTTTCAAAAATCTTTACCACGAGTCTAGCCTACGATGAAGTTCGTACGATGTTTTCACCGGGAGATACACTCCTTGTCCTTGCTCCGTGCCCTTGTTTATTAACGTGCTACGTGTACGTTTCTGGCTCAGAGTATCAGGGCGGGTGACCTCGTTGTACACGTGCTTTTCGGAGTGGTGCTAGCGCACGTATACGCCTTCACTTGAACGTCCACGCACGCGCAAAACTTGATGACCGTCCGAGCTCCTTTTGAAAAGGGGAGAGATGCTAAACGGCACGAAAGAAACACGTGCGTTTTTTTATTGTTGTTGTTATCGATCACTTATGTAACCTCGTCTAGTCTTCAACGGGACGACGCAAACGGACACTGAGCGTTTGTGTCCGCGGAGATCGAAAATTCGTCTGAGCCCTGCTTCAGCAGGGTGACGCAAAGTGACCGGATCATCCGCGGTGATGCAAATCTGGTTTAAATATGCGTCAAGTTTGTGTCTCCGCGGTCGTGCCGAGCGTCCTTTCTTACCCGATCCCGCACGTTACGGACAGTGAAATCGATCGCTTCGATTTGCTTCGTTTTTCTCTTCTTTGGTGTCCTAGTGCGATGCCACCACCCCATCCCCACCCGCTGCAGTACACGTTGTCGGCTCGGTTCTCGCCACGCCGGACAGCAGGATCTCAGTCGGGATAGGTTCTGGTTTCCGTCTCGTGTTTTCGGCGCTATTATGCGCCGCCATTGATCCGCAGTTCCTACCCACGCAGATGGACATGTGGCAGATATTGGACAAGTTCCACGCGGATGTCGTTGACTCCTCTTCTGACGAGGAGTCCGATTAGTCGACGCAGATAATGGCTACTGTTGCGGCCTCCATCCTCCACGAGTACAATTCAAGTCAGACGCCGGTGCACCGGGCTCTGTGAAGGGCCGCTTATTGGAGTGGAATAATTGTCCATTTGAATGGCAGGGTCAGTACAATGGGCATGTGGAGGGACGGACCGTCATTTTTGAATCAGTCATATCTCAAGATTTATGGATTTGGCACTCATTGTTTGGCATGGCTGGTTCCAACAACGATATCAATATGTTGCACCGATCACCGGTTTTTAACAGGCTTATGCAAGGCAAAACTCCCCGGGTGAGCTGCAAGGTCAATGGAAATCCATATGAAAAGCCATATTATCCTGCTGATGGGGGGCCATATTTGTGAAGACTGTTCGTAATCCAAACTCGGAGAAGACGAGGAGGTTTGCCAAGATACAAGAGGCTTGCAGCAAAGATGTGGAGCGAGGACTTGGTGTGCTCCAAACTCGGTGGGCAATTGTCTGTCACCTGGCAAGAACATGGTCACTGAAGACCATGCATGAGGTGATGACATGATGCGTGATCATGCACAACATGATCGTTGAGAATGACCGTCCTGATGGCCTCGATGAACATAAGTGGGATTTCCAAGGTGAGCTGGTTGCGCCAATCCCTGGAGCATTATCTTGGAAGAACTATCTGCATATGAATGTAGAAGTCACTAACGAGATCGTGTGCAGACGCCTATAGACGGATCTGACTGAGCATCAGTGGGCATTGGTTGGCCATGAAGACAATGCTTAGAGGAATACCATCTTATTTTCATGTAGACTTTTAAAAATTTGGATGTAATAACTATGACTTTGTTGAAACTGTTTATTTATTATTTTGAAACATTCCAATTCATGCCGACGCATAAATGCATCGGACCACTGAAGACACCCCGGACACAAATAAAACAAGCGAACAAAAACTGCTATTTCCATCAGACGACGCAAACAGACACGCATGGACAATTTATACGTCGCAAATGCGTTTTGCCACGATGGAGATGTCCTAATAAGATGGCGTGCAACGGTGCAAGATCGGCAACACCCAACGCATCCAGCAAACAGAGGTTTAGTTAACTTCAGTACTGTAGGTATACTGTAGTACTTGAGAAGAACTCCAAAGCTTGCAATCATCGCAATACATGAGGATGTAGAGTACTGGATAGCATGTCGTCCAAGGTGCACGTACATCCATGCTCGAGCGGTCAAGTCGCCAATTACCGCCGCTGTCGTGTGAGCCGGTCGGGGACAATGCCCCGTGCGCAGCAGCCTCTGCTGGCCCGTCGTCTCAGGCCGAGCACGCGCGCCGGGCAGCCTTCCATGAGCCGATCACGTGTGCCCGCCCGGCCGGTACTGACGGAGTGGCTGACACGCCCGGCTCCCGCGCTCACGTGACAACTGCCAATTGCCAACTCCATCTGTCGTACCGGTGATATCCAGGAAAGAGAAGAAGGCGAGATCATGGTGGTACAGAGAGCCAATTTGTAGTGAATGGTTAGGATGATAGTGATTTCGTGGCATCTTTTAACTACCATCTAAGTTTAAATATTAGGTTTAACGTTTTGGTAGTGATATCGGGTCGGGCTTTAGGCCGGGCTTGGGACTGAATTATTGGGCCTGGTGGTCCGGCCGGGATGGACCTAGATCTTTAGCTTTGAGCTTTTTAGGCTCGATTCAAAGCCCAAACTGGCCCAAAAATGTTTAGGTATAATTATAACTAAAAAATTCACGCTTGCAATTTAAATGTAATAATTATGATACACCCCCTATACTTGTGGGTCATCACTCTTCAACTTAAAAAAAATCATCATGCTTCTCCACGGCTTTTGCAATAGTGATGAAGAGACTCTTTTACATCTGAAATGGCCGGAGAAAATACTTCTCCTGATAGGTTGCGTTGGGCTTGATGTAATTTTCTCATAAGCTTGGCGTTGCCCTTCGCTCCATCTTGGTTGATGTACAAATGGCCGAAATGTGATACTAGTATCGACGAATGAATCTCATCTTTCAACATCACACACATGGCCATCTTGAAGTCATCGTCGTCTTCCTCCTCCTCTAACGAAGAGTCATCAAAGATGAACTCCCCCAACCTCTTCATCTACATTATGCAATTGCCTATCTTGAATTTGATCGGCAAAACAAAACAAAAAAAATCAAACAAAACTTACAAAGACAAATGGTCAACAATTGGTGGGCGGAGGAGGTTAGATCGTTGGTCGCTGCTCGCCAAAGGCCAGGCCTGTTACCTTAGGTATTGTACGCACTAGCCGCCGCTAGATAAACTCAGCTTGCAGCCGACCCCGCCGACGTCTTGTATCTTCGTCTCGCTCTGCATCGCCACCTCACTCCACGACGCCGTCATGGACTGTTGGCTTTTGCGGTTGTCTTCCGGGGTGCGGCTAGGACAGGTCTACTTTGCCGACCATCGGCTCGGACCCACCCGCCAACCGTGCCATCCGTGTCGCAAAGAACCTGTCCGGCCATTTGAGCGCCCGACTATGTGGTACTGACTCGGTTATTATTTTGTACTTGCCGACATGTATCGGCATATACATTGACATAATGAGGCATGGACCATTGCATCATATTGTATGTAGATGGACACTAGCTCGATCGAGTTTGTTTACAATAATTGAAAGGACACGGATGTCGCCTAGAGGGGGGGTGAATAGGCGATTTAAAACTTTTATGAGATGGGCTTAACAAATGCGGAATAAAACTAGCGTTTACTTTGTCAAGCCCAAAGCCTATATACTATGGTTCACCTATGTGCACCAACAACTTATTCTAAGCAAGAGTTCACCTATGTGCACCAACAACTTATGCTAAGCAATACAAGCAAGTATGTGATAGCAAGATATATATAACTTCAAGCACGATGGCTATCACAAGGTAAAGTGCATAAGTAAAGAGCTCGGGTATAGAGATAACCGAGGCACACGGGAGACGATGATTTATCCCGGAGTTCACACTCTTGCGAGTGCTAATCTCCGGTGGAGAGGTGCGGTTGCTTAGTGCTCCCGAACGCCACAAGAAGCTCACCTTGAGGTGTGGTTGCTCGATGCACACCAACGCCACAAAGGCCTCACCCCAAGATGCGGTACTCACACCACACACCGAACGCCACGAAGGCGCCTCACCTAAATCTCCGGTGACCCTCGCCACAAAGGCCTAGGTCACGGTTCCACTAAGGGATTTCCTTCGAGGCGGAAACCGGGCCTTACACAAAGATTGGGGCACACATCCACAACTTAATTGGAGGCTCCCAACAAACCGCCACAAAGGCCTAGAATCCGTCTAGGGTTCCAAGAACCCAAGAGTAACAACCTTCTTGCTTTCACCACCACGAATCACCGTGGAGAACTCAAACCGATGCACCAAATGCAATGGCAAGAACACCACAAAGATGCTCAAGTCCTTCGTCTCAAATTCCAACAAAGCTACAAAAGCTATTGGGGGAATAAGAGAGGAAGAACAAATGAATTCACAAAGAACACCAAGATCAAGATCTAGAGAGTTCCACTCACAAAGAGATGGATTTGATTGGTAGAAATGTAGATCTAGATCTCCTCTCTCTTTTCCCTCAAGAATATGCAAGAATCATGGGAGGAATCAAGAACTAGGGCAAGCTTTGAAGTACAACAATGGAGGGGAGAGAGAGAAAGTGAACCAACCAGCCCAAGGAGGAAGAAGGGGGTCTTATATACCCCCTCCCAACGAAATATGACCGTTTGGGACCTCCCGGGCCGGAAAATCCGCCCCGGGCCGGATTATCCGCCCCCGAAATCGCCCCGGCTCGGGCCGGATATTTGGCCGGATATTGTCCCAGTTTTGGTCATTCGGGCCGGATTATCCGCCCCCCGTAAAACTCGTGAAACACCAAAACTAAAACGGGCATAACTTTAACATCCGGACTCGATTTTGATGATCTTGGGCTTGTTTTGAAGCTAGGAACAAGCTCTACAAGATCATGCAGGAAACCATCATAGTCCAACAAGGGAGGATAGAAACAAATGATGAAAGGTTTGACCTATCTAAAAAAGACATACCGGTAAAACCTCCAATCTCGAAAATGCAACAAGTTGCCCATGCAAAAACCATTCTCAATGAACTAGAGTTTGTCATGAGAATAATCAAAAGCTCTAAAACATAACATGGATAAGATCCAAATAAAACCAAGAAAGATGATGAACCAAACTCGAAAACGCAACAAGTGATCTATGCGAAATCTGTTTCGATGAACTAGAGCTTGTCATGAGAATAAGCACAAGCTCTAAAACATCACATGGATAAGGTCCAAATAACAACCAAGAAAGATGATGCAAGGATGCAAAGGTTTGAGCTCTCTCCGAACGATACGATCGAGTTACTCACTCGAGAGCCCTCTTGATAGTACGGCAACTAAACTATAAACCGGTCTCCAACTACACTATGAGACCGGTGAGAAACAAACCCTATCAAGAGCAAACCTTATACTTGCGCATTCCACTTGAGCTCGATGACGACGATCTTGACCTCAACAAGATGGAACGCCTTTCCCGCTTGTGCTTGCTTGACGAAGTCTTGTGGATTGCTCCCCCATAATCCACCATGGGAGAGCTTCTTCTTCGGCGCATCTTCACATAACCATGACCACCATGTGGATTGCTCCCCCATAATCCACCATGGGAGAGCTTCTTCTTCGGCGCATCTTCACATATCCATGATCACCATATGGATGGCAAGACTCAAGCAAAGGATCTCTTCGAGATGGCTCATCTTGAACTTGCACTTTATTTCTTCATTCTTCATCATGTTGATGTCTTGAAGTAACTTGAGGGCTCACTTCATCTTCATCTTCAAGACATACTTGACACTTGATATCCTTCATCAATTTCTTCTTATTGCAACCTTGAAGCCAACATATGGTTCAAGAATTGCCTATGGACAACTCCTACAAATATAACTCAATGCAAACATTAGTCCATAGGGATTATCATTAATTACCAAAACCACACATGGGGGCTCCATGCACTTTCAATCTCCCCCATTTTGGTAATTGATGACAATCTCTTTGAGAGGGTTTATATAAGGAATTGAAGTAACAAATAAGTTGAATATATAGAGCAAACTCCCCCATAATATATGCATGTGTGAATGATCTTGACTTTCATTGCATATATTGGCATTCAAAGCCTAGTGGAGTTTCCTCTAAATATTCAACTATGCAAAGCAACAAGATGCAATGCAATAAAGGCACATGCTTAAGCACAAAGCAAAGACATAACCAAATTCCTTAAACCCTCCAAACTTCTCCCCCATTGGCACCAATTTCCGAAATGGGTGAAAAATTTAGAAGGCCAATATAGTGAGATTTCCTCCATAGCGTGTGCATTTCTCATAATTTGAGTGGAATCAAATGCACATATCCAATGACGAATATTCGGAAGGAATCACACTATAGATAGGATCAAAGATTGCAAAAAGATAACAAAGTCAAGAAGCTTCAACAAATGAAGCAAGCAACCAAATGAACCACAAGGAAGATACCAAAAGAAAGATAGATATTATGATAAGATCAAGAAGATTGCTCTAAATAATATGAGGAAGCTCCCCAAGGTTTGTACACAAAACTAGACAATTTGCATTGGAGTATAAAGTGCACAAACATGGAATCATCACTCCCTTAATATCATTCAAAAATAAAAGATACCAAGTGAATCAAACTCTAATGATCACCACAAGATAGTGTTCTAAATCAAATGAGGAAGCTCCCCAAGGTATATGCATAAAATAAAATGTTGCATTTGAATACAATATGCATAACATGGAATCCTCACTCCCTCATTTAAAACACAAACATTTGTGATAGATCATAGATAGAAAAGTAAGCTAAACACTTGCAACAAACAAATAGTTGAGCAACAAGTAAGAGGCACCATAATAAAAAGGCTCAACCAAGAGGATATGTGAAAGGCATGATAAAGCATATTATAAGGCTTTACAAGGATGAGAAAAAAGCATCATCATAGTCTTCAATGAATTATATTGCTTAGCATGACCAATCAACACGCAATAAATAAATAAGATATCAAAAGGAGATGTATAATCTCTTATGTGTACAAGTTTCTCTAAGTGGGCAATATCACAAAGATATTTATCCACAAAGAAACATGCACACACAAAATAGATACGCAAGGAAAATAGTATGATATCCAAGACGAAGTCATGCAATATACCAATAAGAATTTTTGCTTAATAGCATGGCCAAAGGCTCAATTTTATCTCATTGTACATTCATGAACTTCAACCACAAACAACTAAAATACATCACAAATATCAACAAGGGATAGACGATAGTTGGGATGCATTTGAGAAAGGCAACAAGTATCACAAACGGGGATACCAAAAGAAGTAACTAAATTTGCACTTTCATCTATATTGCACATGTGAGATCCTTGAGGAATTGATATGCAATAAAATTGCTAGATAGGCATCGTTGGGATGGATGAATCATTAGCATGATTTAAAATACTTCCCAACAAATGCACTCATCTCAAATTACTCACATTCACAATAAAGAGGTTTCATTAAGACTTTTGCAAGAAGCACAACATTTGCAAATCAAGAGATTCATGCCAAGATGCAACCATAAGGTTGGATACAAGAAAAGTTTTGCATGAGAAGATACTTGTTACCAAGATAGCATTGGTGTGGATGTAGTAGATATGTGTTCGTTGACCATCCTAGCTTGCCTCAAGTTACCATTGAGTCACCACTTCTTTCCATATTGTGAGACAAGCATCCAATGCATATCTATTGTACCTAACACAAAGGTAAGTACAAAATGGTCCCCAAACTAATTGGGTCCGAAGTAGTTAGACACACTACAACATATAGGACAAACTCCACAATTCTATGTGCATATAGATATGAAATTGAATTTCATGCACATCTTAGCCAAATTAGGATTTGATGGAGTTTACCCTATATATTGGATCAATGAAAGTGACACATGCCATAAGATATACATATATTAAATATGCATGCACAATACTTCCAAGAACCAAAGGAAGATACAATTTGGACAAAACACAAAATAAATCAAGAGACAATGGTTGCCCAAGTTATATCAAAGAATCAATATCATCACAAGATTGACTCCAAAGACTTATCTCATTATAAGAAGCTAATTAAGCCTAAGCACAAAGGAATGAGATAACCAACTCCCAAGAGAGCAAGGTTCCAACAAATAAACCAAACCCTCAACACTTTTTATGATGGCACAAAGTACCAAAAAGAAAATTTATGTCTCCCAAAACCAAATTTTTGATAAAGATCAAGAGAAGTTTATATAACAAATATAGGAGAGCTCCCCCAAGATTAGTGCATCATCTAGGATTTAGAATATGGATACAAAATGCACACAACTAGGATCATCACACTACCTATATCTACTAAAAAATGCTAAGAAAGTTTGAATAGAAAAATTAGATCCATAAGATGCAAGGAAGACACATGGGAGTCAAAGCACAACAAATTCATGGCAATAAATAAGGCAATTTAAACACAAGAGCCAATGTAGATATGATCAATAAATATCTACCTCATAATTGATTACCAATTGTCCTAGGACAAGAGGTATTAGGAAATATTTCCTAGTGGTAGTTTGTAAGTATACATAAGATCATATTTACAACGAACAAAGCATATGGTAAAAGATAAGAGTTAACCATCATGCAAAGATAGTTTCTTGATAGCTTCATTTAGTCATACCAACATGCAAGGCAATTAATAGTATTCATACCAACATGCGAAGCAATTAATAGTATTCATACCAACATGCAAAGCAATTAATAGTATGACTTGAAGCACATGGTTTTCCAAAAATGTATTGATGGACACGTTGTGAAAAACCATGCCAAGAAAAACTTTTACAAATAAGATCCACAAAGATATTAGCAATGACGCCATTTAAGCAAATTGGAGCTTGTTTGAGCAAACATGCCACATAGGAGAGAGATAAATTACGGTATCAATTCTATGTGACACAACCTCAAATGTTCACATTTTCTAGGCTTGTAATATGCACAAAGCTTATTACTCCCCCATAATGTGATAAGGAATTTATTTTCACAAGAGGCAAGTAAGATCCAACTAGAGATATTAATGAACATTAGAATTTGAATTTCTTATGAAGATGACATACCACATAGAGACTAGATAATCTTGCAATATCAATTCTAAGTGATATTCCTCATGTACACACATTGTTAGGATCATGAAATTCCCAAAGAAATATCACTCCCCCAAAATGGGATAGTCCATTAATCGCTCATAAGAGCCATATAAGATACAACAAGATGCAAAGTGGCTCATACACAAACACAAATACATGGTGTGCAACCCAACATGCATAGACTTGATTTCTCAAGAAAATCAAATAGGAAACACAACATATACAAACACATGTTAGGAACAAAAACTAACACATGCAAAGGGGCGAGTAACTTTCAATATAAATGAGTTGAGCACATGTTACCGCAAGGAGGAACATTGGATATATGATAGAAGCAAGATAACCAAGACTTGGCTTGAGATAATATAAATGATGAAGATCCCTTAATTCTTCATGATGTAGCCAAGTCACCAATGCCCTCCAACAAGCACCTATTGATCAAGTTTTGGATTGTTGGTCCCCAACTAAGTTGGGTCCTAAGAGGTTAGTCACAATAGGCTTGGCAACCCAAATGGTTCTTTTCTTGACACCACTTTGAGCACCAACATATTTGGAAAACACATTGCCACCCTCATCCTTACGAAGAGAATAAACATCATCAATGGAGATAGAATTGGATGAGGTACCAATAGTGCAAAAAGAGGAGATGTGGTCCTTCTCACGGCATATGTAGCAAGTTCTTTTCCTCTCCTTCTTCTCACTAGATTTCTCCACAATGGGAGCATTGGCTTGAATCTTCTTGGGAAGTGGAATTTCTTCAACTTGAGGTTGAATATGAGTTTGAGCTTGAGGCCGCTTCCCTTTTTGCTTCTTCTTCAAAGGGCAAGATCTAACATGGTGCCCTTCAATTTTGCACTTGAAGCAAACAATCTTGGCCGGGTCTTTGACTTGTACTTGGCCCTTCTTCTTCTTCTTGTTGTTGTTGTTGGACTTGTTCTTGTTGTTGGATTTGAATCCAAGTCCACTCTTGTCATTGGGGGATTGTTGCACACTTAACATCGTGTCAAGTTTGCATTTCCCTTCATGACTCTTTACCAAGTCATTCTTCAAAGAAGTGACTTGAGCCTTGAGCTCTTTGATTTCCTCTACATGGTTAGTAACAACACAAGTACTAGAGGAAGTAGAACCTTCATTGTTAGAGCAAGAAGGCAAGGAAGATAATTCATCACAAGATTTAGCAATATTATGAGTGGATGAATTACTAGGACTAGCACATGGCAATATAACATTTTGAGTAGTAGTGCTAGTACCCACATGAGGCTCACAAGGTGTTGCCTTAGATATGATAGCCTCATGAGCTAACTTTAGCCTATCATGAGAGGCTAGAAGATCCTCATGGGAGCTCGCAAGCTTTCCATGATTTTCTTCCAATTTCCCATAATTGCTAGTTAGCAAATCAAGTTGAGCCCTTAGCTCAACATTCTCCTTCAAGATAGATGCTTCACAAGAAGTAGAGTTAGTAGCACAAGCATCATCACAAGACATATCAAGAAGCAGAGAGGGTAACATAGCATGCTCTTTTAAATATGAAGTTTGTAGTTGCTCATATGACTTGGTGAGGATAGAGTGTTCGCTCCCCAAGGCCTTGTGGGCCTTGTCTAGATCATCTAGATCCTTAACAAGTTTATCATGACCAATACCAACTTTGGACTTTTCATTTTTAAGCAATTTTAGTTTAGCTTTAGCATGGTCTCTTTCTTTAGTGAGTTTAGCAAATATTTCATTTTGAGACACCTCAAGGGTTTCAAGTTGCTCCTCTAGAGAGGCTACGGTATCTTGTTCTTCTTCAAGATCATTCTTTAAGGATGCTACATCATTAGCATACTCTCGTTCAAGAGCACCCTTTTTATCAATGGTGTTCTCATGCATCCAAATAAGTTTTTGGCTCTCAATAGCGGTAGTCAAGATTTCAAAGAAGTTAGTGGTAGCAATTTTATCTTTGCAAATAACCTTGAATACACTCTCACCCTTATCGCGTAGAGAGACAACCCAATCCTCTTCTTCATATTTATCCTCATCCTTATCACCACGAGACATATTAGGTTCCATGGTAGGAGGTACCGTGGAACCCTTGGCCATAAGGCATATATGAGGACCGTGAGATAAAGATGAGGAGTTACTTGAGGCTCCTTTCAAGATCTTGTCTTGACCAATAGAATCTTTGGTTTCCTCTACAATGTTAGTCACACAACAACTAGAGGAAATAGAAGCATTTTTATCATGGCCACAAGACAAAGCAAGCATATCATCATTAGATTTATTCAAGCAACTTACACATGATATGCAAGGACTCGTCAACACAAGCATGTAAATCATTTCTAGTGCTAGATGTGTTTAAGTCCAAAGATGAACCATTGCAATGAGATAGAGATGAAGAATCATCAATAGTAAGCTCAATATCAACATTGCAATTTTCATCACCACTCACCATATCATTACCTTGTGTCTTACCACACTTTGGTGAAGTGGATGAAGATGAGAACTCATCACGGCCGGAAGTGGAAGCAATACAATCATCCTCAATAATATTGGACACATCATATTTGTATTGAAGCTTTGTCCATAATTCATGAGCGCTCCCAAAAGGCATGATTGAAGAAGTAACTACATTGCTCACAACAATGGAAAACACATGAGAAGCAAGAGCATCGAGACAAGAGTTTTTCTTCTCCTCATAAGATAAATTTTGGGGATCCTTAGGAGAAGAAAAACCCATGTCAAGAAATCGCTCCATGTTCGGGGAAATACCCCGCAAAATATTAAGCACATAAATTTTCCATTGATCATAGTTTGTGCCATCAAATATAAACAAGTTATTGTGATCTAATTCCCTAACCGACATCTTTACTCTCAAGGCGGTGAAGCCTAAGAATGAGAGACCTTGCTCTGATACCAATTGAAAGGACACGGATGTCGCCTAGAGGGGGGGGGGGTGAATAGGCGATTTAGAACTTTTATGAGATGGGCTTAACAAATGCGGAATAAAACTAGCGTTTACTTTGTCAAGCCCAAAGCCTATATACTATGGTTCACCTATGTGCACCAACAACTTATTCTAAGCAAGAGTTCACCTATGTGCACCAACAACTTATGCTAAGCAATACAAGCAAGTATGTGATAGCAAGATATATATAACTTCAAGCACGATGGCTATCACAAGGTAAAGTGCATAAGTAAAGAGCTCGGGTATAGAGATAACCGAGGCACACGGGAGACGATGATTTATCCCGGAGTTCACACTCTTGCGAGTGCTAATCTCCGGTGGAGAGGTGCGGTTGCTTAGTGCTCCCGAACGCCACAAGAAGCTCACCTTGAGGTGTGGTTGCTCGATGCACACCAACGCCACAAAGGCCTCACCCCAAGATGCGGTACTCACACCACACACCGAACGCCACGAAGGCGCCTCACCTAAATCTCCGGTGACCCTCGCCACAAAGGCCTAGGTCACGGTTCCACTAAGGGATTTCCTTCGAGGCGGAAACCGGGCCTTACACAAAGATTGGGGCACACATCCACAACTTAATTGGAGGCTCCCAACAAACCGCCACAAAGGCCTAGAATCCGTCTAGGGTTCCAAGAACCCAAGAGTAACAACCTTCTTGCTTTCACCACCACGAATCACCGTGGAGAACTCAAACCGATGCACCAAATGCAATGGCAAGAACACCACAAAGATGCTCAAGTCCTTCTGTCTCAAATTCCAACAAAGCTACAAAAGCTATTGGGGGAATAAGAGAGGAAGAACAAATGAATTCACAAAGAACACCAAGATCAAGATCTAGAGAGTTCCACTCACAAAGAGATGGATTTGATTGGTAGAAATGTAGATCTAGATCTCCTCTCTCTTTTCCCTCAAGAATATGCAAGAATCATGGGAGGAATCAAGAACTAGGGCAAGCTTTGAAGTACAACAATGGAGGGGAGAGAGAGAAAGTGAACCAACCAGCCCAAGGAGGAAGAAGGGGGTCTTATATACCCCCTCCCAACGAAATATGACCGTTTGGGACCTCCCGAGCCGGAAAATCCGCCCCGGGCCGGATTATCCGCCCCCGAAATCGCCCCTGGCTCGGGCCGGATATTTGGCCGGATATTGTCCCGATTTTGGTCATTCGGGCCGGATTATCCGCCCCCGTAAAACTGCGAAACACCAAAACTAAAACGGGCATAACTTTAGCATCCGGACTCCGATTTTGATGATCTTGGGCTTGTTTTGAAGCTAGGAACAAGCTCTACAAGATCATGCAGGAAACCATCATAGTCCAACAAGGGAGGATAGAAACAAATGATGAAAGGTTTGACCTATCTAAAAAAGACATACCGGTAAAACCTCCAATCTCGAAAATGCAACAAGTTGCCCATGCAAAAACCATTCTCAATGAACTAGAGTTTGTCATGAGAATAATCAAAAGCTCTAAAACATAACATGGATAAGATCCAAATAAAACCAAGAAAGATGATGAACCAAACTCGAAAACGCAACAAGTGATCTATGCGAAATCCGTTTTCGATGAACTAGAGCTTGTCATGAGAATAAGCACAAGCTCTAAAACATCACATGGATAAGGTCCAAATAACAACCAAGAAAGATGATGCAAGGATGCAAAGGTTTGAGCTCTCTCCGAACGATACGATCGAGTTACTCACTCGAGAGCCCTCTTGATAGTACGGCAACTAAACTATAAATCGGTCTCCAACTACACTATGAGACCGGTGAGAAACAAACCCTATCAAGAGCAAACCTTATACTTGCGCATTCCACTTGAGCTCGATGACGACGATCTTGACCTCAACAAGATGGAACGCCTTTCCCGCTTGTGCTTGCTTGACGAAGTCTTGTGGATTTCTCCCCATAATCCACCATGGGAGAGCTTCTTCTTCGGCGCATCTTCACATAACCATGACCACCATGTGGATTGCTCCCCCATAATCCACCATGGGAGAGCTTCTTCTTCGGCGCATCTTCACATATCCATGATCACCATATGGATGGCAAGACTCAAGCAAAGGATCTCTTCGAGATGGCTCATCTTGAACTTGCACTTTATTTCTTCATTCTTCATCATGTTGATGTCTTGAAGTAACTTGAGGGCTCACTTCATCTTCATCTTCAAGACATACTTGACACTTGATATCCTTCATCAATTTCTTCTTATTGCAACCTTGAAGCCAACATATGGTTCAAGAATTGCCTATGGACAACTCCTACAAATATAACTCAATGCAAACATTAGTCCATAGGGATTGTCATTAATTACCAAAACCACACATGGGGGCTCCATGCACTTTCAATAATGCCATCAATATATCGTCAGACGACCGCTCCGACGGTGATACCAAACTTTTGATGATCGTGGCAACCCTCGTCCACGAGCACAACGTGAGGCAGCTCGCAAAGTTTAGGGGCTTGGATAGGCCTATCGTGGGCAATTTGAAGCGTAATTGAGAAGCTGGCCATAATTATCTCTTCAAAGACTACTCCCATCACACCGATCAACTCTTTTCGTAACACATATTCTAGCACCGCTTTTGGATGTGAAGAAAGATGCGTTTGCATATTCTCAATGGCGTGAGGGACCATAAATCGTACTTCGAATGCAAGATCGATGTTGCCGGTAAAATTCGCTTAAGTACAAAAAAAACATGGAGTGATACCACATGTCTTAACTTGATGTACAAGTTCTACAAAGCAGTGCTTTCGGTGTTCGGCAAAGTTTACCTGAGAGAGCTAAATTCCGTCGATACTGCCTGGCTATTGTCGATCAACGAGTTAAGGGAGTTTCCTCGAATGCTTGAAAGCAGATTGCATGCATTCGGGGTAAAAATAACTGCCATTTTGCTTGGCAAGAGAAATGTTGGAGGTATGTGGAAGTATAGATTAATTTTCTTTAATGTGTGTTAATGGGGTGAAATAGAAAAAAAAACAAATATAGCTAGGGCGAATCAAATGAATCTGCTCGCTAGGTTTGCTTCTATCCAAACTGAAAAGAAAAAAAGAAAAGGCAGCCGCAATTCACCCTGAAAGCTGATCTTTTTTTTTTTGCGAAGATATAGTACAATTAAAGACGTTCACACATACGCACACACACTTATTCCTATGAACGCACGCACGCACATCCTACCTCTATGAGCACCTCCAAGAGACTGCGTCGAAGAACTGATCCAACGGGTCTTAAAATTGATGAAGTCACCGCAGTCACCTCGCTGTCGACGGATACGTCGCCTCCCACTAAAAAATATTCCGCCTTTATGAGACACCAAAGTGTTAAATTTGAGATTTGAACTTTGGTGGACTGGGATGCCACTGCCCTCCTGAAAGCTGATCTAAATGGACCAAGATAAATCGTATTTTATATGTGGGAAATAGATGGGCCTGCCGAAGATGCTCTTCCGTGACTTACTACCGGAAAGTGTCTTAGGCTTCTGGGCAATAGTGATTTTTCTATTTAGAAAAATCTAAAATTATACTATGTATTAGTTTCAAAGCAAAGAGAACTAAGAAAAAATCTAGACATAACAAATAACGTAACCTAGAAGTGTGCAAAATTGTAGTGTTAATTTTTTGTATTATAGGCCATTCAGAAAAGATAAAATCTATTGAAATTTGGAGATTTGAAATATACATACCTAGATCCACATGTTTATCTTTTTTGTAGCCTAGAATACAAAATATGTAAAATTGAAACTTTCTACGTTTGGTGGATAAATCATTGGCTACAACATGATTTTTTTCTAATTTTTTGAAACTCATAAATATGGTTTTTCATTTTTTTTAAATAGCATTGGTGTTCAGGAGCCAAAAAAAAGAAAAAGAAAAATTGTCCGACTACTACTCCTTTTTTCTCGTTTTTACGTGTTCCAAGGTAATGCTAGTGTCATGAAACAAACCCGGCAGATGGAAGACTTTTGTCGAGCGGTAACGTACGATGCAGGATCCAGCAGCCCTTGTCTAGACAGAATTTAATTACAAGCTGCGCATGTGCTCTCCTTGCTTAATTGCGATACGGAGTACTACCATTATTGAGGTGCATGCATACGTAGGCCGTGTCGACGAGCGGATCCGTCTGTATCAGGCGCCGTACGTTCCTTCACAATTCACATGCGTCGTGCGTTGTGCGTGCATGGCATGACAGATGCATGCATGTGCTACGCCGTAGCGGTATCCTGGACGGTGGAGTACGTACCGCTATTATTTTTCAAAAATCTTTACCACGAGTCTAGCCTACGGTAAGTTCGTACGATCGATGTTTTCACCGGGAGATACACTCCTGCTGCGTGCCCTTATTTATTAGGGCAAGTATAATGGTTGATAAGATGGTCTTATCTTATGCCTTTTGATATGGCAACAAAACATGGTATATAATGGATTATTTTGTAGTTTTATCTTTAGCCTCGTGTATTCCTAAAAATATGGTGAGACATATTGTGCTAAGAGATGATCTCTTAGCCAAGAGAAGGCAAATATTTTTTTTTGTTTCTCTCTCCTCCAACTCAGCAATTATCTTATGTGGCAATCCTAAGATAAGACTAAGATAAGACCATTGTACATGCCCTTAACGTGCTTTTCGGAGTGGTGCTAGCGCACATATACGCCTTCACTTGAACGTCCACGCACGCGCAAAACTTGATAACCATCCGAGCTCCTTTTGAAAAGGGGAGAGATGCTAAACGGCACGAAAGAAACACGTGCGTTTTTTGTTGTTTGTTCAATTGTTGTTGTTCTCGATCACTTACCTGACTCCGTCTAGACGTAATAAGATGGCGTGCAAGATCGGCAACACCCAACGCATCGAGCAAACAAAGGTTTAGTTAACTTCAGTACTGTAGGTATACTGTACTTGAGAAGAACTCTAAAGCTTGCAATCATCGCAATACATGAGGATGTAGAGTACTGGATAGCATGTCGTCCAAGGTGCACGTACATCCATGCTCGAGCGGTCAAGTCGCCAATTACCGCCACTGTCCTGTGAGCCGGTCGGGGACAAGGCCCCGTGCGCAGCAGCCTCTGCTGGCAGTGGCCCGTCGTCTCAGGCCGAGCACGCGCGCCGGGCAGCCTTCCATGAGCCGATCACGTGTGCCCGCCCGGCCGGTACTGACGGAGTGACTGTCACGCCCGGCTCCCGCGCTCACGTGACAACTGCCAATTGCCAGCTCCATATATATCGTACCGCGGCGATATCCAGGAAAAAGAAGAAGAAGGCGAGATCATGGTGGTACAGAGAGCCAATTTGTAGTGAATGGTTAGGATGATAGTGATTTCGTGGCATCTTTTAACTACCACTAGAGTTTAAATATTAGGTTTAACGTTTCGGTAGTGATATCGTGTCAGGCTTTAGGCCGGACTTGGGACTGAATTTTTGGGCCTGGTGGTCGGGCCGGGATGGACCTAGACCTTTAGCTTTGGGCTTTTTAGGCCCGATTTGAAGCCCAAACTGGCCCGAAAATGTTTAGGTATAATTATAACTGAAAAAATCACGGTTGCAATTTAAATACATTAATTACGATGCAAATTCGATATGCTTGATGAGCAACTCAAACTAACAAACAATAAAAAAAAGATGCAAATTCGATATTATTCCACAAGTTGTTCTCAGTCTACTAAGAACTATGGGTATTCATTCTACAAAAATTAAACAGAATAGCCTGTGGGCTTATTTGCGCACTACCACCGATTTGCCATGTTGTGTTTTACTACAACTTTCGGGTTAATTATTTTTCTGTGTTCCTTCGATCGCTTTGGATTAATTCGTTCAACACTTCCCCATCATGCGCGCCACATTCATGAGCCACCCTCTTTCCGTTTCTTTAGCGACTCAATCATTATTAAAGGGAAATTAATTAACCATTAATTAATTAACAAATGTTCAGTTTTGCATCAGTTTTCGATCATCATCCGTCATTCGAAATCAGGAAGTTGAAGTAGCATACTTGAAACAATATATTCAGAACTAGAACAATCTAAAAGGAAGTGTAAGTGGTGATATCAGTTAATTCTTTTTTTGAAACACAGTACAATCAAAGACGCTCATACATACGCGCACACACTCACCCCTATGAACGCACACACGCACACCCTACCCCTATGAGCACCTCCAAGAGACTGCGTTGAAGAACTGATCCGACGGGTCTTGAGATTGACGAAGTCACCACAGGCGTCTCGCTATCGACGGGAACGTCGCCTCCCACTGAAGAATATTCCGCCTTTATGAGACACCAAAGTGTCAAATCTGTTATTTGAAATCTGGTGCGCTGGGGGTGAGTGTGATATCAGTTAATTCCAAATATAGTGAAAACTCGGGTAAGTCCACAACATGTAGTAAGCACGATGGACACTGGATAGGTCGATAAACTACCAGCCACGCTAATGGTAATCATGAAACACCACAAGAGCACATGACGCCCCTACGAACATCAAATGCTGCCGAGAAAGGCCAAAGGAAGAACCAACTCGTTGCAACAACAACAGCACACACCTCGCCTCACGAAGGCAGAGAGCTAGCTTTGCCCCACCCCCTAGTGCATGCACCGCGCATGCATAATCAAGAACTGGACCTGTTCAAATATATCGTACCGACAGGGTGACAGAGAGGAAGATTCGGACGGACGAAAAAGGCCGCAGTATTTTAAAAGCATTTTTAACGATGGAATAGGAGGTGATAGACCCTCGTAGATATTCCCAGCTAGTTTCTTTGTTTAATAATTAATGAATCGTCTTTAGGGATCTGTAAAAAAGATTGACATATGCATGGCATGACGCGTGGATCCCCAATAGTACAAATAAAAGAGTAATATCGCAGCATGGCAATATTACTCTTTTATATCGGTGTATACAAAGATGAGCGAACTAATTGACCCGATTACAGAATAATGGGATGAATAGCTGCTCCGATCGTTATTCTGTGGCCTTGATGTTACACGAATTCACCATATCCCGCTTCACAGTTCACAACTATGGCTTTGAAGACTTTGTGGCATGAGGCTTTACAAAGCATGGCAAGTACACCGTTTTTTATTAGAAAGGAAGTACACAGTTCGTTCGGGATGTTATATTCAGTGAAGACATCAATTTGGTGCATCAGCGGGTCAGCTAACCTTTCCGGGTTCGTCTGCGATTAGCCCAGTTTGAAAATCAGTATGGCAAATGAAGGTACCAAGTACAAAATCAAAATTTTCATCTACCGGACTCTCCATGGTATCCTTCCGCTAAAATGCATTCATGCAAATAAACACATTGGAAACACGAGTGAATGCCTGGTATGTTTTCAGGCCCTGAAGATATTCAACACCTCCTGTTCAAATACGCTGTCGCTTGTGAATTTTGGAACGCTCTAGGCCCACTGGTGGAAAAAGGGGCTTTGGTCGCGGTTGGCAACTGCCATTAGTCGCGGTGGCGCAACCGCGACCAAAGTAGCGTGACTAAAGGCCCCCCCCCTTTAGTCGCGGTTCCTTACGAACCGCGACTAAAGGCCCGTCCACGTGGGCCGCAGGCGAGCGCTGGGCGGAGGACCTTTAGTCGCGGTTCTTCCGGCCAACCGCGACTAAAGGCCTCCGCAGGGTTTAGGGTTTAGCCCCCCTCCACCTAAATCTGGTTTCTTTTTAATTTGTATTATTTTATTTCTTTTGGGTTTTAATTTTGAAGGAGTTTCACATATTCTACGGTACTCGTATACATACATGCATATGAATGTACAATTTCAAACAAATTTGAAATTAGAACCAAAAAGAATTCAAGAGGAATATACAATATATATTCAATATCGGATGACCATATACAATATATATTCAATATCGGATGACCATATACAATTTTGAACAAGTTAGTTACAAATTCTGGTGCATATAAAGTTCTACGTCATCGTAATAGTGTTCTCCTCTAGGATCGATGACTTCCTCGCCAACCATCCAGCTAGTTCCTCTTGAAGTGGTCGGAAGCGAGCTTCGGACTAAGCGTCTTCCGGAGGTTATTTCTCGGGATGTTGTTCCCACACTTCCGGTCCCGCTCATTGCGTATCTCCGGATCCTCTCACAAACATAGTATCCACATAGATTGGTCCCCGGTGGCTGAGTATCCCCGCCGTCCGCACTCGCCATTTTAAAATTTAGCTCTTTTTTGAATTCACCGACCTTGGTATCTACGAACCGTCTCCAAACCCTACGAGGCAAAGAAAATTAAATAAACAAGAGAGTTATTAATTAGTTACTTGATATTAGGAAATGATGAACGAAATAGGCCGATCGATATAGAGCGCAAATGAATGAAAATAATTACTTTTGCATCATTTTTCTCATGTCGCCCCAAAGCGCCGGATCCATATTCAGAGAGTCGTGGACGAGAACCGAGGAGGTCTGAACTTTAATTACCATAAGAATCCGAGTGGAACCTGCGGACACGATACATGCACAATCATGCATAACTCATCGATTAGCCACATACCATGCATGGAGTAAACAAAAGAGAATGTGCTCAAGACAGAAACACTCACCCAAAATGGTAAGGAAATAGAATATCACTTTTTCGTTGTCGTTTTCTAATAAACCGCCACAGTCTTCCTCCACATCGGCGGGGTGGTGTTCTAACACATATGAATTAACGATGTGTGGGTCAATGAACCCAACATCATGGATGTTCCTTATTCGCATTTCCCGCTTCTTCATTCCGCATATATATATATATATATATATATATATATATATATATATATATATATATATATATATATATATATATATATAGTGCGTGCAATGAACGAGATGGGGTAGAAATTAATAAATCACTTACGAACGTAGCAACCGATGATAGATTTGTCGAGGTCGCGCAGATTGAACAGTTCGGAACAATTCACTCGGAGGAATTTGTACCCGAGTAACGTTTGAAGTGATGCTCATATTTAACTTCCGCATAGATATAGTCTTTGGCGTCTTTATGTTTTATGTAACCCTTGTACCAATTTAGCGGACCTTTCATTTGTCGAGGTAGATCCTCTTCCTGCGCGAGGCTCGATGAGAGGGCCATTCTTCACATATGTAAATACTACGTCCTTCATTGGCGCCTCATCAAGGCCTAACGAGTGCACGAAGAATGATACCTAAGTCGGCCGCTTGTTCTCCGGCACTTTCTACGATCAATCCATGTGCTGCCGCAGCTGCTATGATATCGGGGGCATCCGGACCGGCGGCTTGCACTATGAGCGGGGCGATCGATTGTTTACTTTGTTCCCCGAGCTGGGCAACTTCTTTCCCCCTTTCTAATTTTGTCTCGGCCTCGTCCTCCAAGGCTTTCTTCTCCGCGAGACTCTTGGTTCCTCTTGAACGCGAGTGCTTGCCTACGAAGTTCACGTAAATAGTCGTCGGCGATTCTTCGCGGCTTGGGACGGTGTGTTCAAAAATGACTTAGCCCACTGCTTTTCCTTGTCGAATATACTGGCTTGGGCTCGCCCTCTATTTTCTTCTTGACGCTCGCCTTCCATTTCTCTAAATCAGCAGCCGCGCCCGCCTCGACTTCCTCGGCACTACTTTCCCAAGGCCTCGTGGGGAGAGGCTTCGATGATACCTCCGGTACCTTTGTTTTCTTAGGTACGTAAGGGTCCGGGTTAATAACCCAGGACCGCTTCGCTTCTTCGCCGGAGGTGGATTGGGGGCGGTACCGGTGTCTGATCACCCGCCGGACGAGGACTGGGGGGCGGCGTCGGCTGACGTGAATGAGGTGTATTAGGTGAAGCACCACCACCACCGTCACCGCCACCGCCACCGTCACCGCCACCGCCACCACCACCACCGTACGGGGGTGGACTTGTTGGCGCCTCGCCTGGAAACTTGATAAATTTCTTCTGCCATAGAATGAACTGGCGCTTGACATCTCCAAGTCTTTTCACCCCTTCGGGTGTAGCAATGTCAATGTCCAGGTCCTCAAACCCTTGGACTATCTCCTCCACCGTGACACGAGCATAGCCATCTTGAATGGGGTTGTTGTGGTGGAGTGCTCCGAGTGGTAAAGCACTGCCGATGGCTACCTTCATGGACATGTTCCCGATAGGATAATACGGATGACATGCTTTCATCTCCTTTATATCGTCCACGGGGTAGCGAGGAGGCTCCGGTGCAGTAATTTCGACCACCGCAGGCTCCGGTGCGAGTAATTTCTATCGTCGGTGGCACCAGCCGGTGAGGCCTCCGTGGAAGCCACGCTGCTTCTTCTCCGCTGCCGGCTTCCGAGATCCATTGGATGATCTTCATGCTCGCGCCCGAGCTGCCTCTCTTTCGGCTACTAGTACACTCACGGTTTTCTTCATCACATCCATTTCCGTTACCAACTGCGCCACAACATCTTTTTCCCGATCCATCTTTCTCTTACGGCTTCTGTAACCGTACGGGTCATCGTTACGGGGAACCCTATTTTCCACGGAATGGGCCCCATGCCTCGTACACGTCCTCCGTGTTCAGGATTCCCGAGGGCTTTTGTCGGGCGTCGTTCTCTCCGTTGAACTTGATCCTCCCTCTTGAGCATCCCTCATTGCCTCAATAAGGTTTTGGGTGGGTGTAATTATTTTGCCCCGGTAAACACACTCCCCTGTCTCCGGGTTCGGCGATCCCCCATGCCCGTACCACCAGCCTTTGGCCCTTGGGTCCCATCCCTCCGTACCCGGACGGATTCCTCGCGCCCTCGGCTCGTTCTCCATCTTCTCCCACCTAGGCTGCCAAAAGCGATACCCTCCTGGCCCCATTTTATGATTGTACTCCTTCTTGGCCGCATTTTCCTTATTTTTTTCGATAGTTCAAGGAACTGCTCCGATTTCTTTTGCTTCACAAATTCTGGCCAATCATGTTGCGGTTTCTCATATTGTCCTTTGAAATCCGGAGTCTTGCCCTGGTTGACAAAGTCATGGGCTAGATTTTGCTTGTATTTCCGAATGCGTTGGCCATCCTAGAAAGAGCGAACTTGTTTGACTAGCTTGCGCCTCTTCTTGTTTTCCGCAATCTTGTTACCCTCCTCATCGTATTTGCGGTATTCCGGAGGTAGAACGAAATGTTCCATAAGCTTGTTGAAGCAATCTTTTTTTTCTCTCTTATCGACAAAAGTGAAACCAACACGTGCCTTCTTTGGCTCATTCCACTCCTGGCGGGTGATCGAGACGTTGTCTCTAACAACGGCTCCGCATTGGCTGACAAACTTGGTGGCGTTCTTGTTGGGCTCCAGCGGCCTGCCGGTTGCTTCGTCGACAACATCGATGGTGCATGTTTCTCCTGCTTTCATCGTCTTGGTTGCGCCACGCTTTGACGACGTACTCGATTTTTTCGACGATCCGGCCGAGGGCTAAAATAAGAAAGAGAGTCGCGCGCGTTAGTACACACACATTTATTCAAATCAGTTAGTTGTATCACCAGACGCTCAATATGTATATATATATATATACCTCGGCGCCGGAGGTGGTTGCTACTTCCAATTAAAGATCGTCGTTTATCGATGTTTCTTCGGCATCATCTTGCTGACGGCGCCCTTCATCTTCACCCTCAAGGTTCAGATAAGAAGAGATATCATTTTCTTCTTCTCCGGTCGGCACAAATGGAATATCGCCATTTATGATGCCGAACATATGGTCTTCGAGCGTCCGGATCATAGTTGTCCGGAATCGGGTCAGCTCTATCGTCCGCCATATGTCGATCCCGAAAACATGTAGTCAAAACAAATTAATTGTGTATATGCCAGCATTATCACATCTCTTCTACATATAAAGAGAGAGGGCGACGAGGGAGGCGAGAGGGGGGACGCAGTGATCGCGTGACCGAGAGAACGGTGGTGGTGGCGAAAGGGGGGACGCAGTGACCGCGTGACCGAGAGACCGGTGGCGGTGGCGAAAGGGGGACGCAGTGACCGGCCGCGTGACCGAGAGACCGGTGTGGCGGTGACCGAGAGGGCTGTGGCGGTGCCGAGGACACATAACCCTCGCCGCCCCCTCTCGATCCCAAATAAAATTTTGTTAAGTTAAAATTTTACTTAACAAAATTTAGACTAAATGATCAAAATTTTAACTTAACAAAATTTAGACTTAATGATCAAAATTTTAACTTAAGAAATTTTTTACTATTATTTGATCATTTAAAATTTGATCATTAAGTTTTCTTAAGTTAAAGAATTTTGATCATTAAGTTATCTTAAGTTAAAATTTTGATCATTAGAATTTTTGTTAAATTTTGTTACATATTACATATTTGTTAAATTTTGTCAAGTCAAACTTTTGTTAGTGTACAAATTTTTAGTTAAGTTAAAAAAACAAATTTTAGTAAAAATTTTAGTGATCAAAATTCTGTAACTTAAGAAAACTTAATTAGTCAAATTTTAATTAGTTTACAATTTTAATTAACAACACGTTAATTCGTTAAGTCAAATTTTAGTTTTTTTACACAATCTTTTTTAAGTCAAATTTTAGTTTTTTTACACAATCTTTTTTAAGTCAAATTGTAGTTCTTTTTAAGTCAAATTTTAGTTTTTTAATTTTACACAAACTTTTAACTCAAATTTTAGTTATTTTTTGTTTTAAAATTAACAAGAACAAAAACTAGAAAAAAAAGAAAAAAATGCCGGGGCGCTCTTCCTCTCCCTCTCTCTGTCTCTCACCGCGCGCGCGGGGGCGGCCGCCGGCCTCTCTCCTCTCTCTCTCTCAGGCGAGCAGAGCGGCGCCGGCGAGCAGCGGCGCGCGCGGCCACGGCGCCGCGCTCTCTCCCTCTCCTCTCTCTCACTGCGAGCGCCGGCGACGACGAGGGGCGCGCGTAGGAGATCGACGGGCGCGCGCGCGCGACAGGTGTGGGCGGGGCGGCGACGTACGAGACGGCGGCGGCGGCGGCGAGTGCGGCGACGGAGACGGCGGCGGCGCGTCGGCTGTCGACGGCGACGGCGAGTGAGCGAGCGCGGCAGCCTGACGGAGCGAGCGAGAGGAAGAAGATCGAGAAGCGATGCGCCGCGGGCGGCGCGGGAATATATAGGGATGGGGCTTTAGTCGCGGTTGGGGTGGCCAACCGCGACTAAGGATTACCTTTAGTCGCGGTTGGCGACCCCAGCCGCGACTAAAGGGATTTTCGCCCGGTTTTTAATTTCCCGCGCGCAAGGACCTTTAGTCGCGGTTGGCCGAGCCAACCGCGACTAAAGCTCTCTTTTGAAAATACTTTTCTTTTTTGAAAATCATATAATACATATAATATATCAAAAAATTCAGAAAAATAAAACTAATTCAATTCAAAATTTTAAAAATACAAATAATATATCAAAAAAATCAGAAAAAAAAACTAATGCAATTCAAAATCTTAAAAATACAAATAATATATCAAAAAATTTCAGAAAAATAAAACTAATTCAAATAAAACTAATTCAATTCAAAATCTTAAAAATACAAATAATATATCAATAAATTCAGAAAAATAAAACTAATTCAATTCAAAATCTTAAAAATACAAATAATATATCAAAAAATTTATAAAAATATAACTAATTCAAATCAAAATCTTAAAAATACATATAAGATATCAAAAAATTCAGAAAAATAAAACTAATTCAATTCAAAATCTTAAAAATACATATAATATATCAAAAAATTCAGAAAAATAAAACTAATTCAATTCAAAATCTTAAAAATACAAATTATCAAAAATTCATAAAAATAAAATTAATTCAATTCAAAAGTTCGTTGGCCCCCTCTTCCCGCCTCTTTCCGCCGACCCCCTCTTCCCTCCTCGTCTTCCCGCCATTTCTTCCCTGTCTTCCCGCCTCTTTCTTCCCGCCAATTGTTTCCCGCCAATTTCTTCCGGCCTCTTTCTTCCCGCCAATTTTTTCCCGCCAATTTCTTCCCGCCACTTTCTCCCCGCCTCTTTCTTCCCGCCTCATGTCTTCCCGCTCCCATTTTTCCCGCCATTTGTCACTACATATAGGTAGCCCGGCTTGGCCAGCATCACATCTCTACAATCTCTCATCACTCTCTCATGGCTTCCACCGCACCCACTCTAACCTACCGGCGGGTGGAGGAGCTTTGCGCCTCGAACTACCCTTGCCCTCCGGGCTACCGCGTCCTCGCCGTGCTGGAGCCTAAGCGCCGGCGGCGTGCCGGTCCCTCCCGTCCCTCGGGGTAGTGCGCGCCGGCGGCCATCACGAACCACTACTACCTCGACCTCACGCCGGAGCAGCGGATGAATCCCCGCCGGCATCCCGATAACCAGCATACTTGGGACGCCTTCTTCATCAATCGGCGTGAGAGGGCGCTCGCCGGGTATGAGGAGGACGGTGCCGCCTCCGGAAACTTCCACGAGGCCGGCCGTCGGCTATGGTGGTACGGCCGGACTCGCGGAGCGTCATGGACTACATCACGGCCGGCGATATCCCCGCTCGCGCTACCCTCGGTTCGAGCCACGAGCGCCGCCCGACGACGGCGACGACAACGAGCGGCGACGACGCCGGCAACTTAGAAGGCGACGACTACCGGTACAACGGCGGCGGCTATGAAGACTACGAGTATGCATATTATACGCCTAGGCAGGAGTATGACTAAATCACTCCAAATTTCATGTATGCGGGAGTATGACTTAGTCACTCCAAATTTCCTATATGCGGGAGTATGACTTAGTCACTCCAAATTTTATGTATGCGGGAGTATGACTTAGTCACTCCAAATTTCATGTATCATCAGTGCTATCTCGAGTCAATTGAATCATTCGAAAATGGACACCAAACACATGATTCATTCAACAAAGTTTGGTACAATAAATTATTACACATCATTTCTTCCCTTGTGTCCCCGCTTGCTTACGATTGTGCCGTATCCATGGAGCATCCTCATCATTTAACTTAATGCTTGGGTCGGTGTTCACTTTGAAGGGCGGAATTTCAGCAAACATATTATAATCTTCGACATGTCTGTCTTGTCCTCCACTCCCACGATGTTTCTTTTCCCCGAAAGAACAATGTGGCGCTTTGGATCATCGCATGATGTACTTGATCGTTTTCTTATCTTTCCGTTTCCTCGGTTTGCTACTCATGTCCTTCACATAGAAAACCCGAGCGACATCTTTCGCTAGGACGAATGGTTCGTCAAGATAACCAAGATTGTTGAAATCCACCATTGTCATTCCGTATTGCTGGTCCACCTTTACCCCACCTCCTCGTTAGCTTGAACCATTTGCACCGGAACAAAGGGACCCTAAAGGAGGGTCCATAGTCAAGTTCTCATATCTCCTCTATGTAACCATAATATGTGACCTTTTGCCCATTCTCGGTTGCTTGCATCAAAGCGGACACCACTCGTTTTGGTTGGTGCTCTTTTTATCTTGGGCGATCGTGTAAAATGTATTCCCATTTATCTCGTACCCTTGGAAAGTCGTTATAGTCGAAGATGGTGTCTTGGCCAACATGTACGAGCTGATCTACAACCTTATTGTCACTCATTAAATGTTTTCTCAACCAACCGCCGAAAGTCTCCATGTGGGCCTTCCTAATCCAGGATTCGGGCTTCCCGGGGTTGTCCGAGCGTAAAATATTCTTGTGTTTCTCAAAGTACGGAGCCACCAAGCTGGAATTGGTCGAAGCTGTGTGGTGTGCTTCGATCGGAGAATGGCCGTCCATACATATCATTGATTTCCTTCCGATCGTGCCTTTTCCACTTAGTCTCCCCTCGTGCCGCGATTGAGGAAGACCAATCGGCTTAAGGTCAGGAACAAAGTCAACACAAAAATCAATTACCTCCTCATTTCCATAGCCCTTGGCGATGCTTCCTTCTGGCCTAGCACGGTTACGAACATATTTCTTTAATACTCCCATGAACCTCTCGAAGGGGAACATATTGTGTAGAAATACGGGACCGAGAATGGAAATCTCATCGACTAGGTGAACCGGGAGGTGCGTCATAATATTGAAGAAGGATGGCGGGAACACCAACTCGAAACCGACAAGACATTGGATCACATCGTTCCGTAACCGTGGTAGAACTTCCGGATTGATTACCTTCCGAGAGATTGCATTGAGGAATGCACATAGCTTCACAATGGCTACTCGAACATTTTCCGGCGAGAGCCCCTCAAAGCAATCGGAAGCAATTGCGTCATAATCACGTGGCGGTCGTGAGACTTCGGGTTTTGGAACTTTTTCTCCGCCATGTTTATTATTCCCTTTATATTGGACGAGAATCCCGACGGGACCTTCATACTTGCTCGGGCATTCAAAAAAGATGACCTTCTCTTCTTTGGTCGGAGCGTAGCCGGCACGACCTTGAAACCGTTCCGGATGCCGGTCATCGGGGTCTTTCAAACTTTGCTGGTCCTGCCGTGCTTCCTTTGTATCATTTGACTTCCCATACACGCCCAAGAAGCTTAGGATGTTCACGCAAATATTCTTCATAACGTGCATCACGTCGATTGCAGATCGGACTTCTAGGACTTTCCAATATTCTAGCTCCCAGAATATAGATTTCTTCTTCCACATGGCTACGTGCCCGTCAGCTCCCTTCGGAACTGATTGTCCGCCAGGACCCTTTCCAAAGATGACTTTCAAACCCTTGACCATATCAAATACCTCGAGCACCGAGTGTGTTCCGCAGGCTTCGGCCGGTGATCTGCCTTGCCGTTGTAATGCTTGCCTTTCTTTCTTACTTGGATGACCTTTCGGAAGAAATCGACGATGCCCAAGGTACACGTTCTTCTTACAATTTGGCAAATGTACACTTTCGAGTCTCATGTAAGCAGTGCGTGCATGCATTGTATCCCTTATTTGACGAGTCCCGAAAGGTTACTAAGAGCGAGGCCAATCGTTGATGGTTACGAAAAGCAACGCTCGTAGGTCAAATTCCTCTTCTTTGTGCTCATCCCACACACGGACACCGGGTCTGCCCCACAGCTGTAAAAGTTCATCAACTAATGGCCTTAGGTACACATCGATGTCGTTGCCGGGTTGCTTCGGACCTTGGATGAGCACTGGCATCATAATGAACTTTCGCTTCATGCACAACCAAGGAGGAAGGTTGTAGATGCATAGAGTCACGGGCCAGGTACTATGGCTGGAGCTCTGCTCGCCAAAAGGATTCATGCCATCCGTACTTAGACCAAATCTTATGTTCCTTGCGTCAGCTGCAAAATCTTTGAACTCTCTGTCGATCTTTCTCCATTGCGTTCCATCTGCGGGGTGTCTCAACTCCCCGTCCGACTTACGGTCCTCTTTGTGCCATCGCAACAACTTGGCATGCTCTTTGTTCCCGAACAGACGTTTCAACCGTGGTATTATAGGAGCATACCACATCACCTTGGCGGGAACCCTCTTCCTGGGTTTACGGCCCTCAACATCGTCACCGGGGTCATCGCCTCGACCTTATAACGCAATGCGGTGCATACCGGGCATTCATTCAAATTCTCGTATTCACCGCGGTAGAGGATGCGATCGTTGATGCATGCATGTATCTTCGAGAACCTCTAAACCTAGAGGGCGAGACAACCTTCTTTGCTTCGTACGTAGTGGCGGGCAACTCGTTATTCTTTGGAAACATATTCTTCAACATTTTCAGCAAGTTTTCAAATGCCGAGTCAGCTACACCTGCCTGTGCCTTCCATCTCAGCAAATCCGAGTGTGCAGCCCATCTTTTTCAGACCATCATCGCATCCGGGGTACAGCGCCTTCTCGTGATCCTCTAACATGCGATCCAAATTCTCCCTCTCTTTTTCAGTTTCGCAGCGTCTCCGTGCATCAGCAATGGTCCGACCAAGATCATCAACGGGATCATCACGTGCCTCTTCTTCACCTTCCCCTTCACCTTCAGCATCCTCCATGAAAGTATCACCGAAATGAGCAAGATAGCTTTCATCATTGAAATCATCCCCTTCTTCATCTTCTTCCATTATAACCCCTCTTTCTCCATGCTTGGTCCAACAATTATAGCTTGGCATGAAACCGTGCCGAAGCAGTGCATGTGAACATCTCTTGAGGAAGAGTAACCATTCCGATTCTTACATTTAACACATGGACAGATAACAAAACCCCCCTGCTTGTTCGCATTGGCCACTACGAGGAAATCTTTCAAACCCGCACTGAACTCGCCGGAGAGTCGGTTACCGTACATCCATTGTCGATTCATCTGCATTATTATAATATAAAATATATAATTAACCATCATGCATTTGTTAAACTAACTAGCTACAAACAATATAAATTAAACAATGAACTACACACACATGCACATTTTATCAACGACACATCAAAGGTTCAAGTTGCTAACCGCGATCGAGGAGGAAAAAATAAATGAGAAAGCTCAAGTGTGGCTCCAACACTTCATATCATGTTTGTTTCATGCTCTTGGGGCATTTCATCAAACACCTTATGTGCATAAGAGGAACCAAAAGCAAACCTAACACCCACTTGTGAAGCTTGTGAAGAGAATGGCACCAAATGGCTAAGTGTTGGCTGCTGGGTGGGTATATATAGGGGAGGGGCTTTAGTCGCGGTTGGCTCGGCCAACCGCGACTAAAGGCCTTCGGGCACCTTTAGTCGCGGTTGGCCCGGCCAGCCGGGACTAAACCCCCACGTGCACCGGCTGGCCACCGAGCGCCCTGGGCCCAGGCCTTTGGTCGCGGTTCGCCACACGAACCGCGACTAAAGACCCCATTAGTCGCGGTTCCTTTACCTTCGCGACTTATGGGGCTCACCCGAAGCCTGTTTTTCCACCAGTGGCCTAAACGAGATTATCAACAATGCTTCTTAGTGGCTGTTGAATTCGGATGTAATTTTTCTCGTACATATATTTTCATACAAAAGCTTTTCCATCGAAGATCGTATGTAAAATTCAGAATCATTTTCCCGAAAATAGCGTTATTTTGCAAAATATATCGAAATTCATGTTATTAATTTTCCTCGCAACAGGAACACATAACACATGGTCATCCTCGAGAATTTTAAATTTTGATGTTTATAATTTTTTTCAATCCTAAAATGGACATCCAGGGTGTGTGTGAATGTCAAGGGCGGGGGGAGGGGGGGGGGGGGGGGAACAGAAATGTGGCCTCCACTTATCGTCGGCGTACCACTATAGCTGTGCACCGGCTAGGTCGGGGCGCTTACCCCTGATGCACATTTTTTTGAATGCATTGGCAATATTTGGGCATCACCGGCGGGGGAAGGGAGGAGGGGTGGAGTGGTACAGAAATGTCGCCTCCACTTATCATCGGCGTACCACTATAGCTGTGCGTCGGCTGGGTCGGCGCGCTTACCCCCGACGCACAATTTTTGGGTGCGCGGCAATATTTAGGCATCACCGGCGCACCTATATTTGGTGCGCCCACAGAACTCTCTTTTGACGCATCGGCAATAACTCTGTGTAGATGTTTTCTAATAGTGTCAAAATACTTTACTTATTCGAGATACCAATCCCGCCGAGGCCGCAAGGCGACAAGCGTAGGGCGGCGATCCTCTACCCGTGGGCGATGCTACCGAGGAACGTTGTTGGGATGCCAAGTGAGATCTCGAGAACAAGCTGACCGATTACTTCCAGGCCTTGCCCCTCGCGCTGGTGGTAGCTTGCTGCCTGCGGCGATATCGCCTCTCCTCCTACACCCCACCCTCAAAGAACAAGAACAACAACGCGCGGAGGCGTTGGTGGAGCATGCCGGGCCGGACAGTGGCGTCTGTTTTGGAGCACATCCATTGGCGACCACAACTGCTCCCTTTGTCTAGAAATGTAAGATGTTTTAGCTCTTTTTATAGGATCACTCACTATAATTTGTATTCAGTATCTACTTGTAGTTTGTATCTAGTGTATTATGTAAAACATCTAACATTGATACACGGAGGGAGAATACCTGTGTAGAACGTCAAACAAGAAGATGCCAAGTTTGGCCGCGGGCGATTGGGAAAAAGATGGAGAGCGCGCGAGGAGCCCGTTGACGTGCGGCCAGCGATTCCAGCGATGGCTCGTGACAGGTGTCCAGGCATAGCCGGACCTCTCACGCCTGCGAATTTTTGGCAAAAAGGACCACCTGCCCCAATGAAATGGCAAAAAGGACCACTTGTGAGTGAAAATGGCAAAAGTGCCATGGCGGCACGCTCGCCAGCCGACACGTGGCAGGTGTCGCCGCCGGCTGTGGCGGCAGGCCCTGCCGCCGTGGGCTGTGGCGGCACGTCCGCTTGGTCATCGTCGCCGTCAGTCCGCCGTTACGCCGTCGGCCGAGGTGGGCCTTGCCGCCACGGGCAAGGGCGGCACGCTGACGTGGCCGCTTGCCTCCGCCGGCTGTGGCGGCAAGTGCTGCCGGCCTGTCAACACCCGGATTTTTAAGTCCAGGTGCCTATTATGCCATTCATCGCAATCCCAGGAATATTGTTTTTGCGAGACATAATAGATTGATATCACAACACATCATTCATTACATACTATAATCGTCTTACAAATAAAGGATCACATGATCCAGTCTTATTACAATAATAGAAGTTCTATTTATTCATTACATAACACATAGCGGAAGCGAAAGTAGCGTAGTAGTAGTCCATCTATTCCACAGGCAACTGTTGACGTCAGGAGTGATCCTAGTTGTCGTAGACGTCCTGATGTCCTTCTTCCGGGTTCTCGTACTCATCTTTATAGTCTGGCCATTTGAATAGCCAGGGACACAGCCGTGAGTACTTCATAGTACTCGCAAACTAATACTAAGGTAAATACTATCAACTATAATAAGGGGGTTCTAAGCTCTAGTTTCATTTGCATAAAGCCAGTTTTATTTCATAAACACTTTAATAATCAAAACCTCTTCATTTGCTTAACTAACTCAAGTGGGAACATTAGTGTCATTCCCACAACTCAGTTGTGATTCAAAGTCAAAGTCACCTTTCAATTCAAATCACAAGTCACCATTCATATTATTAGAAAAGTTCTGATGACGGAACAGTATGGCCTTTCCAACTGTCCATAACCGAGGACGCGGCTATTCGAATAGGTTTAACTCTCGCGAGGTTGTACGCTTGTGCCACAACAATTGCAATAGTTCGTCGAGGGTAAGCTGGCCCTCGATTTATCGTACGCGATGACGCGAACTACCAATCCTAACCTTTCATTTACATATGCTAGTATAGGCACCTCTCCCCATGAGCTTGGCCTCCCAGTGAAAACACGCGGTCAACCTGGGAACTGCACAGGGCTTGGGCCGGACATTCACCTCATTTCACGTCATTTCTCATCATTCCTTTTGTTGTAGAGGCAGCCTCCGGCATAACCCCGATGACGCTTGTTTTAGAGGGAACCCATACTAAGACACATAAATTTCCAGCTAAGCCTTACCCAGATTCAGGTATTGTGGGGGTACTTGTAAAATTGGAATGGTATCGCATCCGAACCCAACCATCAGTTTTGGTAAAATTCACCAAGTCATTCACAAGTCATATTCACCTTCAAAATCTTTCCATAGAATGACTCATCATTCCAAGGTTTTCAAAGTTATTTCATTTCACAAGTTCCCAACTAGAGTAGTCACTTTTAATCTTTAGCACTAGCAACTAGTTATGAGGGGTGCTAAGTAGCTTATAGCTTTTTAGGCTAAGTGTGATGCTCTTGTACTAATCCAATACTAACCAAGTGAATCATGAATCAAAAAGTACTTTGATAAAACAAAAGTAAATAAAGCTTGTAAAGTAAAACTGGGAAATAGGATCATAAGCATAAAGTAAATGGGGTAATGCCTTGCTCATGGTGAGATTTGCACTTTGCAAGAGTATTATCTTGCCTTGGTTGAGGTGGTGGTCAAAGTTCTCTTCTCCTTCCTCTTGGTAGAAAACCTCCTCCTCTTGATAGTCTCCGGTACTAGCGTCTATAAACGAATACGAGGATACAATCACCAAACAACACTTAAGTAATCTTAATTAGCCTTATTGGCTCACACAATTGATCTAGTATCACTACTTAACATTTATTCTCAAATTATGCTAGGGTTTCTTTATTTAATCTTTAGGAGAAATAATTTCTTCTCATTGAAGATTGGAATTAGGGTTTCTCTTTGGTTTGGAGAAATAATTTCCTCTCATTGAATCTTCTTAAAATTTAATCTTCTCAAATAACCAGGGATGATCCCATGTTGACCAAGGTCAACACTTCACACTTAGTATTTGAGAAAAGTGATTTTAAATGAGATTCATCATCTCATGTGATTTAAGTAACTAGTGTAATTTAAATACTATGTTGATTTAAAATCTACAAGTGAGCAAGTATGAGCCTAAGCATTTTAAAGGTCAACACATTATTTCATATCACTTGTGATAATGATTTAAATGAGGTGCTACACCTCATAGATTTAAATTCCTAAAATTTGAAATAGTTTAAATGGGCTAGTATTGACTACATAGCCAATATTCTGCTTCTATCCCATGATCATATACAGAACATATATCACATTTTTACATAATAAATTAGAGTTTGTTAAATGTGAATTGTTGCAATTGGATTCACTTCAAAATTCAAATTGGTTGATTTTTAAGATTTATTTGAATACTGAAAAGTCTCTGTTTTGTTCTTTTTGCTATTCAAATTATAGACAAGATCTGAGGTTGAAACCAGTGGGGTTAGTTAGAGAATTTCGTGGGCTTTCCAAAACATTTTGAATCACAAATTTTGGATGGGTAGATTTGAAACTACTCAAATTATAGCAAAGGTCCAGTATTGAATTTTAGCAGAACGAATTAATTTGACAAAGGCTAAATGGGCTTAGGCGGGAAAAGAATTGGGCCCAATTGGTTTGAAACAGAGAAACCACAGCCCAGTAACGGTTCGGTGCTTGGTGGGCTGTCAGGGGTGGGGCCTACACGTCAGCGACTTTGACTCACCGAATCGGTACCTGGCGATGTTGGCCGTTAGATTAGAAGTAGATCGGGCGGTGGGTAGGCGTCGTCTCCGTCGGGGAGAAGACCTTGCTGGAGCGGCGGCGGTAGGGGATCGGCGGCGTGAGGAAGCTCCGGCGAGGGGCGGCGCAGGTGCTAGACGATGTTGTCGACGACGAGGAACCGCCTGGTAGCCGTGGGAGGAGCGGAGGTGGTCGAGATCAACGGCGGTGAGGAGCTACCGTGGCGGTGATCGACGATGCAATTGGCGCTACTCCGGCCAAATTGGGAAGGGGAAGGTGGTCGAGGATGCTCAGAGGAGGGAGGTGAGGCGATTGGTGTGAAGAACTTGTCCAGAGACTGCCTCTATTTATAGGTGAGGTGGTGACCGGCGGGTGCTGTGAGAGGTCATCGACGGCGAGGGCGCTCCAGGGCACGAAGGGGCAAGCTAGGAGGTGCGCTAGGTAGGCGATGACTAGGCGGAGCTAACGCGCGTGATGGCGCAACAAGGGAAGGACGAGGGAGTACTGGCGACGCTCGAGTGTTCGCAGTACGGGCGCGGCAGAGCGTTGATCATGGCGACGGCTAGGGTGCAGGCGCAGGCATTCGAGCATGTCTAGGGGGTAGATGTAGGGGTGGTGAGCATGCGTGCAAAGGGAGAGAGGGAGAGGAGGTCGAGCGAGTCCAGGCGAGGAGGTGTACTGGCGGGTCCAGTGTCATGCCATGCGCGCGCTGGCGCGGTGATCACGACGCGTCCAGGGCGTTGTCGTGCATGTTTTGGAGGGGCATCGTGTCTAGCATGTCCAGTACTTCCTGGTGAGTCTAGCTGACATGGTTTGCTGGATCAGAGAGAGGGGTTGAGGTAGGGTGGCATGGTGGCCGGCATGAGTGCTTGGCATGGTGAGTTTTTGATCATTGCTTCGACTTTAGTAGGGCTGCAGGTCATAGGATGATGCAGGAAGGGTACGGGGAGGTTGATGATCACCAGGTTAAAGGGGTGGAGGCAAAAATCTGTTGGATATTAGGGTGTGTGTAAAAGGGGATTTGATGCCTGCCATGTGTTTGAGGATATGGCCGCAAGAGAAAAATGTTTGAAAATCTTTTTGGTGGACTTCATTCATATAATTAAAGAGAAAGAATGGTGGTGGTGGTGGTGGATTTGGTTAAGGTTTGTGAGATTTCAAAATGGGGTTGATCTTCACATAGTTTCAAAGTCTTCACTTGTCACCTCTCTACTGGTCAACCTGGTCAACATCAGTACTAATGGTCAACAAGAAAGTTGTTCACCATCACTTGGTCTTGGATGACATGGCAATGGTTGACCAAGTTTGGTTGCAGAAACAAAAGATAGGTGGGTGCAAAGTGGGGAAGAAATTATAAATGTGACATATGACCATTATCATATGTGTGATAGTTTGGAGTTTTGCTTTGATTTGATTTTGGTTTCTTTGATGCAAGTGTGTTTGTTTATCATATATAAGGGTTTTACAAACCATAGATCAAGCCATGGTGGCCTTTGGTGAAGATTTGCAAAATTGGCATTATGTGTATGTGAGTGAAAATGGGATTTTCTCACTATTTGGTTTCCCTCCATTTGATTTGACTTTTCTTGACTCTAAGGTGCTTCTTATTAGTTTAGAAACATTTTTCAACCATTGAAACCAATTCAAATGGTCTTGCTCAAAGATTTGCAAAAATGGCCATAAACACATAAGAGGTGAAAATCCAAATTTCTTGATTTCTTATTTTATTTTCCTTGGCTTTATTTGGGCAAGGTCTAGGGTCCATGTGATGTGAGATTAAGTTTAAAGATGGTTTCACACCATTTGGGTAAGGTCTAGATGCTTAGAACAAGATTTGGAAAAAAATGGCTAAGTGCCACATATGCCTCTATGCATATGTTGCATTTGAATTTTAATTTGACTCGGCTTGACCTAAATGAGGTTGTGGAGTGTTGAGATGGTATATAGGGGTGATCCAACCATTCACAACAAGTCCTAGGGTCAATCTTCTCAAATTCACAAATTTGCATTTTACTCTCATATGCCTCTATGGCATTTTTAGTTTCTTTTTATTTCTTTTGGAAATAACTTGGATTAGGTTTGATAAGTGCTAGGTAAGGTGTATGATGGTTTTCCAAACCTCTAAACAAGTATAAAAGCTTAGGGTAAAGATTTATAGAAATAGCCATAGGCACATATGCCTTTTTCTTATTTAATTTCCTTTTATTTTATTTTAACTTGGGTGATGAAAAGAGGGGTGAGGTTTAGGGTTTAAGATCACTTCAAATACTAATAACAAGCAATCATAGCAATAGCACAAGAATTAAGCAAGATCACTATGTATCACACTTAATTTAATAAAAGTTTTTGTTAGTTCCAAAATTTGGAACTAGGGAAATTCATTTGTTTTGTTTTGAATTTTTGGGATGTTACAAACCCTTCCCCCTTAAACAAATCTCGTCCCGAGATTTTAAGAAAAGTTAGGTTCCTAAGAAAGATTGAGCATTTGATTAACAGGGAGACATACTTGGCATGGTCTGGGGTGCTTCACGAGCTTCATTAGCGAGTCATGTGGTAGAAACGGCCGTTGTTGTTGTTCCGGTTCCTTCTACCGGCGAAGCGGCGCTGTTCGTTGGGCAGGTGTAGCGGTGTTGGCGGCAATCTTGGCAAGCTTCTTGGGGCACTCATTGGAGTAGTGGCCCACAACTCCACATTCATAGCAGTTCACAGTTGACTTGTCCTTCGGGGTGACGGGGATGGCATTGCTTCCAGTCCTTGGGGCAGTATTGGTGTTGTTGTTGTTTCCATTGTTGTTGCTGTTGTGGTTGTTGTTGTTGTTATTACCTCCGGGCTTCGGGGGTCCTCCGTTGTTGTTGTTGTTGTTGGGGCGATAACTCTAAGCAGGGGGCTTGTTGTGTCTTGGGGTGAATCCTCCAGAGGAGTTGTTGCGGTACTTCTGGGTATGGTGGGGTCCACTCTGGTTCATCATCCTGCGCTTGCGGTTCTCATTGGCCTGATGCAGCTTTCCTTCCATCTGTATGGCTGAGTCCACTAGGGCTTCTAAGTCAGCGAACGGAATGTTCACTAACACAGTTTGCATCTCGTCGTGTAGTCCGTTCAGGAATCTTTCCTTTCTCTTTTCATTGGTGTCGGTCTCATCCGGGGCGTACCTTGACAGAGTGAGAAACCTGTCGCGGTATTCCACCACGGACATTTTTCCTTGCTTGAGTTCACGGAACTCGTCTCTCATCTTCTTGATCAGTCCTTGGGGCACGTGGTATTTGCTGAACTTCAGCTTAAAGTCTTCCCATGTCATCATCTGTCCCGCATTCATTGCACGGGCACTTGTCCACCGAGGCTACGGCAGGTCCCGACGGGTAGTGGGTGGCGAACGATACTTTTCTGCGGCTTCAACTCCCGCAACTTCAAGGTTGTTCTCCATGGTCTGGAGCCAGTCATCAGCATCAAGGGGCTCTTCAGTTTTGTTGAATACCGGAGGGTTGGTGTGCTGAAAGTTCTTCAGCTTTGATCCAGGGTGATCATTGTTTCCGTGGCCTTGATTGTTCTGAGCTATCTGTTGTAGTGCGGCAAGGTTTGCTTGGCGTTTAGCTCTTTCGGCTTCTCGGTCTGCCATCATCGTCTGCAGCAGTTGCATCATGGCATCCTGGGTGGCGTTGCGGGTTGGTGGGGACATCTGAACATTGAGGTAGATGATAAGATAAGAGGGAAATTTCTATGGTTTGTTTTGTTAAAGTTTAAAAAGTTCATAACTTGAAGATTTGAGTAGTGTTGCGGGGGTAAAACCAACAACACTTTTTCATTCATACCAAACATCACATATTACAAAGCTAACACACCGTTGGTTTGAAGAGCCATTCATTCGCTCTACGATACAAGGGGATCCTGATACAACTCACACCTACTTAAGTGCTGGGGTGATACTACTCTTCAGGGTGGAATTCTTTGTCTTCACGGGTAATGTGCTTGGCGAGAGGCGAGGGCGTTGTCCAAATCCCTACGGGTTTTGTACATCTTGAAGTCCTGGTGTGCTACATAAGGGTTCATCTCCATACGTGGGGGCATGGTCATCGGTCTTCCCATGGGGTCATGTCTTGGGTAGTAGATGAAGCGAGTGTTCTTGATCTTGTTCTCATTTTGTCCACACAGACGGAAAATTGCTTCTTGCATAGCTCTGACTAGTCCTTCCTTCCAAGTGTTTCCCGTTACAGAAAACCAGATGGTTTCCCATACCGGGGCTCCAAGCTTTCTTCTTAGATCAGTAGAAACTTCCCACCGAGGTGGTTCTCCGGAGTGGTTGTTAAGGGGTATTCCGAAGAACTCGGGATACGGGTGTCCTAGATAGTCCACTAGTTGCTTCAAATCCTTTTCGAACCTTAGGTCGCTGATGGCGTGTAACTCACACGTTCGTTGGGAACCCCAAGAGGAAGGTATGATGCGCACAGCAGCAAGTTTTCCCTCAGAAAGAAACCAATGTTAATCGAACCAGGAGGACCCAAGAAGCACGTTGAAGGTTGATGGCGGCGGGATGTAGTGCGGCGCAACACCAGAGATTCCGGCGCCAACGTGGAACCTGCACAACACAACCAAAGTACTTTGCCCCAACGAAACAGTGAGGTTGTCAATCTCACCGGCTTGCTGTAACAAAGGATTAACCGTATTGTGTGGAAGATGATTGTTTGCAGAGAAAACGAGTAAAAACAAGTATTGCGACAGATTTGTATTTCGAGTATTAAAGAATGGACCGGGGTCCACGAGTTCACTAGAGGTGTCTCTCCCATAAGATAAAAGCATGTTGGGTGAACAAATTACGGTCGGGCAATTGACAAATAGAGAGGGCATAACAATGCACATACATGTCATGATAAGTATAGTGAGATTTAATTGGGCATTACGACAAAGTACATAGACCGCCATCCAACCGCATCTATGCCTAAAAAGTCCACCTTCGAGGTTATCGTCCGAACCCCTTCCGGTATTAAGTTGCAAAGCAACGAGACAATTGCATTAAGTAGGTGCGTAATGTAATCAACAACTACATCCTTAGACATAGCGCCAATGTTTTATCCCTAGTGGCAACGAGCACAACACAACCTTAGAACTTTACGTCACTCGTCCCGGTGTCAATGCGGGCATGAACCCACTATCGAGCATAAATACTCCCTCTTGGAGTTAAGAGCAAAAACTTGGCCAGAGCCTCTACTAGTAACGGAGAGCATGCAAGATCATAAACAACACATATGTAATAACTTGATAATTAACATAACATGGTATTCTCTATCCATCGGATCCCGACAAACACAACATAGAGTATTACGGATAGATGATCTTGATCATGTTAGGCAGCTCACAAGATCCAACAATGAAGCACAATGAGGAGAAGACAACCATCTAGCTACTGCTATGGACCCATAGTCCAGGGTGAACTACTCACTCATCACTCCGGAGGCGACCATGGCGGTGTAGAGTCCTCCGGGAGATGAATCCCCTCTCCGGCAGGGTGCCGGAGGAGATCTCCAGAATCCCCCGAGATGGGATTGGCGGCGGCGGCGTCTCAGTAAGGTTTTCCGTATCGTGGTTCTTCGCCTCAGGGGTTTCGCGACGGAGGCTTTAAGTAGGCGGAAGGGCAACGTGGGGGGCCACACGAGGGCCCCACACTACAGGTCGGCGCGGCCAAGACCTGGGCCGCGCCGCCCTATAGTGGCGGCACCTCGTGGCCCCACTTCGACTCCTCTTCGGTCTTCTGGAAGCTTCGTGGCAAAATAGGACCCTGGGTCTTGATTTCGTCCAATTCCGAGAATATTTCGTTACTAGGATTTCTGAAACCAAAAACAGCAGAAAACAGCAACCGGCTCTTCGGCATCTTGTTAATAGGTTAGTTCCAGAAAATGCACGAATATGACATAAAGTGTGCATAAAACATGTATGTATCATCAATAATATGGCATGGAACATAAGAAATTATCGATACGTCGGAGGCGTATCAGCATCCCCAAGCTTAGTTCTGCTCGTCCCGAGCGGAGTAAAACGATAACAAAGATAATTTCTGAAGTGACATGCCATCATAACCTTGATCATACTATTTGTAAACATATGTAATGAATGCAGCGATCAAAACAATGGTAATGACATGAGTAAACAAGTGAATCATAAAGCAAATACTTTTCATGAATAGTACTTCAAGACAAGCATCAACAAGTCTTGCATAAGAGTTAACTCATAAAGCAATAAATCAAAGTAAAGGTATTGAAGCAACACAAAGGAAGATTAAGTTTCAGCGGTTGCTTTCAACTTGTAACATGTATATCTCATGGATAATTGTCAACATAGAGTAATATAACAAGTGCAATATGCAAGTATGTAGGAGTCAATGCACAGTTCACACTAGTGTTTGCTTCTTGAGGTGGAGAGAGATAGGTGAACTGACTCAACATAAAAGTAAAAAGAATGGTCCTTCAAAGAGGAAAGCATCGATTGCTATATTTGTGCTAGAGCTTTTATTTTGAAAACATGAAACAATTTTGTCAACGGTAGTAATAAAGCATATGAGTTATGAAAATTATATCTTACAAGTTGCAAGCCTCATGCATAGTATACTAATAGTGCCCGCACCTTGTCCTAATTAGCTTGGACTACCGGATCATTGCAATACACATGTTTTAACCAAGTGTCACAATGGGGTACCTCCATGCCGCATGTACAAAGGTCTAAGGAGAAAGCTCGCATTTTAGATTTCTCGCTTTTGATTATTCTCAACTTACACATCCATACCGGGACAACATGGACAACGAGATAATGGACTCCTCTTTAATGCATAAGCATGTGGCAACAATTATTATTCTCATATGAGATTGAGGATATATGTCCAAAACTGAAACTTCCACCATGAATCATGGCTTTAGTTAGCGGCCCAATGTTCTTCTCTAACAATATGCATGCTCCAACCATTAACGTGGTAGATCTCTCTTACTTCGGACAAGACGGACATGCATAGCAACTCACATGATATTCAACAAGGAATAGTTGATGGCGTCCCCGAAGCATGGTTATCGCACAACAAGCAACTTAATAAGAGATAAAGTGCATAAGTACATATTCAATACCACAATAGTTTTTAAGCTATTTGTCCCATGAGCTATATATTGCAAAGGTGAATGATGGAATTTTAAAGGTAGCACTCAAGCAATTTACTTTGGAATGGCGGATAAATACCATGTAGTAGGTAGGTATGGTGGACACAAATGGCATAGTGGTTGGCTCAAGGATTTTGGATGCATGAGAAGTATTCCCTCTCGATACAAGGTTTAGGCTAGCAAGGTTATTTGAAACAAACACAAGGATGAACGGTGCAGCAAAACTCACATAAAAGACATATTGTAAACATTATAAGACTCTACACCGTCTTCCTTGTTGTTCAAAACTCAATACTAGATATTATCTAGACTCTAGAGAAACCAAATATGCAAACCAAATTAGCAAGCTCTAAGTGTTTCTTCATTAATGGGTGCAAAGTATATGATGCAAGAGCTTAAACATGAGCACAACAATTGCCAAGTATCAAATTATCCAAGACATTTCAGAATTACTACATGTAGTATTTTCCAATTCCAACCATATAACAATTTAACGAAGAAGAAACTTCGCCATGAATACTATGAGTAGAGCCTAAGGACATACTTGTCCATATGCTACAGCGGAGCGTGTCTCTCTCCCATAAAGTGAATGCTAGGATCCATTTTATTCAAACAAAACAAAAACAAAAACAAACCGACGCTCCAAGCAAAGTGCATAAGATGTGACGGAATAAAAATATAGTTTCGGGGGAGGAACCCGATAATGTTGTCGATGAAGAAGGGGATGCCTTGGGCATCCCCAAGCTTAGACGCTTGAGTCTTCTTATAATATGCAGGGGTGAACCACCGGGGCATCCCCAAGCTTAGAGCTTTCACTCTCCTTGATCATATTGTATCATACTCCTCTCTTGATCCTTGAAAACTTCCTCCACACCAAACTCGAAACAACTCATTAGAGGGTTAGTGCACAATAAAAATTAACATGTTCAGAGGTGACACAATCATTCTTAACACTTCTGGACATTGCATAAAGCTACTTGGACATTAATGGATCAAAGAAATTCATCCAACATAGCAAAAGAGGCAATGCGAAATAAAAGGCAGAATCTGTCAAAACAGAACAGTCCGTAAAGATGGATTTTATTAGGGCACCAGACTTGCTCAAATGAAAATGCCCAAATTGAATGAAAGTTGCGTACATATCTGAGGATCACTCACGTAAATTGGCTTAATTTTCTGAGTTACCTACGAGAGAATTAGACCCAGATTCGTGACGAGCAAAGAAATCTGTTTCTGCGCAGTAATCCAAATCTAGTATTTACTTTACTATCAAAGACTTTACTTGGCACAACAAAACATAAAACTAAGATAAGGAGAGGTTGCTACAGTAGTAAACAACTTCCAAGACTCAAATATAAAACAAAAATACTGTAGTAAAAACATGGGTTGTCTCCCATAAGCGCTTTTCTTTAACGCCTTTCGGCTAGGCGCGAAAGTGTATATCAAGTAACATCAAGAGACGAAGCATCAACATCATAATTTGTTCTAATGATAGAATCATAAGGTAACGTCATTCTCTTTCTAGGGAAGTGTTCCATACCTTTCTTGAGAGGAAATTGATATTTAATATTACCTTCCTTCATATCAATAGTAGCACCAACGGTTCGAAGAAAAGGTCTTCCCAATATAATGGGACAAGATGCATTGCATTCAATATCCAAGACAACAAAATCAACGGGGACAAGGTTATTGTTAACCATAATATGAACATTATCAACTTTCCCCAAAGGTTTCTTTTTAGCATTATCAGCGAGATTAACATCTAGATAATAGTTTTTCATTGGTGGCAAGTCAAGCATATCATAGACTTTCTTAGACATAACAGAAATACTTGCACCAAGATCACATAAAGCATTACAATCAAAATCTTTGACTCTCATTTTAATGATGGGCTCCCAACCATCCTCTAGCTTTCTAGGAATAGAAGTTTCAAGTTTTAGTTTCTCTTCTCTAGCTTTTATGAGAGCATTTGTAATATGTTTTGTGAAAGCCAAGTTTACAACGCTAGCATTGGGACTCTTAGCAAGTTTTTGCAAGAACTTTATAACTTCAGAGATGTGGCAGTCATCAAAATCTAAATCATTACAATCTAAAGCAATGGGATTATCATCCCCAAGGTTGGAAAAAATTTCAGCAGTTTTATCACGGGCGGTTTCAGCAGTTTTAGCACTTTCGAGTAATTTTGCGCGCTTTGCACTAGGAGTAGAAGCATTGCCAACACCAATTATTTTACCATTAATAGTAGGAGGTGCAGCAACATGTGAATCATTAGCATTGCTAGTGGTGGTAATAGTCCAAACTTTAGCTACATTTTCCTCTTTAGCTAGTTTTTCATTTTCTTCTCTATCCCACCTAGCACGCAGTTCAGCCATTAATCTTATATTCTCATTAATTCTAACTTGGATGGCATTTTGCTGTAGTAACAATTTTATTTTCAATATCCCTATTAGGCATAACTTTCGATTTCAAAAGATCAACATCGGAGGCAAGACTATCAACCTTAGAAGCAAGAATATCAATTTTATTGAGCTTTTCCTCAACAGATTTGTTAAAGGCGGTTTGTGTACTAATAAATTCTTTAAGCATAGCTTCAAGTCCAGGGGGTGTATTCCTATTATTGTTGTAAGAATTCCCATAAGAATTAGCATAACCGTTACCATTATTATAAGGATATGGCCTATAGTTATTACTAGAATTGTTCCGATAAGCATTGTTGTTGAAATTATTATTTTTAATGAAGTTTACATCAACATGTTCTTCTTGGGCAACCAATGAAGCTAACGGAACATTATTAGGATCAACATTGGTCCTATCATTCACAAGCATAGACATAATAGCATCAACTTTATCATTCAAGGAAGAGGATTCTTCAACAGAATTTACCTTCTTACCTTGTGGAGCTCTTTCCGTGTGCCATTCAGAGTAATTAACCATCATATTATCAAGGAGCTTTGTTGCTTCACCAAGAGTGATGGACTTAAAGGTACCTCCAGCAGCTGAATCCAATAAATTCCGTGAAGAAAAATTTAGTCCTGCATAGAAGGTTTGGATGATCATCCAAGTAGTCAGTCCATGGGTTGGACAATTTTTAACCAAAGATTTCATTCTTTCCCAAGCTTGAGCAACATGTTCATTATCCGATTGTTTAAAATTCATTATGCTACTCCTCAAAGATATAATTTTAGCAGGGGGATAATATCTACCAATAAAAGCATCCTTGCATTTAGTCCAGGAATCAATACTATTCTTAGGCGAGAGATAGCAACCAATCTTTAGCTCTTCCTCTTAATGAGAAAGGAAACAATTTTAATTTTATAATATCACCATCTACATCTTTATACTTTTGCATATCACACAATTCAACAAAATTATTGAGATGGGCAGCAAGCATCATCGGAACTAACACCGGAAAATTGCTCTCGCATAACAAGATTCGATAAAGCGAGGTTTAATTTCAAAGAATTCCGCTGTAGTAGCAGGTGGAGCAATAGGTGTGCATAAGAAATCATTATTATTTGTGCTAGTGAAGTCACACAACTTAGTATTTTCAGGGGTGGCCATTTTAGCAGTAGTAAATAAAGCAAACTAGATAAAGTAAATGCAAGTAACTAATTTTTTTGTGTTTTTGATATAGCAAACAAGACAGTAAATAAAGTAAAACTAGCAACTAATTTTTTTGTGTTTTGATATAAGTGCAGCAAACAAAGTAGTAAATAAAATAAAGCAAGACAAAAACAAAGTAAAGAGGTTGGGAAGTGGAGACTCCCCTTGCAGCGTGTCTTGATCTCCCCGGCAACGGCGCCAGAAATTATGCTTGATGGCGTGTAACTCACACGTTCGTTGGGAACCCCAAGAGGAAGGTATGATGCGCACAGCAGCAAGTTTTCCCTCAGAAAGAAACCAAGGTTAATCGAACCAGGAGGAGCCAAGAAGCACGTTGAAGGTTGATGGCGGCGGGATGTAGTGCGGCGCAACACCGGAGATTCCGGCGCCAACGTGGAACCCGCACAACACAACCAAAGTACTTTGCCCCAACGAAACGAGTGAGGTTGTCAATCTCACCGGCTTGCTGTAACAAAGGATTAACCGTATTGTGTGGAAGATGATTGTTTGCGAGAGAAAACAGTAAAAACAAGTATTGCGAGCAGATTTGTATTTCAGTATTAAAGAATGGACCGGGGTCCACAGTTCACTAGAGGTGTCTCTCCCATAAGATAAAAGCATGTTGGGTGAACAAATTACAGTCGGGCAATTGACAAATAGAGAGGGCATAACAATGCACATACATGTCATGATAAGTATAGTGAGATTTAATTGGGCATTACGACAAAGTACATAGACCGCCATCCAACTGCATCTATGCCTAAAAAGTCCACCTTCGAGGTTATCGTCCGAACCCCTTCCAGTATTAAGTTGCAAAGCAACGAGACAATTGCATTAAGTATGGTGCGTAATGTAATCAACAACTACATCCTTAGACATAGCGCCAATGTTTTATCCCTAGTGGCAACGAGCACAACACAACCTTAGAACTTTCATCACTCGTCCCAGGTGTCAATGCGGGCATGAACCCACTATCGAGCATAAATACTCCCTCTTGGAGTTAAGAGCAAAAACTTGGCCGAGCCTCTACTAGTAACGGAGAGCATGCAAGATCATAAACAACACATATGTAATAACTTGATAATTAACATAACATGGTATTCTCTATCCATCGGATCCCGACAAACACAACATAGAGTATTACGGATAGATGATCTTGATCATGTTAGGCAGCTCACAAGATCCAACAATGAAGCACAATGAGGAGAAGACAACCATCTAGCTACTGCTATGGACCCATAGTCCATGGGTGAACTACTCACTCATCACTCCGGAGGCGACCATGGCGGTGTAGAGTCCTCCGGGAGATGAATCCCCTCTCCGGCAGGGTGCCGGAGGAGATCTCCAGAATCCCCCGAGATGGGATTGCGCGGCGGCGTCTCGCAAGGTTTTCCGTATCGTGGTTCTTCGCCTCGGGGGTTTCGCGACGGAGGCTTTAAGTAGGCGGAAGGGCAACGTGGGGGCCACACGAGGGCCCCACACTACAGGTCGGCGCGGCCAAGACCTGGGCCGCGCCGCCCTATAGTGGCGGCACCTCGTGGCCCCACTTCGACTCCTCTTCGGTCTTCTGGAAGCTTCGTGGCAAAATAGGACCCTGGGTCTTGATTTCGTCCAATTCCGAGAATATTTCGTTACTAGGATTTCTGAAACCAAAAACAACGAAAACAACGAATCGGCTCTTCGGCATCTTGTTAATAGGTTAGTTCCAGAAAATGCACGAATATGACATAAAGTGTGCATAAAACATGTAGGTATCATCAATAATATGGCATGGAACATAAGAAATTATCGATACGTCGGAGGCGTATCAGTCGCCTCCGGGACCAAGCTGATAAAACTCCCATTGGTACTTCATCTGTGAGCAATGAGGATGAGTAAGTTAGAGACGTGATCAAGTGTGCAAACTTTTATGTAGAATTGCAAATAAAATTGAGCATGGATTTTCTTTCTTTGAAAAAGATCTCAAGGGTAAGAGTGAGAATAAGTTTTTATAAATATTCCCTTCATTGGTTTTTGAAACTCAGTTTTTCAGACGTCCATTCTAACTAGGGTCTCCTAAGGTCAACAATAGCTCTGATACCAACTTGTCAACACCCGGATTTTTAAGTCCAGGTGCCTATTATGCCATTCATCGCAATCCCAGGAATATTGTTTTTGCGAGACATAATAGATTGATATCACAACACATCATTCATTACATACCATAATCGTCTTACAAATAAAGGATCACATGATCCAGTCTCATTACAATAATAGAAGTTCTATTTATTCATTACATAACACATAGCGGAAGCGAAAGTAGCGTAGTAGTAGTCCATCTATTCCACAGGCAACTGTTGACGTCGGGAGTGATCCTAGTTGTCGTAGACGTCCCGATGTCCTTCTTCCGGGTTCTCGTACTCATCTTCATAGTCCGGCCATTTGAATAGCCAGGGACACAGCCGTGAGTACTTCAAAGTACTCGCAAACTAATACTAAGGTAAATACTATCAACTATAATAAGGGGGTTCTAAGCTCTAGTTTCATTTGCATAAAGCCGGTTTTATTTCATAAACACTTTAATAATCAAAGCCTCTTCATTTGCTTAACTAACTCAAGTGGGAACATTAGTGTCATTCCCACAACTCGGTTGTGATTCAAAGTCAAAGTCACCTTTCAATTCAAATCACAAGTCACCATTCATATTTTTAGAAAAGTTCTGATGACGGAACAGTATGGCCTTTCCAACTGTCCATAACCGAGGACGCGGCTATTCGAATAGGTTTAACTCTGCAGAGGTTGTACGCTTGTGCCACAACAATTGCAATAGTTCGTCAGGGGTAACTGGCCCTGATTTATCGTACGCAGTACGCGAACTACCAATCCTAACCTTTCATTTACATATGCTAGTATAGGCACCTCTCCCCATGAGCTTGGCCTCCCAGTGAAAACACGCGGTCAACCTGGGAACTGCACAGGGCTTGGGCCGGACATTCACCTCATTTCACGTCATTTCTCATCATTCCTTTTGTTGTAGAGGCAGCCTCCGGCATAACCCCGATGACGCTTGTTTTAGAGGGAACCCATACTAAGACACATAAATTTCCAGCTAAGCCTTACCCAGATTCAGGTATTGTGGGGGTACTTGTAAAATTGGAATGGTATCGCATCCGAACCCAACCATCAGTTTTGGTAAAATTCACCAAGTCATTCACAAGTCATATTCACCTTCAAAATCTTTCCATAGAATGACTCATCATTCCAAGGTTTTCAAAGTTATTTCATTTCACAAGTTCCCAACTAGAGTAGTCACTTTTAATCTTTAGCACTAGCAACTAGTTATGAGGGGTGCTAAGTAGCTTATAGCTTTTTAGGCTAAGTGTGATGCTCTTGTACTAATCCAATACTAACCAAGTGAATCATGAATCAAAAAGTACTTTGATAAAACAAAAGTAAATAAAGCTTGTAAAGTAAAACCGGGAAATAGGATCATAAGCATAAAGTAAATGGGGTAATGCCTTGCTCATGGTGAGCTTTGCACTTTGCAAGAGTATTATCTTGCCTTGGTTGAGGTGGTGGTCAAAGTTCTCTTCTCCTTCCTCTTGGTAGAAGACCTCTTCCTCTTGGTAGTCTCCGGTACTAGCGTCTATAAACGAATACGAGGATACAATCACCAAACAACACTTAAGTAATCTTAATTAGCCTTATTGGCTCACACAATTGATCTAGTATCACTACTTAACATTTATTCTCAAATTATGCTAGGGTTTCTTTATTTAATCTTTAGGAGAAATAATTTCTTCTCATTGAAGATTGGAATTAGGGTTTCTCTTTGGTTTGGAGAAATAATTTCCTCTCATTGAATCTTCTTAAAATTTAATCTTCTCAAATAACCAGGGATGATCCCATGTTGACCAAGGTCAACACTTCACACTTAGTATTTGAGAAAAGTGATTTTAAATGAGATTCATCATCTCATGTGATTTAAGTAACTAGTGTAATTTAAATACTATGTTGATTTAAAATCTACAAGTGAGCAAGTATGAGCCTAAGCATTTTAAAGGTCAACACATTATTTCATATCACTTGTGATAATGATTTAAATGAGGTGCTACACCTCATAGATTTAAATTCCTAAAATTTGAAATAGTTTAAATGGGCTAGTATTGACTACATAGCCAATATTCTGCTTCTAGCCCATGATCATATACAGAACATATATCATATTTTTACATAATAAATTAGAGTTTGTTAAATGTGAATTATTGCAATTGGATTCACTTCAAAATTCAAATTGGTTGATTTTTAAGATTTATTTGAATACTGAAAAGTCTCTGTTTTGTTCTTTTTGCTATTCAAATTATAGACAAGATCTGAGGTTGAAACCAGTGGGGTTAGTTAGAGAATTTCGTGGGCTTTCCAAAACATTTTGAATCACAAATTTTGGATGGGTATATTTGAAACTACTCAAATTATAGCAAAGGTCCAGTATTGAATTTCAGCAGAACAAATTAATTTGACAAAGGCTAAATGGGCTTAGGCGGGAAAAGAATTGGGCCCAATTGGTTTGAAACAGAGAAACCACAGCCCAGTAACGGTTCGGTGCTTGGTGGGCTGTCAGGGGTGGGGCCTACACGTCAGCGACTTTGACTCACCGAATCGGTACCTGGCGATGTTGGCCGTTAGATTAGGAGTAGATCGGGCGGTGGGGAGGCGTCATCTCCGTCGGGGAGAAGACCTTGCTGGAGCGGCGGCGGTAGGGGGTCGGCGGCGTGAGGAAGCTCCGGCGAGGGGCGGCGCAGGTGCTAGACGATGTTGTCGACGACGAGGAACCGCCTGGTAGCCGTGGGAGGAGCGGAGGTGGTCGAGATCAACGGCGGTGAGGAGCTACCGTGGCGGTGATCGACGATGCAATTGGCGCTACTCCCGCCAAATTGGGAAGGGGAAGGTGGTCGAGGATGCTCAGAGGAGGGAGGTGAGGCGATTGGTGTGAAGAACTTGTCCAGGGACTGCCTCTATTTATAGGTGAGGTGGTGACCGGCGGGTGCTGTGAGAGGTCATCGACGGCGAGGGCGCTCCAGGGCGCGAAGGGGCAAGCTAGGGGGTGCGCTAGGTAGGCGATGACTAGGCGGAGCTAACGCGCGTGATGGCGCAGCAAGGGAAGGACGAGGGAGTACTGGCGACGCTCGAGTGTTCGCAGTACGGGCGCGGCAGAGCGTTGATCATGGCCACGGCTAGGGTGCAGGCGCAGGCATTCGAGCATGTCTAGGGGGTAGATGTAGGGGTGGTGAGCATGCGTGCAAAGGGAGAGAGGGAGAGGAGGTCGAGCGAGTCCAGGCGAGGAGGTGTACTGGCGGGTCCAGTGTCATGCCATGCGCGCGCCGGCGTGTGCGGCGCGGTGATCACGACGCGTCCGTGGCGTTGTCGTGCATGTTTTGGAGGGGCATCGTGTCTAGCATGTCCAGTACTTCCTGGTGAGTCTAGCTGACATGGTTTGCTGGATCAGAGAGAGGGGTTGAGGTAGGGTGGCATGGTGGCCGGCATGAGTGCTTGGCATGGTGAGTTTTTGATTATTGCTTCGACTTTAGTAGGGCTGCAGGTCATAGGATGATGCAGGAAGGGTACAGGGAGGTTGATGATCACCAGGTTAAAGGGGTGGAGGCAAAAATCTGTTGGATATTAGGGTGTGTGTAAAAGGGGATTTGATGCCTGCCATGTGTTTGAGGATATGGCCGCAAGAGAAAAATGTTTGAAAATCTTTTTGGTGGACTTCATTCATATAATTAAAGAGAAAGAATGGTGGTGGTGGTGGGTTTGGTTAAGGTTTGTGAGATTTCAAAATGGGGTTGATCTTCACATAGTTTCAAAGTCTTCACTTGTCACCTCTCTACTGGTCAACCTGGTCAACATCAGTACTAATGGTCAACATGAAAGTTGTTCACCATCACTTGGTCTTGGATGACATGGCAATGGTTGACCAAGTTTGGTTGCGAGAAACAAAAGATAGGTGGGTGCAAAGTGGGGAAGAAATTATAAATGTGACATATGACCATTATCATATGTGTGATAGTTTGGAGTTTTGCTTTGATTTGATTTTGGTTTCTTTGATGCAAGTGTGTTTGTTTATCATATATAAGGGTTTTACAAACCATAGATCAAGCCATGGTGGCCTTTGGTGAAGATTTGCAAAATTGGCATTATGTGTATGTGAGTGAAAATGGGATTTTCTCACTATTTGGTTTCCCTCCATTTGATTTGACTTTTCTTGACTCTAAGGTGCTTCTTATTAGTTTAGAAACATTTTTCAACCATTGAAACCAATTCAAATGGTCTTGCTCAAAGATTTGCAAAAATGGCCATAAACACATAAGAGGTGAAAATCCAAATTTCTTGATTTCTTATTTTATTTTCCTTGGCTTTATTTGGGCAAGGTCTAGGGTCCATGTGATGTGAGATTAAGTTTAAAGATGGTTTCACACCATTTGGGTAAGGTCTAGATGCTTAGAACAAGATTTGGAAAAAAATGGCTAAGTGCCACATATGCCTCTATGCATATGTTGCATTTGAATTTTAATTTGACTTGGCTTGACCTAAATGAGGTTGTGGAGTGTTGAGATGGTATATAGGGGTGATCCAACCATTCACAACAAGTCCTAGGGTCAATCTTCTCAAATTCACAAATTTGCATTTTACTCTCATATGCCTCTATGGCATTTTTAGTTTCTTTTTATTTCTTTTGGAAATAACTTGGATTAGGTTTGATAAGTGCTAGGTAAGGTGTATGATGGTTTTCCAAACCTCTAAACAAGTATAAAAGCTTAGGGTAAAGATTTATAGAAATAGCCATAGGCACATATGCCTTTTTCTTATTTAATTTCCTTTTATTTTATTTTAACTTGGGTGATGAAAAGAGGGGTGAGGTTTAGGGTTTAAGATCACTTCAAATACTAATAACAAGCAATCATAGCAATAGCACAAGAATTAAGTAAGATCACTATGTATCACACTTAATTTAATAAAAGTTTTTGTTAGTTCCAAAATTTGGAACTAGGGAAATTCATTTGTTTTGTTTTGAATTTTTGGGATGTTACACGGCCCGACAAAGGCAGCAGGCCTGCTGCACTGATTCCGAGGAGCACTGATTCCTTTGCTTTTTTTCTGATTGCTTTGCTTTTGTGCTGATTCCGAGGAGCACTATTTTTGGCTGTGGCGCGTGAATGGAGGGCAGCTGATGATTTCGATGCTGTATGGGTGTAACTCGCCCGATTCGCATGCATTTGGTGCAGACATGACTCGACGGATACAGAAAATAGACCACCGAAAGTGCTTCAGCAGTGTGACTTCGCATGCTTTAAAAGCAGCTGCTGCTCACTCCTCACAGAGCAACTTCTCACTCACGCGCAGCTGCTGCTTCTCTTGCATCTCTCGCTTCTCTCGTGCGAACAGACAGAAAATTAGCATAGCAAGTGATTAAGTGCGTGATTAAGTGCATGAAGGGGCAGTAGAAGGACTAATACATCAAGGTGAGTTATGTGGGATATTTGATTATATTCGTACATGCACAAATTTTGTTACCATTTGTTGTTTACTTGCAGTGTATCTTACTTTAGTAATTAGACATGTAACATTGAATTTGCGTAGTCTAGTAAAATATTATGGTATGTATGAGTGAAATTTTAACATATGAACAAATGGATGAATTTAGGTGGATTGGAGCATATATCTGCTAGTGTAGTATTATTGTATGTATGAGTGAAATTATAATATATGAGGAAAAGAACTAATTTATTGAAGAAGTTAGTACGCACGTTAGCTGGATGATATTAGTTGGAAATATCGTGAGGCGTAATTTATTGTTTGACCAATTCTTATAGGTAAAATAATCCTTTTTAACAATAAATGAGTAGTAATTTTGAAAAAGTCATAATGTCATGTTAAAATATCTGATGTAACAAAATTATTAAAACATGAATATGATTTAAGGTAGGATGTTACTAATATTATTTTAAAAATCTGGTTGTGCGGTAGGTACGATGGAAAAATTGGTAGTGTTCTATGGGGATGTCGTACGTGATGAATTTGGAGGGGTGGATTTCTCGAACTGTGACTCGATGGAAGTTACAGTGATAGATATGGTTAACACAGCATTTGCGGATGTAAGAAAATGCATCCGAGTCCCATTTGGTCGTGGGATGCGTGGCATGAGGATGACAAGTTGAGGCTCTTATCTGCGTAGAAGGGACTGATAGGACAGGGCCTCCCCGTTGGGGTTTGCGGGAGGTAAAAAATGATACAAATTGGCGTACGTACATGAGGTTTGCAAGCACACCTGGTGCTGCTATGTACGGACGGTCGATGGTGTATGTGAAATTTATTTCAGCTAGTGATGATGTCGGAAGTAGTAGGAGCGCTGCAGAGGAGCAATTGTCCATCACCGCAGGCCCTAGTACCGGCCCGTCGGAGCAGCTTTGCCATCACCGCTGCTCCTAGCATGGGTCCATCGGAGCAGATGCCTAGCCACCATAATGCTGGCCCAGGATATTGGTCCGCGGTCGTCGACATCGCCGAACACGTGGAGGGATTGCCCGAGGCGTTAGATGATGATGCTCGTTCATCTTCGTCCGAATCCTCATCGGACGAAGAAGGCGCCGGTCCTTCCTGCGAGGGCGGTTGCAGGTCCAATGGATCCCGACTTCTTACGTACCATGACCATAAGCAATGAATTTCGCTCTGTTCCTGTGCCTAGGAGAGGACAAGTCCGCTAGTTGGGCAAAGTTTCCCCGACAAGGAATCCGCCGACCGGGCAATAAAGAGGTATGCATTGGGCATATCTCGACAGCGACAGAAGTGAAGCAATCTGATCGAAGTCAGCTAAAAGTGATATGTGTCAAATTGAATGAGGGGTGTAGGGGGAGAGTGATCGCTCGAAAGAGCTCGGGGTATGTCAGCCCCGGCATATCTCAAAAATAGAACCACATACCCGCGAGCAGGTTGGGGCTCGGATAACCACCGGAATGTCACCGCAAAATATGTGTCACATATCATGCAAGTGTTGGTGGAAAAAGACATCAATGTCAGTGTGAAGACGTTGCAAGAGACTACACAAGATCAGATTGGCTTCTATGTCGGCTCCGGAAAGGCAAGGCGTGCGAAGGAGGAGATCTTCCGGAGGCTGTATGGCACATATGAGCAAGCATATGACCTTGCCCCTAGAATGCTCCATCGGATATCGTCAAGTAATCCCGGGACTCAAGTATTCAGGAGACAACGTCAACACCCCGAGGGAGCCAAATGAAGAAATACTTGATCGTTTTGTTCGGGCATTCCCCATAGGCTATACATGCATTCCAACACTGTCGTCCGGTGATATCTATAGATGGTACCTTCCTCACTCGGAAAGTACAAGGGCACACTCTTGTTGGCGATCGCAGCAGATGCAAACAATCAGCTCCTTCCTATTGCATATGCATTGGTGGAGAGCGAGAATAAAGATAGCTGGTTCTGGTTCCTGTGCTGCTTGAAGATTTCAGTTGTCGGAAATCGCCCCGATGTTTGCATCATCTCTGATCGCAACACATGGATATTTAGCGTGCTCGAATTTATGAAGGTGGCACAAGATCCTGAATGGGGGTGGCCCGATCTAGAACAAGGTGGTGCATGCGGCATTTGGCAGCCAATTTTTACTCAAAATTCAAGAACAATGATTGGTTCAAGCTGTTCAAGAGAATATTCATGCAGAAGACAACAAAGAAGATGGATGCAATTTGGAGTGGAATCAATGCTAAAATTGAGAAAGCTGTGTTGCCACAGAGAACAGATTAGAGGGGTCATACCAGGACATTTAATTTGTCTACGTGGATTGCCGAGAGTTGCCCCGATTTTAGCAAGTGGGCGCTTGCTTACGACTGTGGGGCTCGGTACGGCATAATGACCACCAACACGTCAGAGGTGTACAATGGCGTGCTGAAAGGTGTGCGCGCCCTCCCTATCACGGCGCCGATTAGTGAAACTTGGAACCGGACTTTGTCATACTTTGCAGATAGAGTCCAGGTTGCCAATGCTCGGGAAGCAATGGACAAGCCATGGTCTGAAAAGATGCAGCGACATCTCGACGAGAAAGCAAAAAAAGCACAAAGCCATGGTTTCCGTCAAATTGATGCACTTAGGAATAAGTGGAAAATACATGTACACGCCAAGTTTGTGAGAGGTCACCACAGAGGCTCAAGAAAGCATGATGTCACCCTCGGACCTAGCTCATGTGAGTGCAGTTGTAACAAGCCAAAACTTTTGGGATACCCCTGTAGTCATGTCCTCAAGGATGCTTCAGCATAGAACATCAGCGTGGAGACCTACATATCTCCGTCCTTCAACACATACAACCTACTGCACACATGGAACGATGAGTTCTGGACATGGGGCATTGGGCAGCACTATAAGGATGTATGGCCGGATAAATCCACCATATGGGTTCCGAACCCGACGTTGAAGAGGACCGCGAAGGGTCGACGCCAATCTCGGCGTCATAGATATGACATGGACCATAGTCATATGGGAGAACCGCCGCCGTCGCATATGCAGCAAGAATTTTATGCCGGATCTTATAGTCAAACTGACAATCAAGAGATATTTAATCAATTCTTTGCTGTTGACATTATGAGCGGATAAGAAAGTTTAATTCCTCCAGCGACACAATCTTAGCACGTACTACAAACTCCACCACAGAACAATGATGGCAGCACCGATGATGAGGGTGAAGAGTACGGCCGAGGTTTGCGCCAACATCGTCCACTGATACGTCTCCAACGTATCTGTAATTTCTGATGTTCCATGCTAGTTTTATGACAATACCTACATGTTTTGCTCGCACTTTATAATGATTTCATGCATTTTCCGGAACTAACCTATTAACAAGATGCCGAAGTGCCAGTTCATGTTTTCTGTTGTTTTTGGTTCCAGAAAGGCTGTTCGGGCAATATTCTCGGAATTCGACGAAACAAAGACTAAATATCTTATTTTCCCGGGGAGGTTCCAGAACACCGAAGGAGAGTCGGAGGCGGGCAGCAGGGGGCTCACACCATATGGCGGCGCGGGTGGCCCCCAGGCCGCGCCAGCTTATGGGGAGGAGGCCCCGTGGCCCCTCCGACTCCGCCTCTTCGCCTATAAAGTCCCTCGCGACCTAATACCTCGATACGAATTGACGAAACTCCAGAAAGACTCCAGGGGCGCCACCGCCATCGCGAAACTCCAATTCGGGGGACATAATCTCTGTTCCGGCACGCCGCCGGGACGGGGAAGTGCCCCCGGAAGCCATCTCCATCAACGCCACCGCCTCCATCATGCTCCGTGAGTAGTTCCCCCATGGACTACGGGTTCTAGCTGTAGCTAGTTGGTACTCTCTCTCCCATGTACTTCAATACAATGATCTCATGAGCTTCCTCACATGATTGAGATCCATCTGATGTAATAGGTGTTGTGTTTGTTGGGATCCGATGAATTGTTACATTATGATCAGTCTATCTATATAAGTTTGTGAAGTTATTGTTGCTGCAATCTTGTTGTGTTTAATGCTTGTCACTAGTGCACGAGTGGCATGATCTTAGATTTAAGCTCTATACTTATTGCTTAGATTGTATCTACAAGTTGTTTGCACATGTCTATGTCCGGAACCCGAGGCCCCAGAGTGACAACAACTGGGGATAACTGGAGGGGAAGGCGTAGGTATGAGGATCACATGTTTTCACCAAGTGTTAATGCTTTGCTCCGGTGCTCTATTAAAAGGAGTACCTTAATAGCCAGTAGATTCCCTTGAGGCCCGGCTGCCACCGGCTGGTAGGACAAAAGATGTTATGCAAGTTTCTCATTGCGAGCACGTATAACTGATGCGTGTAGTTGACACGTCCGTTGGGAACCCAAAGAGGAAGGTGTGATGCGCACAGCGGCAAGTTTCCCTCAGTTAGAAACCAAGGTTTAATCGAACCAGTAGGAGTCAAGAAGCACGTTGAAGGTTGATGGCGGCGGGATGTAGTGCGGCGCAACACCAGAGATTCCGGCGCCAACGTGGAACCCGCACAACACAACCAAAGTACTTTGCCCCAACGAAACAAGTGAGGTTGTCAATCTCACCGGCTTGCTGTAACAAAGGGTTAACCGTATTGTGTGGAAGATGATTGTTTGCAAGAAAACAATGAAACAAGTATTGCAAGCAGATTTGTATTTCGAGTATAAAAGAATGGACCGGGGTCCACAGTTCACTAGAGGTGTCTCTCCCATAAGATAAAAGCATGTTGGGTGAACAAATTACAGTCGGGCAATTGACAAATAGAGAGGGCATAACAATGCACATACATGTCATGATAAATATAGTGAGATTTAATTGGGCATTACGACAAAGTACATAGACCGCCATCCAGCTGCATCTATGCCTAAAAAGTCCACCTTCAGATTATCATCCGAACCCCTTCCAGTATTAAGTTGCTAACAACGGACAATTGCATTAAGTATTGCGCGTAATGTAATCAATAACTACATCCTCGGACATAGCATCAATGTTTTATCCCTAGTGGCAACAAGACATCCATAACCTTAGGGGTTTCGTCACTCCCCGCATTCACGGAGACATGAACCCACTATCGAGCATAAATACTCCCTCTTGGAGTTACTAGCATCAACTTGCCCAGAGCCTCTACTAATAACGGAGAGCATGCAAGATCATAAACAACACATAGGTAATAACTTGATAATTAACATAACATAGTATTCTCTATCCATCGGATCCCGACAAACACAACATATAGTATTACGGATAGATGATCTTGATCATGTTAGGCAGCTCACAAGATCCAACAATGAAGCACAATGAGGAGAAGACAACCATCTAGCTACCGCTATGGACCCATAGTCCAGGGGTGAACTACTCACTCATCACTCCGGAGGCGACCATGGCGGTGAAGAGTCCTCCGGGAGATGAATCCCCTCTCCGGCAGGATGCCGGAGGAGATCTCCGTAATCCCCGAGATGGGATTGGCGGCGGCGGCGTCTCGGTAAGATTTTCCGTATCGTGGCTCTCGATGTGGGGGTTTCACGACGGAGGCTTTAAGTAGGCGGAAGGGCAGGTCAGGAGGCGACGCGAGGGGCCCACACGACAGGGCCGCGCGGCCAGGAGGTGGGCCGCGCCGCCATGGCGTGTCGCCGCCTCGTCGCCCCACTTCGTTACGTCTTCGGTCTTCTGGAAGCTTCGTGGCAAAATAGGACCCTGGGCGTTGATTTCGTCCAATTCCGAGAATATTTCGTTACTAGGATTTCTGAAACCAAAAACAACGAGAAAACAACAACCGGCTTTTCGGCATCTTGTTAATAGGTTAGTTCCAGAAAATGCACGAATATGACATAAAGTGTGCATAAAACATGTAGATATCATCAATAATGTGGCATGGAACATAAGAAATTATCGATACGTCGGAGACGTATCAATAACTATATATGGAAAACATGCCTACATGATTAATAATCTTGATGTTCTATCATAATGATATTTCAATCCTATCAATTGCCCAACTGTAATTTGTTCACCCAACACTTGTTATCGGAGAGTTACCACTAGTGTAGATAGCTGGGAACCCCGGTCCATCTCTCATCATCATATACTCGTTCTATATGTCATTGGAAGTAGTATCAACTATTTTCTGGTGCCATTGCCTCTGTGTTATTGTTACTGCTGCTGTGCTACTTTTACTATTGCTCTCATATCACTGCTGCTTTCACATCACCCCTGTTACTAGTGCTTTTCCAGGTGCAGCTGAATTGACAACTCAGTTGTTAAGGCTTATAAGTATTCTTTACCTCCCCTTGTGTCGAATCAATAAATTTGGGTTTTACTTCCCTCGAAGACTGTTGCGATCCCCTATACTTGTGGGTTATCAAGACTATTTTCTGGCGCCGTTGCCGGGGAGGCATAGCTCTACTCATAAGTTCACATGGGAAGTACATTCTACCTCTCTCTCTGTTTTATTTTATTTTGTTTTGCTTAGTTTACTTTTGTCTAGCTTATTTGTGCTTAGTTTATTTCTGTCTAGTTTTATTTTGCTTAGTTTACTTTTGCCTAGTTTGTTTTTGTCTTGTTTTATTTTCCCTATATACCCGAAAATCCATAAAAATTTGAAAAACCGAAAAATTAAAAACTGTTGCTATGGGAGAACCCACAACCTATTTGGTGCTTATAGAATTATATAATTATTATAGAGAATCAAGAACGGGTAAAGTTATGAGTGATGTGATAGAAAAATTGAATACAATTGCTAAAATCTTGCTTAAACGCCATGATATAAACTGTTACCCTCAACAGGATACTAAACATCTTAAATTTCAATGTGGCTTTAGTGAAGAAGTTTTAATTAAGAACTATAATTGGAATAACTATATTCATTTTGGGTTCAAAGAAGTAGAACAATTTGTCTTATTTATGGGAGCCTCTGAGATAGAATCCTTCATGTCTATAAATTATGAAACTTGTGTTGTTTGTAAGGACCTTAAAGATTATGTCTCTTCTATCCTTAATTTTTGCATAGAAAGTTACAGCGATAATCCTTATATCATTGATTATAAAGAGAGACTCATTAATGCACAAGAATGCACTCACAATTTGCGAGAACCGATGGAAGAAGAAATTGATGAACCTGAAAGCTCAATGGATGAAAAAGAGGAAGAAATTGATGAACCTGAAAGCTCATTGGATGAAAAAGAAGAGGAGAGTGATGAACAAGAGGAGGAAGAATTGATTAGCTACCCATGCCAACCTTCTAATGAGAGTAACTCTTTATCTGTTACACTATTTGATTGACCTCCATGCTTACCAAAGGCGGATGAATGTTATGTTCCTGTGGATTCTCTTGAAATATTCCCTATGAGTAAAACTTGTGAGAATAATTATGCTACTGTTATCTATGATAATCCATGCTATTTTGATAAATCTTATGATAATGCTTTGTTTGTGCTCGATGTCGAAATGCATGGTACTAAAGAGTTTTGTTTAGCAAATGTTTATGATAAATCTCTAGATGATGGTCCTATGTTACTTGATAATATTAATTGTACTACTAATGAAAATGGGATTGGAGAGGTCTTGAAATTATCTAGGAGTCCCATATCTTTTGAGATTGATCAATCATCTTGTTATATTATTGATAAAAGTGGGTTTGAAAGTTTTAATCCCATTATTTTTTAGCTTGATAAAAATTATGTGTTTGTGGATCATGAAAAGCATGCTGTATGTGATAGTTATGTTGTTGAGTTTGTTCATGAAGCTACTGAAAATTATTATGAGAGAGGAAAATATGGTTGTAGAAATTTGCATGGTACTAAAACACCTCTCTATATGCTGAAAATTTTGAAGTTACTCTTGTTTTATCTTCCAATGCTTGTCACTTTGTTCTTCATGAATTTATTTGTGTACAAGATCCATATGCATAGGAAGTGGGTTAGACTTAAATGTGTTTTGAATTTGCTTTTTGATGCTCTCTTTTGCTTCAACTCTTATTTCTTGCGAGTGCATCAATAAAATTGCTGAGCCCATCTTAATGGCTATAAAGAAAGCACTTCTTGGGAGATAACCCATGTTTTTATTTTGCTACTGTTTTGTTGTGTCTGGGAAGTTGTTACTACTGTAGCAACCTCTCCTTATCTTTATTTTATTGCAATGTTGTGCCAAGTAAAGTCTCTAATAGAAGGTTGATACTAGATTTGGATTTCTGCGCGAGAAACAGATTTCTATCCGTCACGAATTTGAGTAGGTCTCGCTGTAGGAAACTCAGAAAAATCTGCCAATTTTCATGCGTGTTCCTCAGATATGTACGCAACGTTCATTAGTTTTGAGTTTTCTGATTTGAGCAACGGAAGTACCTCTTAAAAATTCGTCTTTACTGCCTGTTCTGTTTTGACAGATTCTGTCTCTGTTTTTTGCATTGTCTCTTGTGGACTTTAAGTGAGGCTTTCTAGACATGGGGAGGTGTAGCTAATGTTTTATTGAGTTATTGCAATGTGTCCCTACAGGGCCAAAGTGGATTAAAGTTTTTTGAGTACTAACCCCTCTAATGAAGTTTATGAGAAGTTTGGTGTGAAGGAAGTTTTCAAGGGTCAAGAGAGGAGGATGATATATGATCAAGAAGAGTGAAAAGTCTAAGCTTGGGGATGCCCCCGTGGTTCATCCCTCGCATATTTCAAGAAGACTCAAGCGTCTAAGCTTGGGGATGCCCAAGGCATCCCCTTCTTCATCAACAACTTATCGGGTCACCTCTAGTGAAACTATATTTTTATTCGGTCACATCTTATGTGCTTTACTTGGAGCGTCTGTGTGTTTTTATTTTTGTTTTTGTTTGAATAAGATCGGATCCTAGCTATCCTTGTGTGGGAGAGAGACACGCTCCGCTTTTTCATATGAACACTGGTGTTCTTCGTTTTACTTTTAAGGTTCATGACAAAAGTTGGAAGCTATTGCACTTATTGTTATTTGGTTGGAAACAGAAAATGCTTCATATTGTATTGAATAATTTGATACTTGGCAATTGTTTTGAGCTCTCAAGTAGATCATGATTAAACTCTTGCACCATGTAGTTTGAACCTATTAGTGGAGAACTACCGTAGAGCTTGTTGAAATTGGTTTGCATGATTGGTCTCTCTAAGGTCTAGATATTTTCTCGGTAAAAGTGTTTGAGCAACAAGGAAGACAAGTGTAGAGTCTTATAATGCTTGCAATATGTTCTTATGTAAGTTTTGTCTGTATCGGTTCATACTTGTGTTTGCTTCAAACAACCTTGCTAGCCAAAGCCTTGTACCGAGAGGGAATGCTTCTCGTGCATCCAAAACCTTGAGCCAAAACCTATGCCATGTGTGTCCACCATACCTACCTACTATGTGGTATTTTTATGCCATTCCAAGTA
>NC_061508.1:121841943-121906359 GCF_022539505.1 Lolium rigidum
ATCAACTATTCTTTGTTGGATATCATGTGAGTTGCTATGCATGTCCGTCTTGTCTGAAGCAAGAGAGATCTACCACCTTCATGGTTGGAGCATGCATATTGTTAGAGAAGAACTTTGGGCCGCTAACTAAAGCCATGATCCATGGTGGAAGTTTCAGTTTGGACATATATCCTCAATCTCATATGAGAATAATAATTGTTGCCACATGCTTATGCATTAAAGAGGAGTCCATTATCTGTTGTCCATGTTGTCCCGGTATGGATGTCTAAGTTGAGAATAATCAAAAGCGAGAAATCCAAAATGCGAGCTTTCTCCTTAGACCTTTGTACGAGCGACATGGAGGTACCCCATTGTGACACTTGGTCAAAACATGTGCATTGCAAAGATCCGGTAGTCCAAGCTAATTAGGACAAGGTGCGGGCACTATTAGTATACTATGCATGAGACTTGCAACTTGTAAGATATAACTTTCATAACTCATATGCTTTATTACTACCGTTGACAAAATTGTTTCATGTTTTCAAAATAAAAGCTCTAGCACAAATATAGCAATCGATGCTTTCCTCTTTGAAGGACCATTCTCTTTATTTTTATGTTGAGTTAGTTCACCTATTTCTCTCCACCTCAAGAAGCAAACACTTGTGTGAACCGTGCATTGATTCCTACATACTTGCATATTGTACTTGTTATATTACTCTATGTTGACAATTATCCATGAGATATACATGTTACAAGTTGAAAGCAACCGCTGAAACTTAATCTTCCTTTGTGTTGCTTCAATACCTTTACTTTGATTTATTGCTTTATGAGTTAACTCTTATGCAAGACTTATTAATACTTGTCTTGAAGTACTATTCATGAAAAGTCTTTGCTATATGATTCACCTGTTTACTCATGTCATCACCATTGTTATGATCGCTGCATCCACTACATATGTTTACAAATAGTATGATCAAGGTTATGATGGCATATCACTTCGTAAATTATCTTTGTTATCGTTTTACCCGCTCGGGACGAAGCGGAACTAAGCTTGGGGATGCTTGATACGTCTCCGACGTATCGATAATTTCTTATGTTCTATGCCATATTATTGATGATACCTACATGTTTTATGCACACTTTATGTCATATTAGTGCATTTTCTCGGAACTAACCTATTAACAAGATGCCGAAGTGCCAGCTCTCGTTTTCTCGCTGTTTTTGGTTTCGTAAATCCTAGTAACGAAATATTCTCGGAATTGGACGAAACGAAGACCCGTGGCCCTATTTTTCCACGGAGCTTCCAGAAGACCGAAGAACACACGAAGTGGGGCCACGAGGTGGCCAAACCATAGGGCGGCGCGGCCCAAGCCCTGGCCGCGCCGACCTATAGTGTGGGCCCCTCGTTAGCCCCCCGACTCTGCCCTTCCGCCTACTTAAAGCCTCCGTCGCGAAACCCCTGAGGCGAAAAACCACGATACGGAAAACCTTACTGAGACGCCGTCGCCGCCGATCCCATCTCGGGGATTCTGGAGATCTCCTCACGCACCCCGCCGGAGAGGGGATTCATCTCCCGGAGGACTCTACACCGCCATGGTCGCCTCCGGAGTGATGAGTGAGTAGTTCACCCCTGGACTATGGGTCCATAGCAGTAGCTAGATGGTTGTCTTCTCCTCATTGTGCTTCATTGTTGGATCTTGTGAGCTGCCTAACATGATCAAGATCATCTATCTGTAATACTCTCTGTTGTGTTTGTCGGGATCCGATGGATAGAGAATACCATGTCATGTTAATTATCAAGTTATTATACATGTGTTGTTTATGATCTTGCATGCTCTCCGTTTCTAGTAGAGGCTCGGCCAAGTTTTTACTTTTAACTCCAAGAGGGAGTACTTATGCTCGATAGTGGGTTCATGCCTGCATTGACACTCGGGGAGTGACGAAACCCCTAAGGTTGTGTTGTGCTCGTTGCCACTAGGGATAAAACATTGGCGCTATGTCCGAGGATGTAGTTGTTGATTACATTACGCACCATACTTAATGCAATTGTCTCGTTGTTAGCAACTTAATACCGGAGGGGTTCGGATGATAACCCGAAGGTGGACTTTTTAGGCATAGATGCGCTTGGATGGCGGTCTATGTACTTTGTCGTAATGCCCAATTAAATCTCACTATACTTATCATGTCATGTATGTGCATTGTTATGCCCTCTCTATTTGTCAATTGCCCGACCGTAATTTGTTCACCCAACATGCTTTTATCTTATGGGAGAGACACCTCTAGTGAACCGTGGACCCCGGTCCATTCTTTAATACTCGAAATACAAATCTGTCGCAATACTTGTTTCACCGTTTTCTCTCGCAAACAATCATCTTCCACACAATACGGTTAATCCTTTGTTACAGCAAGCCGGTGAGATTGACAACCTCACCGTTTCGTTGGGGCAAAGTACTTTGGTTGTGTTGTGCAGGTTCCACGTTGGCGCCGGAATCTCCGGTGTTGCGCCGCACTACATCCCGCCGCCATCAACCTTCAACGTGCTTCTTGGCTCCTCCTGGTTCGATAAACCTTGGTTTCTTTCTGAGGGAAAACTTGCTGTTGTGCGCATCATACCTTCCCCTTGGGGTTGCCCAACGAACGTGTGAAATACACGCCATCATGTAACAATGGATTTTTTTATTTGCTTTGGTTTGTTTAGGACATATGTACATGGGAAACCATAGGTTGGGCTTACTTTACCATAAAATAGGCTCCATTTTAGCCGTACCACGAGTTTGCACATACTGCATCCCGGATTTTCACCAAGTGTCTGGCCTATGTCCGCGAAAATCGTCAACGCCGGGTACATGCAAGGTTATCCAAACCCTACATCACACTTGTGCACATATGCTACTGACATATGCAAGTTTTTAAGCGGTTCCGACGCTCCGCCGATCTCGTATCTTCGGAAACCCTAGGGCGGGGACCCCGCAGATCTACCCCTATAGCTTTCTCCGTGTGACGATGTAACAATGGATTTTTTTATTTGCTTTGGTTTGTTTAGGACATATGTACATGGGAAACCATAGGTTGGGCTTACTTTACCATAAAATAGGCTCCATTTTAGCCGTACCAGGAGTTTGCACATACAGATCCCGGATTTTCACCAAGTGCTCGGCCTATGTCTGCGAAAATCGTCAACGCCGGGTACATGCAAGGTTAGCCAAACCCTACATCACACTTGTGCACATATGCTACCGACATATGCAAGTTTTTAGCGGTTCCGACGCTCCGCTGATCCGTATCTTCGGAACCCTAGGGCGGGGACCCCGCAGATCTACCCCTATAGCTTTCTCCGTGTGACGGTGTAACAATGGATTTTTTTATTTGCTTTGGTTTGTTTAGGACATATGTACATGGGAAACCATAGGTTGGGCTTACTTTACCATAAAATAGGCTCCATTTTAGCCGTACCAGGAGTTTGCACATACAGATCCTGGATTTTCACCAAGTGCTGGCCTATGTCTCGCGAAAATCGTCAACGCCGGTACATGCAAGGTTATCCAAACCCTACATCACACTTGTGCACATATGCTACGGACATATGCAAGTTTTTAAGCGGTTCCGACACTCCGCTGATCTGTATCTTCGGAAACCCTAGGGCGGGGACCCCGCAGATCTACCCCTATAGCTTTCTCCGTGTGACGGTGTAACAATGGATTTTTTTTATTTGCTTTGGTTTGTTTAGGACATATTCACATGGGAAACCATAGGTTGGGCTTACTTTACCATAAAATAGGCTCCATTTTAGCCGTACCAGGAGTTTGCACATACAGATCCTGGATTTTCACCAAGTGCTGGCCTATGTCTGCGAAAATCGTCAACGCCGGGTACATGCAAGGTTATCCAAACCCTACATCACACTTGTGCACATATGCTACGGACATATGCAAGTTTTAAGCGGTTCCGACGCTCCGCTGATCTGTATCTTCGGAAACCCTAGGGCGGGGACCCCGCAGATCTACCCCTATAGCTTTCTCCGTGTGACGATGTAACAATGGATTTTTTTATTTGCTTTGGTTTTTTTAGGACATATGTACATGGGAAACCATAGGTTGGGCTTACTTTACCATAAAATAGGCTCCATTTTAGCCGTACCAGGAGTTTGCACATACGGATCCCGGATTTTCACCAAGTGCTGGCCTATGTCTCGCGAAAATCGTCAACGCCGGTACATGCAAGGTTAGCCAAACCCTACATCACACTTGTGCACATATGCTACGGACATATGCAAGTTTTTAAGCGGTTCCGACGCTCCGCTGATCTCGTATCTTCGGAAACCCTAGGGCGGGGACCCCGCAGATCTACCCCTATAGCTTTCTCCGTGTGACGGTGTAACAATGGATTTTTTTATTTGCTTTGGTTTGTTTAGGACATATGTACATGGGAAACCATAGGTTGGGCTTACCAGGAGTTTCCACATACAGATCCTGGATTTTACCCCTACGGTCTATAATCCGCTCGAGTTTTGGGACCATTCCCACCCTTCGATGCTCGATTTCGACGACACACAATAATGATACACTTAAGAACTTGAGACCCACACACGTTACAAAGCACTTAAATAACTAGACCCACACACAAACCAAAACACTTAAAGAACTAGACCACACACAAACCAAAGCACTTAAAGAACTACACCCACACACGAAGCAAAGCACTTAAAAACTACACTACTAACACACAAACCAAAACACTTAAAAAACTAAACCCACACACGAACAAAGCACTTAACACTGGGTCGACACATGACCCGTTAGACACACGGACTCGACACACATACTAATCAGTTCTCGAAATCTTCGTCCTCGCTAGGGGTGTCCTCTGAAGCGGTACTTGAGAGGTACGAAAACCACCGTTCATCATTTTCCCCCCATGTCGACGCCTCTCCTTTGGCATACTCCGCGTCATATTCGGCCCTCCTCTCGCCGCTTTCCCGCCCTCCTCTCTCTCCCCGTACGCCTGCTTCTCCTTCCGGAATGCGCGCGTGGCCGCGACGTCTCCGGGATGGTCTCGCGCCACCGTGCCATGAACTGCTCGTCCGCCTCGGTGGTATCAATCCGCCGCTGGCCATCTCCGAACCGCTGCGCTTCACCCTCCGAGCGAAGTAGCGGCTCGCAGAGAGACTCTCGGCTTCCATCGGAGACCCGACCTCCGGGAAGTTCAATTCGTGGCGCGACCGGCCAAACCTCCAAGCCGCAACGTCGTATGCGCGGGCAGCAGCCTCCTTCGTGTAGAAGGTGCCGAGCCACACACGCACACCACCGGCGGAGATTTCGGACGCGAAATGGCCCGCAGCCCGCTGGCGAACGCCGATGAAGCCCGTGTTGCTACGGCGATGAGGAGCCATCTCGACGGCAGCTGAGCTCAGAGGAGGATTCTGTGGTGTTTTTTGGATGAGAGAGTTGATGAGGAGAGAAATGTTGCTGGTGATGTTAGTGTTGAGAAGACATGGGTATATATAGGACGACGAGGGCTGAAACAGCGGGAATAATTGGCGGGAGAGAATGGGCGCGAGAAGAATGGCGGGAGGGAAGGAGCGGGAAAAAATGGCGGGAACCTGTGCCGACGGCCTGGCCGTCGGCCTACATAGGAAATGGCGCGAAAATAATGGCGCGAATAAGGGCGGGAAGAAGGAAAAAATGGCGGGGAAACTGTGCCGACGGCCTGGCCGTCGGCCCACATCACGCCGTTTGCCACCTGCTGACGCCGTTGTCGGTGGCTGTCTGTGGCCCCACCATATAACCATGTGCCGACGGCTAGGCTACGTGCCGTCGGCACATACTGGGTTTGTGCCGACGGCTACAGTGTGCCGACGGCGGCCGTCGGCTCTGGTGGTTCTGTGCCGACGGCCAGGCTGTGCCGACGGTCACTTTGCTGGGCTGACGGCAAGCGAGGCTGTGCCGACGGCGGCCGTTGGCACAGATTCTGGCCGTCGGCACGTCGGCGGGTTCCCGTAGTGATGCCCTCCCGTGGTGTGCACCACTCACGCGTAACGCTGCAGCAGTTCGACGGGCGGCCGGTCAGCCGTGCGACGGGTAGTTTGATTTGGAGCGATACTGCATCGGATCCTATTGATCTAGGGATTTATTTGGTGGCTAATTGAATCTAATCTAGAGACAGGAAACGAAAATTTCGAAATTTGGATCTAATCTAAACTAAGAACTGATCAAATCTTTGATTTTGACCGGGTGCCGCGCCCCCGAGGAGAGATCTCCTCGGGGGCGGCGCGACGCGGAAGTGGTGGGAGGACCTAGGATCGGCGCCGTGAGGCTAACCGCTCTGATACCATGTGGAAAATATAGAACCCTAATTTTCCGTTGTTGTATTGCAATGACCCTCATGGGGTATATATAGAGGTACATGACTTGGATGCTAAGATATCTAACGACTTGGGATACAAGAAGATCCTAGTCTATCTCTAATTATACACGTACTCTAACAAGGATTTCAAGGGCGGACCTACAGTTCAGCCGTGAACGTGTACATATAGCTTGACTCACTACAGGGAAACGTCAAGGTGCCGACGGCTAAAAATTGTGCCAACGGCTTTTTATCAGGGCCGTCAGCACAGGTTCCGAACAGATTAGGCCGGAAGAAGACCGTCGGCACAAGGAAGCCGTCGGCACAGAAAAGCTTGTGCTGACGGCCACCATCGGCACCGGCATGGGTTGGCCGTTGGCATAGGTGCTCCGTCGTGACGGCGAGCAAAACAGCGTTAGGAGGTAGGCTTTGTGCTGACGGCTTTCCCCTCCCCCCTCCCGCTTGATATCGCCTTTTCAGTTTTGGAAAAAATAAACAAAAATGATAAAAAAAATAAAAAAATCCTCCGAGATGGACCTGTGTTATGTCATCTAGTTTTAAGGAAAATTTAAAAAAAATGAATTTTCAGTTTTTTTGCAAAAAATGGTTTATTTCTCGATAAAATGGCATTATCTTTTGCATACGACGATCGGAAAAAATGTATAACATATCAAAATGATTGGCTCAAAAAGTTACATCCGAATTCAGCGGGGTTTACCCAGTTGCCATTTTTAGATTCTCAAAATTTCAAAGGAAAATATTAAAGCTGGAAGATTTTAGTTTTTGCCAGAAATTCAGAATTTTTTATTTTTTTTTAAAAAAAATTAAAATTAATAATTGTATTTTGCATAAAGATTATTTTACTTAATAATTGATGTTTATTTAAATAATTGTATAAAATTCAAAATAATAAAGAGTTGTGATATCATGGTCTAAGGTTTAATAGGATTGATACGGTAGTATTATCAACAATTTTCCATTTCTTTCATGGAAGCACAACTGGAAGGAACGAACATGTTAAATATGCTAGGTTGAAGCAGTGTGAGGATGGATGACCAAATTAATTTTTTTTTGCGGGTAACCAAATTAGATAATTTGACCAAGAGTGTAATTTGACCTAAGATTAATTATAGTTAGAGTTAAAATGATCTACGTGAGAGACTAAAAAAAATGAAAAAATATATATTTTCGAATTCCAGCCATAATTGCCGACGGCAAATGAGCTTGTGTCAGGCCATATTGTGCCGACGACAAGGTGCCGACAGCATCGACACAGGGTTATGCCGATGGCAATTCTAGCTGTGTCAACGACATGACAACCGTCGGCACCTTGACTGGTTCGCAGTGACTGCGGGTCTCAGACATGTCTGTGCCATCTCGCCGGAGTTTTTTCTTCACACGAAGCGACTGACTAGCAAATGTATATTCGCTCCTTTCCTGATTGATATAACTTGCTGAGACCTAACCCACGTACAAGGTAGCTGCTAGCTCGAATGAATTGATCACGCGGTAGAGCACACAGAGCTCACACACTTGTAAAATCTCGCTTGCTAGCCAAAGGATGGAGCTTTATCTTTTGTTTTCTTATATTACTATTACCGGTTGATTAGTTAATAGTACCCAAACCTCATGGGTAGGGTGTGACTAATTCTTAGCCGCCTGCGAATTAAGTCAAATGGATGTTAAATTTTAGTTGCAATCCTCGTTGTAACTCATAACTAGCACGAATTATTTAGCAATATAATGGTTTAGGTCATTTTTAACTTATGACTAAACGAATCACTAAGCAATCAAATGGCTGGGAATTTTTCTCTCACTTACAATCCCATATGTAACAACAAAAATATTTGCAACTCATGCTAACACGTGTTATGATATAATTCTATGATTTAGGAGTCAACTGAGAATTAAGCTAATTTCTTGTGAGAATAAGCAAAAAAATTCTGCTCAAACATGGCCGTGTTTATTTTCAACACTCACCCGTTTAAGTACAATGTGCTCTTCTACGGCTGACATCTATCTTAATACGAAGCGGCTACCCGGAGTTCTTGTACTTGCCATTGTATTGTCCTTCCTCGTAGAATGTGTAGTATCATTTTTTTCTCGTTTCTTTTAGTAATTGGAGGATCGTGAACATACAGCTCCGCCCGACACATTTATGACGTCAACCTTTGTATTAAACGCTATCTACCTTGCAATTGCAACGACACATTTAGTACTTCGTATGCTGCACTACGTTGCAATTTTCACAGTATTTTACTAACTTTTTTTTTTGAAATGTGTGTATTTTTGTTGTTGTAGCAAAATCCTGGGTCACCGAAGGATTTGCTGAGTTTGTACGCAATTCAATGCAAAGTGTTCATCAGTTTCTCTGGCAGTGCACCCAAAAGGGCATTTTTCATAATCCACAATTTTTTTGTCTAAATAGAACAGATCTGACCTTGATCCTTCCTTTTATCAGCTGCCAAGCAAAGATTTTCCCTTTGTGAGAAAGTTTCAGTTTTGTTTATCCTCCAGCCCCTACTATATGAAGAGGACACGTTCTTAAGAACGCCATCAGAGCTTCCTTTTTTTCCCGCAGCTCGGCTAGATGTGATGTGATATGATTTAGAGGGATTATCCATATTCCATCATTCCAACAATGAGCAATTGAGGCCTTAAAGCGTGTGAGGAAAGTGCAGGGAATTGGTAGCAAAGCGGTCCATTGGTTGTCCGTATTTCCTATTTCCAATTTGCACTTAAGTAGTGTTCCTGTTGCATCATACAGATACATCCCATATGCATCACTGAGAAGTGAGAACAGGACGTACAATGTAATTTCTATCAAAAGCAGTGTTAAATTACAGTCACAAATGGGTCCTGACACTTAGTAGCACTTCTTCGCCAGCTGAATGAGAGAGTTGGCCTTCCTCTGCGCTCTACTAGTGCCGGTCCTGGCGATCTTTGAGAGGTGCTCGTGGAGGCCGAATCTGAGCGCGTGCACCAGGAGCGGCTGCTTCTTGGTTCCCAGCTCCAGCAGGACGGACAGCGCGCACTCCTGATTCTTGGGCGTCCCTTCCTTGATGAGCTGCACGAGTTTCTCGACGAACTGCGTCGTGCCGACCTCGCCGAGGCAGGCGGCGTGCGAAGACAGCAAGAGGAAGATGGAGAGCGCCTCATCGACCATCCCGAGGTTCTTGTCGTCGATGACCTTGAGCAGCACCGGGACGATGCCCGCGTGGGTGGCCCTGACCTTGTTCTGCTGGTTGAGGATGAGGTTGAAGATGGCCGTGGCGGCGTCCTTCTTGCCCCGGACGGTGCCGTTCCTCAGGAGCTCCACCAGCGGCGCGATGCCACCCAGGGTCCCGATCGTCACCTTGTTTTCGTCAAGCATGGACAGGCTGAAGAGCGTCGCGGCCGAGTTCTCCTGCCCCACCGCGCTGCCATTCCTGAGGATCTCGATGATGAGCGGGATGGCTCCCCCCTTGGTGATGAAGATCTTGTTGCTCTGGTCAATGGACAGGTTCAGTAACGAGGTCACCGTGTTCTCCTGCACCTTCTTGTCCGGGTAGGCCAGCAGGCCGATCAGGGCCGGGATGCCGCCGTTGCCGGCGATGAGCGCCCTGTTCTCCGGAGACTCCTTGGAGAGCACCCGGATCTTCTTGGCCGCCTTCCGCTGCACGTCAGAGTGGATCGACGACAACGCTTCCACCAGCGACGGGATGTCCTCTTTCGGCCGCTCGTCTTGTTCAGCCACGGGCTCCGGCTCCCTCCTCTGCAGCTCCACCTTGTGCTTGTCGCACCACTGCAGGATCAGGTTCTTGAGCGCGTAGTTGGGCGCCAGCGACAGGTGCGCCAGCGGCTGCCGCGTCTTGGGGCACGTCCTCTCCCCGCTGTCAAGCCACCTCTGGATGCTTCTCCTCTCGTACGTCTACAAGATTCAAACGATCGAATTTACTTAAATCTCGCGTTCCAAAGATTATTCATCTGCTGTACGAGGAGTCGAGATATGAAAATGTGCGTGCCTGTCCACTGGCCACAATGACAGGATCCGTCATGATCTCCAATGTGATCGGGCAGAGGAAGTCGTCCGGGATCATCAACGAGGGGCACTTGTCGAGAGATTTGGTCACGAAGACCTCGCCGCCGAGGACGTTCGTCTCGTCGATGCCGGCGATGGCCTTGAACTTGTTGAGGAGCTCGACGATCTGCTTGGTGCTCTCCTCTTGCTGCCCATTTCGCTCCTTGATGAGCTTCTTTATGGCCACCGTCTCCGCCCTGAGATCCGGCAGCGTCTGCAGCTCCAGCTTGCTGGCCAGCCTATCCAGTATCGCCCTGTCCGCGTTCCTCTCGTCGTCCTTGTTGTTCTGGAGTATCACCATGAGATCCATGGACAACTCTATGTCCTGCGTGTCTGTTCTCTTCTTGCATCTCATCAGCTGTGCGTTCATCAGCTCCACCTTGAACAACAGCAACATATATATGTGTGAAACTGCGATATTTGATCCATGAATGGCATGCACGAACAGCTGTTGATGATGCGCTTACCTGCTCCATGACTTCATCGGAGATGCCGAGCTCCTCGTACGGCATTCCGTCCAACGCAGAGTTCATCTTCTCGTACACAGTGCGGAACCTCCCCAGCACGGCCTCGCTCTCCAGCGCCTGAAACGGATTATATTGCGCTCAATTGGTCAAGACTCAAGATCAGTAGACCACACATTTGCAAGAACGACCAAGAACCAATGCATGGATGATCATCGGATCAGACCAGGAAGATCTTGCTGCCGTCATTGCAGGAGCGGAGGAGGCGGCGCGCGGCGGCGAATGCTCGGCCGAGCAGGGTGAGGCGGCGGTAGGCGTCCTCCGTGAGACGGGGCGTGGACTCGCGGAGCTCCTCGAGGAGCGGGAGGACGAGCTGCAGCCAGCGAAGAAGATTGTGGCATTCCTTGCGCTGGGTGCGGCGGAAGTCGGCGTAGGCACGAGCCGAGTTGACGGTGGCGAGGAGGTCCTCCACGAGGTCCTCGTCGTCCATCTCCCTCGCCCCATCCTCGGAGCAGGAGGGCTCGGGGTCTGCCGCGGCCGCGGCCGCAGCGGACGACGGTGGCAGCGCCGATTGGGGCATGCGGCATCAAGCGGTCGATCGGCGAGGTGCGTGTGTGTGGAGAGGGGAGATCATGGGGGACGCGAGTGAGCGAGACGGAGAAGGGAGGACAAGGGAGGCAAAGCCAAAAATAATGAGAGATCAGGGGACTCCATCCAAGGGGAATGCGTTTTGGGCGCTAAATTCCGGGGAAGCGCACTTCTCTGGTCCATACGAGACCTTAAAAATGGAGAGTGCTATATAGAGAGCGTAGTTTGCCCTATGAAGATCACTGGTCAGATTTGTAGTTCGTTTGATACATGGGATAGGTTCCTATCAGTACAGAAAATTGCAAAGTACAACCACATTTCGAGCAATGACTTCAAGAAGACACCATTTTTTAAAATTTCTCAGAAAACCACCGGTCAACCCTCTAATTGTCTCCGAAAACACTGATCCATTTTTTTGAAAAAAAAAAAAGAAAACACTGATCCATTAGGTTAGCTCGGTTGACGCTGTTTATGACAAGACGGATCCACTGTCTTGGGTGATGTGGTTCCTGTGTATTTTTGTGAGAAGCCCCTCCAAATTTTGTATCTTCTATTTCTGTGTCCCCTTTCTATTTTTTCTATTCCTAGGCTATCCTAGCCTACCTCGTGTAGTCAGGTGAGAAAAAGACGATTAGATCAATGCTGAAAGAGGGAAAACAAAAAAACAAACTAGAATCTTTAAGACAAAACTCATTCTCAACAACCAAAGGAACAAACTTACATTGTCAATTGAACTCGCAACAACCGAGAAGCACGAGGGTTTGTCTTTTCGCCCTCGTCCGTCCGATTTTCCTAAATTTCGCGTCCACGAACTTTGTTTGACCTAAAAAAAAACCTGTACATATTAGCCCCAGGGTTTCCTCGAGGCGACGCCAGCAGAGGTCAAAAAACACATAAACAGAGAGTGAGCAGGTCACCGCCAGGAGATCGAATAGGGGAAACGCTGCCGGAATCACCTCCGGTGGACTCCACCCCGCTCCGGCGTGGTCATCATCATCTTCATCAACACCCTCATCACCATATTCATCTACCATCTGTAATCTCTTGGCAAACATGGTGTGTGAGGCAATCTTTCGTTTTCCCATGATGTATTGTACCTTTATGTCATTGTTTGAGTAGTGACTTGTTCTTGGCAATTGTGAGATAATTTGTTGATGGTTGCATTTAAGTATTTGTTATCTTCTATGACGATCTCTTGTACTGATATATGACTGCACACATATGTTGGGGAATGCATGAGGTTATCATCGTTGCATGATGATAGGAGTAGGGACAGCTGGAGCTTGAAAGAAACCATGTCCCAATTCTTAGATTCATGTTATATTAATTCATGGTTAATCAGATGGTGGTATAACTATGGGGACATTTAAACTTACAACGGTGGTTGGACGTTATGTCTTAATAATTCCCTTGTTTGCTCTTAATTGGCGTTAGGATTAATCACTAATGGTGTATTTGCTCATGTTTATGGTTGCTGCTAAAAATCTACACAGATTCTACCCCCTAATGTTAGAAGCATTCTTTTAAGTATAAAAATGATTTTTCTTAAACTTTTGATATAGTAGGAATGAGTAGGAAATTATGTGCTCTCTCGTTCATAAAGGAATAATTTTAGTTTTGTAGAATATGGAAGCAGGCATGATATTTCTGTACCACTAATGTCACCCTATAGTAAAGAAATGGGAGAAAATTTTGTGTTGAAGTTTTTCACAGGGAATAGAGGAACACCACACCAAGAGTTATCCAAGAATGGTGAAGACCATAAGCTTGGGGACGCCTAAGGCACCCAACTGAACTCATCTAAAAATCTTGGTTTGCACACCCCTAAACTTCTTTTTTTAGCAACATGAGATGATCACAAAAACTTGGAGTGTGATTTATTAGTTGTGTGTCTATTTTTGCTTTAAATAAATAAGACCATCATAATAAATACTTTGCATACATATGAAAGAGCTAGAGAAATAAATTATCCCATTCTCTAATACCTCAATGAATATAACTTGCATGCCATGAATTTTTTTCAAAAAGTTGAAAGTCAGGTATGCATAGGGAAGTGATATTAGATGTTTAATATCTTTGTGGTCTCCCCGCTATATATGATGCAAATGAGATACTATTGAGGAACATTACATAGAGTTGATTGAAAAATATTAGCTTTGAGTAAAAGTATATGCATCTCATTATGCTTGTTATTGCGGACGAAACATATTTAATGATGAATAACTATATTCTTATGTGTCTTTAAAATATCAAGGTTGATGTTTGTGTGACAGTCTAGTCTTTTAAATGGTGAACCTCATCGTTGAATCATAAGTAAGTCGGTTGATAGTATCTTTAGTTGAACAATCAACCTCTTGCTAGCATTTCAACAAAATCGACAAGACCAGATTGGATTTGTTTACCTCTTTCCATCACGTTGGTTGTTGCCGATGATGATGATGATGATGCCATCAAGATCAGGACCTTGCTACCTCCAATTCACACGGATGGCGCACCAATTGACGAGGTATCGACTCGTCAATTCCTACGAATTATAGACTTAGGGTTTCGTGGAAAATAGAGGGAAAATAAAACTTGAAGGTGGTTAGACTAACAAAGGCGTCCAACTAGAGAAAATACGGTGGCTAGGGTTTGCAATGATTCGATCCTTATTTCGACCTTGGCTTCACCTTTATATAGGAGGTGAATCTGAGGCTTTTCCATGTCGTACAAGTACGTAATTATCGGGCCGCAGTGGACCTTTACTTTTATTGTTACAAGTTTCCCTATACTAACTCTACTTTCTTAGGCTTCACATCTTTGGTTTCGTGGGCCTCAGATCTCTGGGTCCACCAACTTGAACTCAAGAATATACACAGGAGTACACTTGTAGTATGCCCGTTAGGCAAACCTATGTCAACTACCTAGAAAAAGAAAAGAAAAAAAGAAGAATAAAAAGAAGAAAAGAAAAGAATGAACCCAATGAGCCGTTCATTATTATGACACCAAAGAAAGGGCTAAAATTAAGAAGTGCCCGAAGGAAAATCAAAGGAATGCCTATACACTCCGAATGGGAAGGACCCCTGTGCTGTTGGCGTGGTAGTAGTTAACACACGTCCGTTGGGAACCCCAAGAGAAAGGTGTGATGCGTACAAGAGCGAGTTTTCCCTCAGTATGAAACCAAGGTTATCGAACCAGTAGGAGTCAAGGAACACGTGAAGGTTGTTGGTGACGGAGTGTAGTGCAGCGCAACACCAGGGATTCCGGCGCCAACGTGGAACCTGCTACAACACAATCAAAGTACTTTGCCCCGACGTAACGGTGAGGTTGTCAATCTCACCGGCTTGCTTCGTAAACAAAGGATTAGATGTATAGTGTGGAAAATGATGTTTGTTTGCGAAGAACGATAAAGAACAGAGTTTGCAGTAGATTGTATTTCAGATGTAAAGAATGGACCGGGGTCCACAATTCACTAGTGGTGTCTCTCCCATAAGATAAATAGCATGTTGGGTGAACAAATTACAGTTGCGCAATTGACAAATAGAGAAGGCATAACAATGCACATACATATATCACGATGACTACTATGAGTTTTAATCAGGGCATTACGACAAAGTACATAGACCGCTATCCAGCATGCATCTATGCCTAAAAAGTCCACCTTCAGGTTATCATCCGAACCCCTTCCACTATTAAGTTGCAAACAACAGACAATTGCATTAAGTATGGTGCGTAATGTAATCAACACAAATATCCTTAGACAAAGCATCGATGTTTTATCCCTAGTGGCAACAGCACATCCCAACCTTAGAACTTTCTATCACTGTCCCAGATTCAATGGAGGCATGAACCCACTATCGAGCATAAATACTCCCTCTTGGAGTTACAAGTATTAACTTGGCCAGAGCCTCTACTAGCAACGGAGAGCATGCAAGAACATAAACAACACATATATGATAGATTGATAATCAACTTGACATAGTATTTCATATTCATCGGATCCCAACAAACACAACATGTAGCATTACAAATAGACGATCTTGATCATGACAGGCAGCTCACAAGATCTAACATGATAGCACAATGAGGAGAAGAAAACCATCTAGCTACTGCTATGGACCCATAGTCCAGGGGTGAACTACTCACACATCAATCCGGATGCGATCATGGTGATGAAGAGTCCTCCGGGAGATGATTCCCCTCTCCGGCAGGGTGCCGGAGGAGATCTCCTGAATCCCCCGAGATGGGATTGGCGGCGGCGTCTCTGGAAGGTTTTCCGTATCGTGGCTCTCGGTACTGGGGTTTTCGCGATGAAGGCTTTAAGTAGGCGAAAGGGCAGGGTTGGAGGCGGCGCGAGGGCCCCACACCATAGGGCGGCGCGGGCCCACCCTTGGTCGCGCGGCCCTGTGGTGTCGGCGCCTCGTCGCCCCACTTCGTTATCCTTTCGGTCTTCTGGAAGCTTCGTGGAAAAATAAGACCCTGGGCGTTGATTTCGTCCAATTCCGAGAATATTTCCTTTGTAGGATTTATGAAACCAAAAACAGCAGAAAACATCACCTGGCTCTTCGGCATCTCGTCAATAGGTTAGTGCCGGAAAATGCATAATAATGATATAAAGTGTGTATAAAACATGTGAGTATCATCATAAAAGTAGCATGGAACATAAGAAATTATAGATACGTTTGAGACGTATCAAGCATCCCCAAGCTTAGTTCCTACTCGCCCTCGAGTAGGTAAACGATAACAAGGATAATTTCTGAAGTGACATGCTATCATAATCTTGATCAATACTATTGTAAAGCATATGAGATGAATGCAGCGATTCGAAGCAATGATAAAGACAATGAGTAAACAACTGAATCATATAGCAAAGACTTTTCATGAATAGTACTTTCAAGACAAGCATCAATAAGACTTGTATAAGAGTCAACTCATAAAGCAATAAATTCTTAGTAGAAAGCTTTGAAGCAACACAAAGGAAGATATAAGTTTCAGCGGTTGCTTTCAACTTCAACATGTTTATCTCATGGATAATTGTCAACACAAAGTAATATAACAAGCTGCAATAGGTGAACATGTAAGAATCAATGCACACGGTTCACACAAGTGTTTGCTTCTAAGATAGAAAGAAGTTGGTAAAGCTGACTCAACAATAAAGTAGAAGATAGGCCCTTCGCGAGAGGAAGCATGGATTACTATTTTTGTGCTAGAGCTTTTCATTTTGAAAACATAGAAATAATTTTGTCAACGGTAGTAATAAATCATATGTGTTATGTATAAGACATCTTATAAGTTGCAAGCCTCATGCATAGATTACCAATAGTGCTCGCACCTTGTCCTAATTAGCTTGGATTAACGCGGATTATCATTGCATAACATATGTTTCAACCAAGTGTCACAAAGGGGTACCTCTATGCCGCCTGTACAAAGGTCCAAGGAGATATATCGCATTTGATTTCTCGTTTTTGATAGATCTCAACTTAGACATCCATACCGGGACAACATAGACAACAGATAATGGACTCCTCTTTAATGCATAAGCATTCAACAACAGATAATATTCTCATAAGAGATTGAGGATTGATGTCCAAACAGAAACTTCCACCATGATTCATGGCTTTAGTTAGCGGCCCAATGTTCTTCTCTAACAATATGCATACTCAAACCATTTGATCATGAAAATCGCCCTTACTTCAGACAAGACGAACATACATAGCAACTCACATGATATTCAACAAAGGTGTAAAAGTTGATGGCGTCCCCGAAACATGGTTACCGCTCAACAAGCAACTTATAAGAAATAAGATACATAGCTACATATTCTTCACCACAATAGTTTTTAAGGCTATTTTCCCATGAGCTATATATTGTAAAGGCAAAGAATAGAATTTTAAAGGTACCACTCAAGTAATGTACTTTGGAATGGCAGAGAAATACCATGTAGTAGGTAGGTATGGTGGTCACAAATGGCATAGTTTTTGGCTTAAGGATTTGGATGCACGAGAAGAATTCCCTCTCAATACAAGGCTAGGCTAGCAAGGTTGTTTAAAGCAAACTCAAGTATAAAATGGTACAACAAAGCTTACATAAGAACATATTGCAAGCATTATAAGACTCTACATCGTCTTCCTTGTTGTTCAAAAACCTTAACCAGAAAATATCTAGACTCTAGAGAGACCAATCATGCAAACCAAATTTTAACAAGCTCTATGTAGTTCTTCATTAATGGGTACAAAGTACATGATGCAAGAGCCTAAACATGATATATATGAGCATAACAATTGTCAAGTATCAAATTATTCAAGATATCATACCAATTACCACATGAAGCATTTTCTGTTTCCAACCATATAACAATGAACGAAGCAGTTTCAACCTTCGCCATGAACATTAAAAGTATAGCTAAGAACATATGTGTTCATACGAAACAGCGGAGCGTGTTTCTCTCCCAAACAAGGAATGCTACGATCCGATTTTATTCAAACAAAAACAAAAAACAAAAGCAAATAGACGCTCCAAGTAAAGCACATAAGATGTGACGGAATAAAAATATAGTTTCACTAGAGGTAACCTGATAAGTTGTCGATGAAGAAGGGATGCCTTGGGCATCCCCAAGCTTAGATGCTTGAGTCTTCTTAAAATATGCAGGCAGTGGCGGAGCTACAAAGAAAATGATGGGCAGGCTAGGCTAAATTAATGTACGGGAATACATTTCTTTTCATCGAGTACTAAGAATTTGGAAAAAATTCAATGAAAAATCATGCTGTAAAATCGCTGAAACTAAGAATTTGGAGAACTTTGGAGAAAGGAAGAAAATAATATCCGCTTGACTAGTGACGGAAATTACCTGCCTAAGAAAGGTTGCTTTTTTAGCATTACACAAAGCGCGAATCGATTTTTAAGCTCGGGCCCCATTGGGGCTATTTTTCTAAACTTTGAAAATTTCAAATTTATACATTTAAAGAAAATCAAAAATACCAGGATGTAGAAAATATTGTAATCTATGAGTGTGTAAATTTTCAGAACGAAATATGTTGTATTTCGAGGTCAGCAAAAATGATAAACCCTGATTTTGTTATCTCGATTGTGTTATACTATGTCAAATTTTGTACTGAAAGTTTACACGCTCATAGAATACAATATTGTTTACATCCAGTTTTTTTTTTCAAACTTTGAAATCAAATGTTTGAATTTTTCGAAAATAAGAAAAGAAATCAGCCTATATTTAGCCCCGACAACACTTGAGGTTTTCCATTACAAAGCTAGCTGCCTAGTATGACATTTTTTTGAGAGCGCGCTATCTTTTACTCCAGGAAACAACCGGGCTCGCTGCTCGTTGCGTGGACAGATCGCTTTGAATAGTTACATTGTTGCTAGCCTGATAGCTTGATAGGTGCCTGCTCGGCCTGAGCTAGTGGATTGGGCCTCTCGTACATAGGTATACATGCTTTTTTTCTCAAAATCCTGGGCGGGCCATGGCCCGGGTCGGCCCCAACATAGCTCCGCCAATGTATGCAGGGATGAACCACGGGGGCATCCCCAAGCTTAGACTTTTCACTCTTCTTGATCATATTGTATCACTCCTTTCCTCCACACCAAACTCAAAACAAACTCATTAGATGGTTAGTGCATAATTGAAAATTCATATATTCAGAGGTGACATGATCATTCTTAACACTTCTGGACATTGCACAAAGCTACTGAAAGTTAATGGAACAAAGAAATCCATCAAACATAGCAAAACAGGCAATGCGAAATAAAAGGCAGAATCTGTCAAAACAGAACAGTCTGTAAAGACGAATTTTTCTGGGGCACTTAACTTGCTCAGATGAAAATGCACAAATTGAATGAAAGTTGCGTACATATCTGAGGATCATGCACGTAAATTGGCAGATTTTTCTGAGTTACCTACAGAAGGGGCTGCTAAATTTTGTGACAGCAAGAAATATGTTTCTGCGCAGTAATCCAAATCTAGTATTGACTTTACTATCAAAGACTTTACTTGGCACAACAATGCAATAAAATAAAGATAAGGAGAGGTTGCTACAGTAGTATCAACTTCCAAGATTAAAATATAAAACAAAAGTGCAGAAGTAAAATAATGGGTTGTCTCCCATAAGCGTTTTTCTTTAACGCTTTTCAGCTAGGCGCAGAAAGTGTGAATCAAGTATTATCAAGAGATGAAGCATTAGCATTCTTACCAGGGGCCTTGCGCCTACCCTTCTTACTCTTATTCTTACTCTTTGGTTTAGGGAATATATGACCGCATCCGGGCGTAGAGGTAAAATTTAGAGTGCCTTTCCCCACATCTATGATTGCTCCCACGAGTTTCAGCAGGGACCTTCCAAGTGTGATTTGTCCTGTCCCTACACATTCAACAACGAGATAATCAGTGGATACCGTTCTTCCAAGAAAGGTTGTGAACACACCTTCAGCTATACCCTTAGGAATTATAACAGAGTTATCAGTAAGAGTTATTCTTTCTCCTCCTTCAGTAAGTTCCCAAAGTGTCAAAGATTCATAAATTCTTTTAGGCATAAGGCAAAACTCAGACATAATATCACAACGGTCATAAAAAGTTTCACCATAAATAGCAACTTTAACAGTAGGCACCCACATTGAAGGTTCAAAACTTACTGGAACATAATCATAATATTTGCGAATCTGGTTGTACCCTTCTTTTAAACAAGATATATTTGTCTCGAGGGTGTTTAATCTATTATGAATGCTAGCAAGAGATGAATCAAAATTATTAGCAGAGCTAGATGATGTAACCACTTTTCTTATGGAATTAAAAGCTTGATCCCCATCACAGTGAAGGAAATCTCCTCCTACTACAGCATCTAAGGCATATCTATAGCAAAGAATAAGCCCAAAATAAAAGTTACTAAGAAGCAAACTTAGAGTCATTTTAGGTTCAGTTTTACTATAAGAATAAAAAATTCTAGACCAAGCTTCTTTAAAACTCTCTTCACCACCTTGTTTAAAAGTAAAGATTGATTCCTCGGGTGATAGAGTAACAACTACAGGATTAGTCATGATAATAAAATAAAGTAAATGCAAGTAACTAATTTTTTTGTGTTTTTAATATGGAGAACGCAAACAAGATAGTAAATAAAGTAAAGCAAGTAACTAAGTTTTTGTATTTTTGATATAGAGAACAAACAAAGCAGTAAATAAAGTAAAGTAAAGCAAGACAAAAACAAAGTAAAGAGATTGGATGTGGGAGACTCCCCTTGCAGCGTGTCTTGATCTCCCCGGCAACGGCGCCGGAAAAATCCTTGCTTGTTGGCGTGGTAGTAATTAACACACGTCCGTTGGGAACCCCAAGAGGAAGGTGTGATGCGTACAGCGACGAGTTTTCCCTCAGTATGAAACCAAGGTTATCGAACCAGTAGGATTCAAGGAACACGTGAAGGTTGTTGGTGACGGAGTGTAGTGCGGCGCAACACCAGGGATTCCGGCACCAACGTGGAACATGCACAACACAATCAAAGTACTTTGCCCCAACGTAACAGTGAGGTTGTCAATCTCACCGGCTTGCTGTAAACAAAGGATTAGATGTATAGTGTGGAAAATGATGTTTATTTGCGAAGAACAGTAAAGAACAGAGTTTGCAGTAGATTGTATTTCAGATGTAAAGAATGGACCGGGGTCCACAGTTCACTAGTGGTGTCTCTCCCATAAGATAAATAGCATGTTGGGTGAACAAATTACTGTTGGGCAATTGACAAATAGAGAAGGCATAACAATGCACATACATATATCACGATGACTACTATGAGTTTTAATCAGGGCATTACGACAAAGTACATAGACCGCTATCCAGCATGCATCTATGCCTAAAAAGTCCACCTTCAGGTTATCATCCGAACCCCTTCCAGTATTAAGTTGCAAACAACAGACAATTGCATTAAGTATGGCGCGTAATGTAATCAACACAAATATCCTTAGACAAAGCATTGATGTTTTATCCCTAGTGGCAACAGCACATCCACAACCTTAGAACTTTACGTCACTGTCCCAGATTCAATGGAGGCATGAACCCACTATCGAGCATAAATACTCCCTCTTGGAGTTACAAGTATTAACTTGGCTAGAGCCTCTACTAGCAACGGAGAGCATGCAAGAACATAAACAACACATATATGATAGATTGATAATCAACTTGACATAGTATTCCATATTCATCGGATCCCAACAAACACAACATGTAGCATTACAAATAGACGATCTTGATCATGATAGGCAACTCACAAGATCTAACATGATAACACAATGAGGAGAAGACAACCATCTAGCTACTGCTATGGACCCATAGTCCAGGGGTGAACTACTCACACATCAATCTGGAGGCGATCATGGTGATGAAGAGTCCTCCGGGAGATGATTCCCCTCTCCGGCAGGGTGCCGGAGGCGATCTCCTGAATCCCCCAAGATGGGATTGGCGGCGGCGGCGTCTCTGGAAGGTTTTCCGTATCGTGGCTCTCGGTACTGGGGTTTTCGCGATGAAGGCTTTAAGTAGGCGGAAGGGCAGGGTTGGAGGCGGCGCGAGGGCCCCACACCATAGGGCGGTGCGGGCCCACCCTTGGCCGCGCGGCGCTGTGGTGTCGGCGCCTCGTCGCCCCACTTCGTTATCCTTTCGGTCTTCTGGAAGCTTCGTGGAAAAATAAGACCCTGGGCGTGATTTCGTCCAATTTCGAGAATATTTCCTTTGTAGGATTTCTGAAACCAAAAACAGCAGAAAACAACAACTGGCTCTTCGGCATCTCGTCAATAGGTTAGTGCCGGAAAATGCATAACAATGACATAAAGTGTGTATAAAACATGTGAGTATCATCATAAAAGTAGCATGGAACATAAGAAATTATAGATACGTTTGAGACGTATCACCATGCCACTCATAAAGTGTTAAAGCTAAGAAGCGAACACCTATCCCATTTCCACTCTATCCTTCGGTCAACTAAAGATACTAGCTACTTACTCATGTATGAGTCTTCTATGAGTGTTCAAATGTTAAAAGACTGGAAGGATACAACTGTTGCGGTCAGAAACCCACCGGCGGGCAGCGACTGGCAACACCGTAGAGCCGGGAACAACTAGGGCTGCGGCTGGCCCCAGTCCCTCAGAGCGACGGCCCGCAAAGCCTTCTGGTCACACGTCCGATGCTATCGCAAGGGCGTGCCACCTGACCTATACCGGTCAGGAAGGTGTTGGATGATGCCTCGCTTAGTTTCCTGCATGGCATACACGTAAACGTTAAATACGAGCCTCGATCGGCTCTCAGGTTATCCTGTGAATCGGCTCAAAGAGCCGATCCACCCATGATTCGTACGAGGTGTACGAATATATGGTGGTCCTGCTTGATCAAGATAAAGCTAATGCGATCTACGACGATTTAGGGTTTTCACCGCATAATCGGATCATCCTACTCACGATTGGGCCTCGCGCTCGCGTACGGTGATCGTAAGCCGATCCTAGACAGGGCCTAAAAACCAACACGAGGTTGATCCCCGGAACATCCTGTCTAGGGCTAGCAAACTACACCCTACACGCCGCTGGATCCTCCAACCCTTTGTAAGACCTAACTATTGCGGATATTAAACTAATCCTTGAAGAACAAGGAGCAACCGTAACGGATCGGATCTACTAAACAATGATCAAGCGGGGTGCCGCCCCTACACCTAAGATAGGTGTAAGGGCGGCTAGATGTATAAGGGTTGCACTACGACGAGCATATGATACGAAGAACAATGCTAACCCTAACACATCTAAGATAACTACGTTGCTCGCCATCAAAAGGCTTCGACACGAGCAACGCATGAACAACGTGAATCTTGTCGCTGCCTAGATCGCAAGATGCGATCTAGGCAGCATGGTGCTTACCGGGAGAAACCCTCGAGACGAAGGAGTTGGCGATGCACCGAGATTTGTTTGTGTTGAACGTTGGTTGTTGTTTATTCCATAAACCCTAGATACATATTTATAGTCCGGGGGACTTTCTAATTCAGGCGTGCACCTAACCGTGCACGGGTAAAACTCCAACTTCTAAACGACACGTATCCTACTATGATACAGATACACGGGCAAACTAGCCCAAAATTTGCATGTAAGGCCGATTCACGTATTTCTTCTATATATATATTCTTCAAGTCCATCTTGATCGCGGCCCACCTACGACTCGGTCAAATTCCGGTGATAACACATGCCCCCCTGGTTTTGGAAATGACATTTCCAAAATCATTACGCTTTTCTTTCGTCGGGTCATATCGTGGCGAGCAGAGCTGCCGCGAGAATCTTCCATCATTTCGCCTCGCCTCCCGGGCTTCTCCGCACGAATTGATAATTTCGGCATAACGTCCTCGAGAACCGTCATGGCATTAAATCTCCACTACACTCCCTTTATTTATCTGTGCCAACGGTTCACCACTCCATCCCCTTGCTCTGTTCTGTCCACCAGCGCCAAAAAAACCCTCTCCCCCTGTAGCAATGTCTTCCTCTTCCTCTTCCCCCTTAGGCCTCCCCCTCCAATCGTCGCCGAAGAACAAGAAAGAGGACGACCTCCACTCCGGGGCAAACCCCATCTCCTCTGACAAGGAGAAGAAAGGAGGAGAAGTAGAGAAGACCAAGGCCTCCCCCTCCGCCAGGCTCCCGCCGAAGAAACGCTCCCGCATGTGGGCGGACAGCGAGGACGACGATGACGACGAGGAAGGAGAAGAGGAGGAGGAGGAAGATGATTCCTCCTCTTCCGCCGGGTACCCGCCGACGAAGCGCTTCCGCACTTGGGCGGACAGCGCGAGGATGATGATGACGAGGAGGAGGAAGCTCCGGCCGACGGCTGGGGCAGCAGCGGCGAGGAATTCTCCGGCAGTAGCGCCGATGGCGACGCCGACGACGATGCTAGTGAGGAGTAGTCATGTAGGATTAGTAGTCCCTTGAGCAATCGGCTCTTCATTGTAAGAAATCCCAATATTAATGAAGAATTTCCCTTAACTTGATTTCGCCGATTTCTTTTCATACTGACTTGGCCGATTGCTAATTTGATCACCGCTCAATAAGCCGATGGCAACACATCGGTAACCTGCGAACCTTGCTCAAATTTAGATCCCTAAGCTTCCAACCGAACAGGTCCAATCCGCAGTCACTGAGCGTAATGTTGGATTCAACGGTAAAAAACCCCTGAAATAAATGCCTGGCCTCATCATTAACCTCAGGTTTCCAGACATTTTCCTGCCAGACCCTTCTCTTCCAAATCCCCGTTGCTTTCAGGGGCTCTCTGAGACCATTGCTAACTCAACCCAGAGGCTGGAGATGATACTTCCGCAGGACAGGCTCTTGCTCCGTTTTTTCCGCAGCAACTATTCCTCAAAAGCTGAGATGTAGAGCCAGCCGATTTCGACAAAATCGGCTCCCTAAAGCAAAGGGTCCTTCAGGACAAGCTGCCCCCCGAGCCTCAGTCAAGGCGAGAAAGGTAGTGAGTCAGCCAAATGCGCCACCATTGGCTTCCAAGGCATAATGCAGAGCCAGCCAATTTCATCAAAATCGGCTCCTCAGAGCAGAGAATCTTCAAGGCGAGGTGCCCCCCGAGCTTCTTCAGTCCACTTCTTGCGCCTTGCTGGTCAGATCGGCTCCTTTCCTTTGGCGGATTTGATGCAACCCATCCTTAACCTGATCTGCACGTCCAGGCAGCTCTTGGCATTGGCATTGGATCTCTGCTATAACGGTTGTACCTCCGGAGTCGATGGTCATGCATCGGCTTTCTATCCTTAAGTCGATGTCCGCGCATCGGTTGTGCTTAAAAAATTTGAATTTTTTACGGCCGATTTATGTATCGGCCCCCATACTTCAATACCCATCATCAAAGGATATCTTGGGCTGCTGGGCATTTGTAAGACGCTTCTACTGCATATCCTCGTGTTTTATCCACCTAGGTGCCCCCCGAGCCGATTCTTTCAAGGGACTTGATGGTATCGGCTTTTTAGGTATTCCCTGCTGGATCGAATGTTGAACCCAGGCAGAATGGATGGTGAGGATAATTTTGGCCGATTGCTGGAATCGGCCTCCACGTTGCTTGTTCGATGAAGGTTTTGTAATGTCCCTCCATAAATTTTTGGGGCCGGTCACAAGGATCAGCCTCGCCACGTTTGCTCATTGATTTGCTCCAGCTACATGGTTAGGTCAGTGGATACGACCAGCCTAACTTCATCCTCTGTCATATCGATACGCTCGCCGTCGTCCACCTTGAGTGCATCGTTTAATCCTCGAGCAGTAAACTCCGTTGGGAGGATGAGCACCATGTTTGTGCCGGCCCGATGTCTCATCATCGGCTTTCCTTTGCTTAGGGCGCCACTCTTTTCTTTGTGGCCGACCTTCTTCGTCCGAGGGTTCGCTGAATTTTGGCGGCCGGATCGGGCCGTGCCTTCCTCAACGTGTGCAGGTATAATCTTTCAGCTTCTTCCAACCCACGTAAACGCTGAACCCTTCGCTTCTGGGAACGGCTGAGCCCATCAGGGCACCACCTTGGCCGATGATATTTGTCTTCTTCATCATCGTCCTCCAGTTCCTCGAGATCTTCCACCCGAGCGGACTCAGCATGCTTGTTCGAGGCGGGAGAGGCCCTAGACGTTTGAACACGGACACGTTAGCTGCATCCTTCTTCTTACGTTTACATTACGGGCAATTGCCGATTGTAGGCAATCGGCTCATTCCTGAATCCCAGCGGTGTACGAAGAAGGGGCAGTCCCAGTGCCTATCCACGTCGTCTTGCTCCCTCGACTTTTCCTTGGCGTGGCGCTCATATCGCTCCTCGTCGTGATCATGCCGACGACGTCTCCTGTCGTCCCTAGCCAAACGATCCTTTTCATCTTCGTCGTCGTATCGTCGGCGTTGGTCATACTGACTCACATACTTGTTGAGGAGGCGATCAGAGAGAGGTCGCTGATATCTTATGTTCTTCACTTCTCCCTCTGTGACATAGCGCTTGCCGTCGTGGCGGAGCCGATCGCGTGGAGCGGCTTCCTCTGTGTCTTTGCTATGAGAGCAGCTGCCCTCATCTCCGTCCTTACCGAGTGGTGCCCGGGTCCCACCATGTTGATATTGCACGAGAAATCTGGCTGGCACCCTCCATGGTAAGTATACTCCACCATGTTAATGGCGGGGAAGGGGTGTGTGTCGACCTTCATGGCGTACTTGGTTGAAAATTAGCCGTCCTTTTTCTATCGCCATTTGGATCTGTCGACGGCACACCCTGCGGTCGTTAGTGGTGTGGGTGAACGTGTTATGCCACTTGCAGTATGGCTTTCCGTTCAGCTCCTGCACCGTAGGGATCTTGTGGCCTTCGGGTACCTTTATATGCTTCTCCGTGAGTAAGAGATCGAAAATCTGCTCAGTTTTGGTCACGTCGAAGTCGAACCCTTTTGGAGGACCTTGTGGCTTAACCCACTTGCAGGACACGGGGCCTGCCGCCCGAGTCCATTCAGCCACTGCTACCTCTCGATCTCCCGCAGCACCTTCATCCTCGTCTGCCTCAACCAGGGCCACCGCTCGCTTGAATTTGTCCTGGTAAACATCCGGGTGGCGGCTGTTCATATGCGGCGGCCTACGCACCATGTGCGCCAATGAAGGGTAGTACGCTTGGGAGGCCACGTCCTTGATCGATGATGAGAGACCCACCACCGCCAACTCGGCCGCTTCTTTTTCACTTACGTGAACCGAATAGCATCGGTTCCTCACGGTTCGAAGCGGCTGGATGTATTCTGACACTGTTTCCCCGCGCTTCTGTCGTACTTGTGCTAGATCGGCAATGCCAGCCTCGGAAGCCTCTGAGTGATACTGCTCATGGAACTGCTCTTCCAACTGCTTCCAAGTTCGGATGGAGTTCGGTGGCAGCGATGTGTACCATCCGAAAGCCGATCCTGTGAGGGACTGTGCGAAGAACCTCACACGCAGCTCGTCTGATGCTGAGATCGTGCCCAGCTGTGCCAAATATCGGCTCACATGCTCGATGGAGCTGGAACCATCCGATCCACTAAACTTTGTGAAGTCCGGGAGCCGATATTTGGGTGGTAGCGGGATCAATTCGTACTCGTTGGGGTACGGCTTGGTATAGCCGAACGTCTTCCTTTTCGGCATCATGCCGAACTGATCTTTCAGAATTGTACAAATCTGATCCGCGGTGATGGCTGAAGGTGTCGAACCACGAAGATTCGCCGGGGTGGCATACTTAACCAGCCATGCTTGCTTTTCCGGTTCTGAGCCAACTGCAGGAGTTGGGCTCTGGAGGTTTATCGGAGTGGCGTACTTAGCTAACCACGTTTGCTTCTCAAGATCTGCTCCCGACGTTCCTCCTGCTGTTCGAGAGGCCCCTGCTGTTGCAACCTGGTTCGAGAGTGCCCGAGTGCTGCGGTCGGCACGTATGCGCACGTGTATCCGTGCGGGATCTCCTTGGGCGCCTCGGGTAGGAATTGGTAGTCACTAGGATCACCACCAATCTTGTAGACGACGTATGCCGATGAGTTCGGCACTTCGGTGCTGCCCATGCGAACGGCAGCGGTGGATGGGACTGGAGTGGCATCTCTCCTTTGTAAGTCCCCGAGCTGGTCCCGACGGAGAATACCGATGGCTCATGATTTCTGGATCACGCGCGAGCGACACGCTCCAAAGTGTTCACCGAGGCTCTCGAGTGGCGGCGCAGCGAATGAGCCACCATGTAGTTGATCTCCGACGCGGCGACCCGGTGCGTTCTTCCGACAGGGCGGACAGGTCCACTCCATCGAGTGCGCCTTCGAGTGAGAACCCCTTCCACCGATGCCATGGGAGCGGGTTACGTGGAAAGAGCCGATGAGTTCGGCTTCGAGGACTGCCTTGATCTCGTCATGCTTCTTCTTGAGCTCGTCAGTCAGATCCTCGCACTTGACCGGAGTGCTTTCCGCCATCACGGATGTAGATGGCGATGCGGTGGATGTCGAAGATTGTCCCACCGGGCGTGCCGAGAATGTGTTGCGGTCGGAAACCCACCGGCGGGCAGCGGCCGGCAACACCGTAGAGCCGGGAACAACTAGGGCTGCGGCTGGCCCCGGTCCCTCGGAGCGACGGCCCGCAAAGCCTTCGGTCACACGTCCGATGCTGTCGCAAGGGCGTGCCACCTGACCTATACCCGGTCGGGAAGGTGTTGGATGATGCCTCGCTTAGTTTCCTGCATGGCATACACGTAAACGTTAAATACGAGCCTCGATCGGCTCTCGGGTTATCCTGTGAATCGGCTCAAAGAGCCGATCCACCCATGATTCGTACGAGGTGTACGAATATATGAGTGGTCCTGCTTGATCAAGATAAAGCTAATGCGATCTACGACGATTTAGGGTTTTCACCGCATAATCGGATCATCCTACTCACGATTGGGCCTCGCGCTCGCGTACGGTGATCGTAAGCCGATCCTAGACGGGGCCTAAAAACCAACACGAGGTTGATCCCCGGAACATCCTGTCTAGGGCTAGCAAACTACACCCTACACGCCGCTGGATCCTCCAACCCTTTGTAAGGCCTAACTATTGCAGATATTAAACTAATCCTTGAAGAACAAGGAGCAACCGTAACGGATCGGATCTACTAAACAATGATCAAGCGGGGTGCCGCCCCTACACCTAAGATAGGTGTAAGGGCGGCTAGATGTATAAGGGTTGCACTACGACAGCATATGATACGAAGAACAATGCTAACCCTAACACATCTAAGATAACTACGTTGCTCGCCATCAAAAAGGCTTCGGCACGAGCAACGCATGAACAACGTGAAGCTTGTCGCTGCCTAGATCGCAAGATGCGATCTAGGCAGCATGGTGCTACCAGGAGAAACCCTCGAGACGAAGGAGTTGGCGATGCGCCGAGATTTGTTTGTGTTGAACGTTGGTTGTTGTTTATTTCATAAACCCTAGATACATATTTATAGTCCGGGGGACTTTCTAATTCAGGCGTGCACCTAACCGTGCACGGGTAAAACTCCAACTTCTAAACGACACGTATCCTACTATGATACAGATACACGGGCAAACTAGCCCAAAATTTGCATGTAAGGCCGATTCACGTATTTCTTCTATATATATATTCTTCAAGTCCATCTTGATCGCGGCCCACCTCTGACTCGGTCAAATTCTGGTGATAACAACAACATCCTCCCATTATTGGGTTTGCAATGCAAGCACGATGAAATTACTAAAACAATTGAAGGAATCAAAGGTCTCAAAATACTTACTCATGATTCAATCAAACACGATGTGAAAATCTTGCTTGTTGCTACTATCAATTAATCATGTCCAAGTAGTTTTGCCATTACACCATGCATAGATAGCAGCACACCAACATAATGGATATTTAGTAACACTTTGCTATTCATTGACGAAGCTATGTATCAAATACTTGCCATGTTAAATTTTTATGCTTGCATAGAGTAAAGTTCTTGTCAAAGTATTTTAGAATGAATGCAATAAACTCCAAAGTCCATGCTCGAGGGCGAGCATAAGTTAAGCTTGAGGATGTTGATGTATGTAAAATGCATACATGCACTTTCTAGTTTATTGCCACATATTACCACATATTTGCATCTTATATAATGTTATTTGAATGTTTCATATTGTTACAGGAATTTTCTAAACAATCCCCTCTCCTCTGGTTCTAACTCTGTCTGGCAGGAAACACCTTTTGTTAGTGCTTTTGACTTTCCAGGAGCTACGAGACTCAAAAAAAGGGCAATGTCAGGGGCAACGCTTCGGAATTTTTGAGACGAACAAAATGAGCTAAAGTGGGACACCATGAGATCAGTGGGCTGGGAAAGAGGCCCAGTGGCGCGCCCTCCCCTATGGGCGCGCCACGAGGGGTCTTTTCCCCTCGATCGTCCGATTCGTCTCAATTATTCGCCCACGGACTTCGTGACCTCAAAAATCCTATATATATTACCCCCCCCCCCCCCAGTGTTTCCTCAAAGCGACGGCAGTGGGGGTCAAAAAACACATAAACAGCGAGCCAACAGGCCACCGCCAGCGGAGATCGAAGGGGGAAAGCTGCCGAAATCGCCTCCGGTGGACTCCACCCCCCTCTGGCGTGGTCATCATCATCATATTCATCAACACCCTCAGCACCATATTCATATACCCTTTCTAATCTCTTGGCAAATATGATGTGTGAGGCAATCTATCATTTTCCCATGATGTATTGTACTTCTATGTAATTGTTTGAGTAGTGAGGTGTTCTTGGCAATTGTAAGATAATTTGTTGATGGTTGCATATAAGTATTTGTTATCTTCTATGATGATATCTTGTACTGATATATGAGTGCACACATATGTTGTTGAATGCATGAGGTTGTCTCCATTGCATGATGATAGGAGGAGGAGGAAGGACAACTAGAGCTTTACAGAAACCATGTCCCAATCCTTAGATTCATGTTATATTAATTCATGGTTAATCAACGGGCGGTATAACTACGGGGACCTTTAAACTTACAGCGGTGGTTGGACGTTATGTCTTAATAATTCCCTTATTTGCTATTAATTGGCATTGGGATCAATCACCAGTGCTGTATTTGCTCATGTTTATGGCTGCACCAATATATGGCTCCTCTGCAGAAGAAACACTAAAAAGACTATACTGAGCTTCACTAATTATGACAACTACACAAATGAAAAAGCAATTTTCCTAAACAATTATTCCCTTGAGTTACTTCATCTTACTCCACTTCACCTCACTTTACTTATCTTGCATTAGTTTTACTTCTTGCATTTTATTTTCAGCGCTTATAGTTTATAGTAAAAATCACTTCACACACACCATATTTCCTAGCGTTGCATAGAAGACCATATAAGTGGGTTATAGGCCTTTACAGAATAGATAGTTTACCTTCAGCTCCTCGTGGGTTCGACACTCAAATACTTATCGAATTTTAATGTGGTGTCCCCTGCACTTGGGGATTATCACCCATATACACCCACCTCACACCTACCGCCTGGCTCGTCTCCCATCGCCACTAACGACTGCCACTAGCCTTCCCCACGTCGTCAACCTGCTCACCTTCCCTTGCCTCCACCGCCACCTCCTCGTGCTTATCCGCCTCCACATGATACTCCTCTGGGTGCCGCACACCACCAAACAAGCGTGTCTACGCTTGTCGTTGGGCATGTGGGGAGCCTGCCTCCCGCTGCCCTCGCCTCTTGCCGACCGCGGATTCTAAGGAGACTAACTTATGGCGATGATGGTGAGGAGAGGACGTCGGTGTGTGGCCACAGACGTCGTGGTGAAGAGAGGAGGGAGGTGACAGGGTGAGGAGAGGCGCATTGGCGGTGGGCGGCAGCTACAGTGGCACGGACGAAGTGGAATCATCGGTCGTGAGTAGAGGAGGGCGGCATCGGTGGTGAGGAGAGGAGGGCGGCGGTAGTGGTGAGGATAGGAGGGCGGCGTGAGGCCATGAACTGCGGTGGTGAGGAGAGGAGGATGACGCCAGTGGTGATGAGAAGCGGGCGGTAGCTACGGCGGCGCGAACAAGAAGGAATCACTCACATAGAGCGCCGTGTGCCTCTCTCGCCGTGTTTGCGGTTGGGTTTGAGGGGCAATGAGAGCATATCCACCGGTAGCCCCCAAATAGGCGCCGGCACCTCCGTTTGGGGGACGCCGGCACTGCATCCTCTATTTGGGGGGTTGCTCCCACACCGGCGCCCCCGTAGTGTAGCCCCAATAGAAATTTAAATTTAAATTGACATTTAGACACCGAATTTAAACAAAATTCATACGAAATTTATACAAAAGTATGTTGAATTGATACAAAACGAAATTCAAACGACATTTAAAAACCGAATTTAAAAACTTAAACTTAATTAATCTACTGGTCGTCGGTTGGGGCGCGCGATGGGCCTGCCTCGTCGTCGTTATTCGCCTTTGCCGCCTGCATCCGTGCCCGCCTCTCGGCCCTTGCTTTGCGCATCTGGCGGTGGAGCATGGCGGCTAGCGTCGCAGGAGCTTGCCGGCGGCGCCGTCCCCGTGCTTCCCGCCTTTGCTCGTTGTCGGCGCGCCTCTCTTGCTCGCGGGGGAACGCGTCGTAGTGGAGATGAGCGTTGAGGGAGGCGAGCTTCTGTCGCTCTGCCTCCATCAGTAGGCGTCCCGCCTCCTCCGTGGCCGCTCGCTAGCGCGAGATCTCGAGGGCGTGTGATGGCGTGTATTTCACACGTTCGTTGGGCAACCCCAAGAGGAAGGTATGATGCGCACAGCAGCAAGTTTTCCCTCAGAAAGAAACCAAGGTTTATCGAACCAGGAGGAGTCAAGAAGCACGTTGAAGGTTGATGGCGGCGGGATGTAGTGCGGCGCAACACCGGGGATTCCGGCGCCAACGTGGAACCTGCACAACACAACCAAACTACTTTGCCCCAACGAAACGGTGAGGTTGTCAATCTCACCGGCTTGCTTGTAACAAAGGATTAACCGTATTGTGTGGAAGATGATTGTTTGCGAGAAAACGGTAGAACAAGTATTGCGATAGATTGTATTTCGAGTAAAGAGAATTGGACCGGGGTCCACGGTTCACTAGAGGTGTCTCTCCCATAAGACGAACAGCATGTTGGGTGAACAAATTACGGTTGGGCAATTGACAAATAAAGAGAGCATGACAATGCACATACATATCATGATGAGTATAGTGAGATTTAATTGGGCATTACGACAAAGTACATAGACCGCCATCCAAGCTGCATCTATGCCTAAAAAGTCCACCTTCGGGTTATCATCCGAACCCCCTCCGGTATTAAGTTGCAAAGCAACGAGACAATTGCATTAAGTATGGTGCGTAATGTAATCAACAACTACATCCTTAGACATAGCATCAATGTTTTATCCCTAGTGGCAACAGCACAACACAACCTTAGAACTTTACATCACTTGTCCCGGTGTCAATGCGGGCATGAACCCACTATCGAGCATAAGTACTCCCTCTTGGAGTTACAAGCATCTACTTGGCCAGAGCATCTACTAGTAACGGAGAGCATGCAAGATCATAAACAACACATAAGCATAACTTTGATAATCAACATAACAAGTATTCTCTATTCATCGGATCCCAACAAACGCAACATATAGAATTACATATAGATGATCTTGATCATGATAGGCAGCTCACAAGATCCGACAATGATAGCACAATGGGGAGAAGACAACCATCTAGCTACTGCTATGGACCCATAGTCCAGGGGTAGACTACTCACACATCACACCGGAGGCGACCATGGCGGCGTAGAGTCCTCCGGGAGATGATTCCCCTCTCCGGCGGGGTGCCGGAGGCGATCTCTGGATCCCCGAGATGGGATCGGCGGCGGCGGCGTCTGCGGAAGGTTTTCCGTATCGTGGTTCTCGGTGCTGGGGGTTTCGTCACGGAGGCTATTTGTAGGCGGAAGGGCAGGTCAAGAGGCGGCACGGGGGCCCCACACCACGGGGCCGCGCGGCCAAGGGGGCCGCGCCGCCCTAGGGTGTGGCCCCCTCGTCGCCCCTCTTCGTCTCTCCTTCGGACTTCCGGAAGCTTCGTGGAAAAATAGGCCCTCGGGCTTTGATTTCGTCCAATTCCGAGAATATTTCCTTACTAGGATTTCTGAAACCAAAAACAGCGAGAAAACGGCAAGCGGCACTTCGGCATCTTGTTAATAGGTTAGTTCCGGAAAATGCACGAATATGACATAAAGTGTGCATAAAACATGTAGATAACATCAATAATGTGGCATGGAACATAAGAAATTATCGATACGTCGGAGACGTATCAGCATCCCCAAGCTTAGTTCTGCTCGTCCCGAGCGAGGTAAAACGATAACACGAGATAATTTCCGGAGTGACATGCCATCATAATCTTGATCATACTATTTGTAAAGCATATGTAGTGAGTGCAGCGATCAAAACAATGGTAATGACATGAGTAAACAAGTGAATCATATAGCAAAGACTTTTCATGAATAGCACTTCAAGACAAGCATCAATAAGTCTTGCATAAGAGTTAACTCATAAAGCAATAATTCAAAGTAAAGGTATTGAAGCAACACAAAAGAAGATTAAGTTTCAGCGGTTGCTTTCAACTTGTAACATGTATATCTCATGGATATTGTCAACATAGAGTAATATAATAAGTGCAATAAGCAAATATGTAGGAATCAATGCACAATTCACACAAGTGTTTGCTTCTTGAGGTGGAGAGAAATAGGTGAACTGACTCAACATAAAAAGTAAAAGAATGGTCCTCCATAGAGGAAAAGCATCGATTGCTATATTTGTGCTAGAGCTTTGATTTTGAAAACATGAAACAATTTTGTCAACGGTAGTAATAAAGCATATGCATCATGTAAATTATATCTTATAAGTTGCAAGCCTCATGCATAGTGTACCAATAGTGCCCGCACCTTGTCCTAATTAGCTTGGACTACCTGGATTATCACCGCAATACATATGCTTTAACCAAGTATCACAAAGGGGTACCTCTATGCCGCTTGTACAAAGGTCTAAGGAGAAAGCTCGCATTTGGATTTCTCGCTTTTGATTATTCTCAACTTAGACATCCATACCGGGACAACATAGACAACGAGATAATGGACTCCTCTTTTAATGCTTAAGCATTCAACAACAATTAATTCTTTTCTCATTAGAGATTTGAGGATATTTGTCCAAAACTGAAACTTCCACCATGGAACATGGCTTTAGTTAGCGGCCCAATGTTCTTCTCTCACAATATGCATGCTCAAACCATTCAACTCAGTGTAGATCGCCCTTACTTCCGACACGACGAACATGCATAGCAACTCACATGAAATTCAACAATGAATTGTTGATGGCGTTCCCCGAGTAAACATGGTTATCGCACAACAAGCAACTTAATAAGAGATAAAGTGCATAATTACATATTCAATACCACAATAGTTTTTAAGCTATTTGTCCCATGAGCTATATATTGCAAAGGTGAATGATGGAATTTTAAAGGTAGCACTCAAGCAATTTACTTTGGAATGGCTGGAAAATACCATGTAGTAGGTAGGTATGGTGGACACAAATGGCATAGTGGTTGGCTCAAGTATTTTGGATGCATGAGAAGTATTCCCTCTCGATACAATGGTTTAGGCTAGCAAGGCTTATTTGAAACAAACACAAGGATGAACCGGTGCAGCAAAACTCACATAAAAGACATATTGAAAACATTATAAGACTCTACACCGTCTTCCTTGTTGTTCAAACTCAATACTAGAAATTATCTAGACCTTAGAGAAACCAAATATGCAAACCAAATTTTAGCATGCTCTATGTATTTCTTCATTAATGGGTGCAAAGCATATGATGCAAGAGCTTAAACATGAGCACAACAATTGCCAAGTATCACATTACCCAAGACATTATAGCAATTACTACATGTATCATTTTCCAATTCCAACCATATAACAATTTAACGAAGAAGAAACTTCGCCATGAATACTATGAGTAGAAACCAAGGACATACTTGTCCATATGCTACAGCGGAGCGTGTATCTCTCCCATAACATGAATGCTAGGATCCATTTTATTCAAACAAAACAAAAAAACAAAAACAAACCGACGCTCCAAGAAAAAGCACATAAGATGTGATGGAATAAAAATATAGTTTCAGGGGAGGAACCTGATAATATTGTCGATGAAGAAGGGGATGCCTTGGGCATCCCCAAGCTTAGACAGCTTGAGTCTTCTTGATGTATGCAGGGGTGAACCACCGGGTGCATCCCCAAGCTTAGAGCTTTCACTCTCCTTGATCATGTTGCATCATACTCCTCTCTTGATCCTTGAAAACTTCCTCCACACCAAACTCGAAACAACTCATTAGAGGGTTAGTGCACAATATAAATTGACATATTCAGAGGTGACACAATCATTCTTAACACTTCTGGACATTGCATAATGCTACTGGACATTAGTGGATCAAAGAAATTCATCCAACATAGCGAAAGAGGCAATGCGAAATAAAAGGCAGAATCTGTCAAAACAGAACAGTTCGTATTGACGAATTTTAAAATGGCACCAGACTTGCTCAAATGAAAATGCTCAAATTGAATGAAAGTTGCGTACATATCTGAGGATCATGCACGTAAATTGGCATAATTTTCTGAGTTACCTACAGGGAGGTTTTGCCCAGATTCGTGACAGCAAAGAAATCTGGAACTGTGCAGTAATCCAAATCTAGTACTTACTTTTCTATCAACGGCTTAACTTGGCACAACAAAACACAAAACTAAGATAAGGAGAGGTTGCTACAGTAGTAAACAACTTCCAAGACACAAAATAAAAACAAAGTACTGTAGGTAAAAACACATGGGTTGTCTCCCATAAGCGCTTTTCTTTAACGCCTTTCAGCTAGGCGCAGAAAGTGTGTATCAAGTAACATCGAGAGATGAAGCATCAACATCATAATTTGTTCTAATAATAGAATCATAAGGTACCTTCATTCTCTTTCTAGGGAAGTGTTCCATACCTTTCTTGAGAGGAAATTGATATTTTATATTACCTTCCTTCATATCAATAGTAGCACCAACGAGTTCGAAGAAAAGGTCTTCCCAATATAATGGGACAAGATGCATTGCATTCAATATCCAAGACAACAAAATCAACGGGAACAAGATTATTGTTAACGGTAATGCGAACATTATCAACTTTACCCAAAGGTTTCTTTGTAGAATGATCAGCAAGATTAACATCCAAATAACAATTTTTCGGCGGTGGCAAGTCAAGCATATTATAAATTTTCTTAGGCATAACGAAATACTTGCACCAAGATCACATAAAGCATTACAATCAAAATCTTTAATCTTCATCTTAATGATGGGCTCCCAACCATCCTCTAGCTTTTTAGGAATAGAGGCTTCACGCTCTAGTTTCTCTTCTCTAGCTTTTATGAGAGCATTTGTAATATGATGCGTGAAAGCCAAATTTATAGCACTAGCATTAGGACTTTTAGCAAGTTTTTGCAAGAACTTTATAACTTCAGAGATGTGGCAATCATCAAAATTCAAACCATCATAATCTAAAGCAATGGGATCATCATCCCCAATGTTGGAAAAAATTTCAGCAGCTTTATCACAGGCAATTTCAGCCGTTTTAGCGAGTTTCGAGCAGTTTTCGCGCTTTGCATTAGAAGTGGAAACATTGCTAACACCAATTCTTTTATTAGTATTAGTAGGAGGTGCAGCAACATGTGTAGCATTAGCATTACTAGTGGTGGTAATAGTCCAAACTTTAGCTATATTCTTCTCTTTAGCTAGTTTTTCATTTTCTTCTCTATCCCACCTAGCACGCAGTTCAGCCATTAATCTTATATTCTCATTAATTCTAACTTGAATGGCATTTGCTGTAGTAGCAATCTTATTATGATGATTCTCATTAGGCAAAACTTTTGATTTCAAAAGATCAACATCAGCTGACAAGACTATCGACTTTAGAAGCAAGTATATCAATTTTCCCAAGCTTTTCTTCAACAGATTTGTTAAAAGCGGTTTGTGTACTAATAAATTCTTTAAGCATGGCTTCAAGTCCAGGGGTGAATTCCTATTATTGTTGTAAGAATTTCCATAAGAATTACCATAGCCGTTGCCATTATTATAAGGATATGGCCTATAGTTGTTACTAGAATTGTTCCGGTAAGCATTGTTGTTGAAATTATTATTTTTAATGAAGTTTACATCAACATGTTCTTCTTGTGCAACCAATGAAGCTAATGGAACATTATTAGGATCAATATTAGTCCTATCATTCACAAGCATAGACATAATAGCATCAATCTTATCACTCAAGGAAGAGGTTTCTTCGACAGAATTTACCTTCTTACCTTGTGGAGCTCTTTCCGTGTGCCATTCAGAGTAGTTGATCATCATATTATCAAGAAGCTTTGTTGCTTCACCAAGAGTGATGGACATAAAGGTACCTCCAGCAGCTGAATCCAATAAATTCCGTGAAGAAAAATTTAGTCCTGCATAGAAGGTTTGGATGATCATCCAAGTAGTCAGTCCATGGGTTGGACAATTTTTAACCAGAGATTTCATTCTTTCCCACGCTTGAGCAACATGTTCAGTATCTAATTGTTTAAAATTCATTATGCTACTCCTCAAAGATATAATTTTAGCAGGGGGATAATATCTACCAATAAAAGCATCCTTGCATTTAGTCCATGAATCAATACTATTCTTAGGCGAGAGATAGCAACCAATCTTTAGCTCTTCCTCTTAATGAGAAAGGGAACAATTTTAGTTTAATAATATCACCATCTACATCTTTATATTTTTGCATTTCACATAGTTCAACAAAATTATTAAGATGGGCAGCAGCATCATCAGAACTAACACCAGAAAATTGATCTTTCATAACAAGATTCAGTAAAGCAGGTTTAATTTCAAAGAATTCTGCTGTAGTAGCAGGTGGAGCAATAGGTGTGCATAAGAAATCATTATTATTTGTGGTTGTGAAGTCACACAACTTAGTATTTTCAGCGTTGGCCATTTTAGCAACGGTAAATAAAGCAAACTAGATAAAGTAAATGCAAGTAAACTAATTTTTTTGTGTTTTCGATATAGCAAACAAGATAGCAAATAAAGTAAAACTAGCAACTAATTTTTTTGTATTTTGATTTAGTGCAGCAAACAAAGTAGTAAATAAAATAAAGCAAGACAAAAACAAAGTAAAGAGATTGAGAAGTGGAGACTCCCCTTGCGGCGTGTCTTGATCTCCCCGGCAACGGCGCCGGAAAAAGAGCTTGATGGCGTGTATTTCACACGTTCGTTGGGCAACCCCAAGAGGAAGGTATGATGCGCACAGCAGCAAGTTTTCCCTCGAGAAAGAAACCAAGGTTTATCGAACCGGGAGGAGTCAAGAAGCACGTTGAAGGTTGATGGCGGCGGGATGTAGTGCGGCGCAACACCGGGGATTCCGGCGCCAACGTGGAACCTGCACAACACAACCAAACTACTTTGCCCCAACGAAACAGTGAGGTTGTCAATCTCACCGGCTTGCTGTAACAAAGGATTAACCGTATTGTGTGGAAGATGATTGTTTGCAGAAAACGAGTAGAACAAGTATTGCAGTAGATTGTATTTCGGTAAAGAGAATTGGACCGGGGTCCACAGTTCACTAGAGGTGTCTCTCCCATAAGACGAACAGCATGTTGGGTGAACAAATTACGGTTGGGCAATTGACAAATAAAGAGAGCATGACAATGCACATACATATCATGATGAGTATAGTGAGATTTAATTGGGCATTACGACAAAGTACATAGACCGCCATCCAAGCTGCATCTATGCCTAAAAAGTCCACCTTCGAGGTTATCATCCGAACCCCTCCGGTATTAAGTTGCAAAGCAACGAGACAATTGCATTAAGTATGGTGCGTAATGTAATCAACAACTACATCCTTAGACATAGCATCAATGTTTTATCCCTAGTGGCAACAGCACAACACAACCTTAGAACTTTACATCCTTGTCCCAGGTGTCAATGCGAGGCATGAACCCACTATCGAGCATAAGTACTCCCTCTTGGAGTTACAAGCATCTACTTGGCCGGAGCATCTACTAGTAACGGAGAGCATGCAAGATCATAAACAACACATAAGCATAACTTTGATAATCAACATAACAAGTATTCTCTATTCATCGGATCCCAACAAACGCAACATATAGAATTACATATAGATGATCTTGATCATGATAGGCAGCTCACAAGATCCGACAATGATAGCACAATGGGGAGAAGACAACCATCTAGCTACTGCTATGGACCCATAGTCCAGGGGTAGACTACTCACACATCACACCGGAGGCGACCATGGCGGCGTAGAGTCCTCCGGGAGATGATTCCCCTCTCCGGCGGGGTGCGGAGAGCGATCTCTGGATCCCCGAGATGGGATCGGCGGCGGCGGCGTCTCCGGAAGGTTTTCCGTATCGTGGTTCTCGGTGCGGGGGTTTCGTCACGGAGGCTATTTGTAGGCGGAAGGGCAGGTCAAGAGGCGGCACGGGGGCCCCACACCACGGGGCCGCGCGGCCAAGGGGGGCCGCGCCGCCCTAGGGTGTGGCCCCCTCGTCGCCCCTCTTCGTCTCTCCTTCGGACTTCGGAAGCTTCGTGGAAAAATAGGCCCCCGGGCTTTGATTTCGTCCAATTCCGAGAATATTTCCTTACTAGGATTTCTGAAACCAAAAACAGCAGAAACGACAATCGGCACTTCGGCATCTTGTTAATAGGTTAGTTCCAGAAAATGCACGAATATGACATAAAGTGTGCATAAAACATGTAGATAACATCAATAATGTGGCATGGAACATAAGAAATTATCGATACGTCGGAGACGTATCAGCGTGCTCGAGATTAGCGTCATTGATGAACTCCCGCTACTCCTCCTTCAACGTCCGGAACCGTTGCGCGTTCAACGATGTCAGGATCGCCGCCTGCTCCGGGTCGGGGGGTTCCTGAGGCTGCTCACCCCACTGTGCCGCCTCCTCCGCCGCCTCAGCTTCCGCATCAGCGAAGTAGGCCTCGCGCCACACCGCGAACCTTGGGTCTATGTCGTCGTCGGAGCTGTTGTCCGCGTCGGGCTCCGGCTGCGGTGGTGGTGGTGGTGGCAACGCACGACCGTTGAGGCCCAGCATTGAGTACGTCGTCTTCAGACGGCGCGGCATTTTGAGGTGGAGAGGAGATAATGGCGCGGTGGCGGTGGTGGAGATGACAGGATAGCACCGCGGTGGTGGACGGCGTCCGTACTATATAGCGGCAACAACTGCCCGCATTAACGGCGACGTACGCGACTGGACACCGTGTGGCCAGTCGCTGCCGTCGTGGCCGCTTCGGTTTGCGCGCGAGAGACCATTAAATGCCGATGACCAACCTTCCCGCGTCGCGGCCGATGCGAACCGCTGCGTCCTGTCGCTGACAAGGCGCCCCCACCCGCGAAAACCGTCGTTCCGCGAGGCGCCGGCGCGCCCGATTCACGCCCTTGGTCAAGGGGCCGGCACGGGGTTGCCGGCGATTCTATTGGGCTCGAAAATTGGCCGGCGCCGTTTGGGGCGCGCCGGTGCGAGTCCATTTTCGCTCCCGAGCCCCAAATTGCTATCGGGACCGCTATAGGAGCCGTCGGTGGAGATGCTCTGAGTGGTGGTGTGATTTGTTTGGTGTCAAACTGTCACCCCACCACATCCCCTCTATGGACGAAAAAAATACTTCCTCTATCCACTTTTGGTGAGCCAAAGGGAGTACTACCGAAGGCATAACTTTGATTTGTATTTTATTTTTATTGGAGCTGTTGGGAAATGTATTGAAGGCCCGAGTAATGATGCTATTATGTAGTAATTTCAAATCAAACCAGCACCACCTAGCCGCCCCCTCCCCCTGGGTCCTCCCCCGCCACCGCCGGTGGATGCCCCGGGCAAAGCCCGTGCGGTGGCCGGTGGCGGCGGGTCTTCTCCCCGTAGCGACGATGCAAGTTCCTCTTTCGATGACGCCGGCCGAGCCCAAGCGGGCGTTCGTTGGTGCGGGTGATGCCGGCCGCGCCCAAGCGGGCGTCGGTGCGGGCGAGGCCGACCGCGGCCAAGCGTCCGTTGGTGCGGTGAGGCCGGCCGCGCTCACGCAGGCGGCGGTGCGATTGGGCACCGGGGTGGCGGCCCCGGGCTCCGGTGGCGGTGGCCGAAGAAGTTAGGATGCTGCTCGGCGCGGACGGCGTTGGCGCCGGTGAGAACGGCCTCGCCCAAGCGGGCGTCGGTGGCGGAAGTGGGACGGGACGCGGCGGCTCGGGCCGATGGAGGTCGGCAGCTGCGGCGATCTAGCGTGCTGCTTTGCGCCCGGCCACGCGGGCTCGATTGGGGCGGATCTGGGCAGCCCGGGCCGCGGCCTTTCCGTGGTGGCGCGATGCTCTTCTCCGGCTGCTTCCAGTCATGGTGGAGCGGATGGCCAAGCGGTCCTTGCTCTAGATCCAGGGCCTAGCGGCTGAGGCGGTTGCGGTGCCGCCTGGCCGACGGCCGGAAGTAGGTGCGGTGCACATAGACTCTCGGTTGCCGGCGGGGGTGCTGGTCATGAAGGCGTCTTTTGATGGTGCTCCGGCGAGGTATGTGGAGCGGTTGGGTGTGATCGAGGTGTGCCGGGAACTCGGAGTTCCGGCGAGATGCGCGATTCTCCGAATGAAAATCTTGCTCGACTTCCGTCGGTCTCGGTGACGACGTCATCGTTGGGTGTCGTTCGCCTTGTTGAAGGCGTCACTGAGGAGATCGTGCACCTCTCCCACTCTTGGTTCTTGTCTTTGGGTGAAAACCTAAATTCACTTGTCGGGTTGGCGATGGCGGCATCCTCGATGTCGCGACTTCGTTGGAAGCATCGTTTTGGAGACTTAGTACTGATGGGAGCACCTGGACTGTGGTCAAGCGGTTGGCCGGGCACTATCAATGGGGGACGTTCTTGGAGTCTGTGGTGATCGTGGGGTTGCCTCTTCGTGGCGATAGCAAAAGCACTCTCGACATGCAGACGGTGTAGTCATGTTTTCCGCCCTCTCAAGACCGAAGCGGCACATGCCACCTCCCTTCGGTTATGTCTTCTCTCTCTGGTGTTGTTGAAGCCGACGAACAAGCTCGTGGCAATTGTGATCGATGCGACATGATTGGAGTGACCTTGGTGATGTTGCAATGAAGTCGAAGTCGTCGCATCGTAAGCACGATGGATGATGTTCGGTGACGCTGCTTGCCCCGGTGGTGTGCTTTTCTGTTTGTTTCGCTCCTAGCCTTCCTGGCGTCCTTTATGTCTAGCGGTGCTTTTGTTGATGTAAAGGTTTTCGTTTGGTTTTCCGAGCAGTTTTTGGTCTCTGTACCTTTTTTTGCTGCTCTCCTGCTGTTATTAAAAAAAAAAAACTGTCTCTCGTTCAGGTAAAAAAAAAAGAGTTGGACGATTGTTGCGGAAATTGTTCTCAGCCACGCAAGAGCAGCAAGGGTAGAACGGGGAACCAGAAACCTGGCAGCTAGCTCTGCCTTGTGGACACCGTGAATCGCTATCAGCAACTGGCCAGCTTTTCACGTGGCACCGGGACCACCGACAGCGACACTGTTCTTCCAGCGGCCAGCGCCTTTGCTTGCTTCCTCCACACTACTCCTTTCCCACTGTCGTTTTCCCTTCTTTTCCTTCCAATCTCCATCCTACTTTTGCACAATTTCCCTAATCTCTCATCAACTTTTCTTTCCTCTCAGTCCGGGTTTGGGTTCACAACAAATGCCGAAATACCATTTCCAGCTTGCGCTTGAGCACAGTTCTACGGGAAAGGCAGAATAGCAAGAAAATACAAGGTTCATTTTTCTAATTTCAGCAAAACTGCGGAAACCACCTCGCTGAATTCTTATTCGCCCCCAGGTACATTGTTCCTCCCTGGCTGCTACCTGCTACCCTGCTACGGTGCTACCTCAGCTCAGTGCAAAGTCCACTGCTCCGTGGGCTCCGTCCACCACGGCAGCGACGGCGGCTGCTCGTCGGCGAAGAAGCCCCCGCACGCCGCGTCGTCGTCGCCCAGGAACGCGGCCTCGTCGTCCTCCACCTTCAGCAGCTGATGCCCGTCGAAGAGCCCCTCGCCCTGGAGCACAGCTGCCCCCGGCACCACCGGCTCCGCTGGCGCCGCCCTGGCCTGCTGCTTGCCGGGCGTCAGCTCCGCGTCGTTCAGCACCTCGCTGGAGTCGCTCTCGGACGAGCCCTGCGCCGCCGCGGGCTCGACGCCGGACGCCGCCTGGTCCTCCTTCGCCGTCGAGAAGCTCGCCGCAGCGCCGACGTCGTCCCCGAGCTTCGCCTTCAGCTCCTTGATCTGCCCGGAATGACCAGCCAAACATCACACTCATTGCACAGATTTTCGCGCTCGTAGGGTGTTTCTAGGAAGCTTGAGACAACGATCTAGCTAGCTACCTCGGCGAGGAGGCCGTCCTTGTCGCGGCGGAGGGCGTCGTGGTCGGCGCGGAGCGCGTCGAAGGACTGGCGGAGCGCGGCGTAGTCGCGCTCGAGCTGCTTGGTCTTCCAGCGCGCGCGGCGGTTCTGGAACCAGACGGAGACCTGGCGGGGCTGCAGGCCGAGGTCGCGCGCCAGCCGCTCCTTGTGCTCCGGATCCAGCCGGGTGTCCTTCTCGAAGCTCCGCTCCAGCGCGCGCACCTGCTCCCCGTTCAGCCGGCGCTTCTTCTCCCCTGCGCCTCCGCCGTACATCGCGGTGTCCTCGTCCAGATCCTCCTCCACCCCCACGCCACCAAAATCATCTTCTTCGAAAACAAACAGCCCCACATCAGACCAAACCTCATAGCTCAGTAAGCAACATCGCCCAAAAATGAAGAAAAGATTACATACCACTGCAAACCACCGGAAGAAGGGCGGGACTGCCGCCGCCGTTCGCGCTGCGTCTCCTCATGGCCAACCTTGTTCTCAGACTCAGAGTCGCCAAGGAAAAAGAGGGGGTATGATCCGAGAGCTAAGGATATTGTGGAGGAACTAATAAGATTTTATCAGGTGAGAGGTGACCGGGGGAAGGGGGATGGGGAGAGGCGGGTGTGCCTCCGCTGATTCTTCTGCTGCCCAAGAATCGCCACCATGGTTGCGCTCTGCTCCGTCTCCGACCAAATCGTCTCCTAGGACAGTAGAGAAGTGCTCAGTGGAATCTCCATGGTCTGTGGGCGCTCGTGGAGAGACTGGAGGAGAGTGGCGAGTGGGGTTTTTTCCTTTGGTTGTTCCCCTTTCTATTTCCAGTCTCCTCTGGGAGCATGGGAGGTCTATTTTCCTTTTCGTGAATTATATATCTACGTTGGATTTGTTGTCTGAAAATTAATTAATTCTACAGTACATCGATTTCACCAATTTTTTCATATACAGATATAAAGAAGCGTTGGTTCATCGACTGAAAGCTAACAAACTGTTCTCAGGCGGCTGAAATTTATCAAAACCGTATTATGAAAACATGGCCCTCTCTATGCAATATCCAATTAATATAACAGTGAAACATACTATTACATGATAAATTTAGTAATGTTAATTTGCGGTTGCAGATGTTTATAGAACTCCCTCCGTCTCATGAAACTTGTATTAACTTTGGATGTATTTAAACACTATTTAGCATCTAGTTACACTCAGATTTGGATAAAGACAAGTTTCATGGGACAGATGGAGTATAAAACATGACATGCCCTACGCAATATGCACAAAGAAAATGCAAAGTTCAGGGTCAAAACTCGCCCCTCGACACACTGGATTTAGTTATACAAAATGGAGATACAAGACAATTAACAACCTATGTGAACCCTCATACAGTAATATTTTAGCCTATCAAAAAGTCTTATAATTTGGAGTGAAGGAAATAATATTTTACAAATAGCATGTTCACAAATTCGAATGATGAACAGTGCTCTTTTATTATACAATCCACCAAACACCTCTTAAGAAAGATGAGCCGACGGTTTACTTGCGAACCAAAGAACAATTTTCGTCAACATACACTGCAGGAGGCACCCTCAGTAAAGACCCAGGAATTTCCACCAAAAAGTACCAACTACTCCCCAAATCAAAGCGTTAATGGCCGCTGCTGTAATCCCCAGCTTGAATACATCAGGAAGGTCAACATACCCAGCTGCAGTGCAAAAAAAAACACTGATTTAGTCAAAATCCTAATATGGGAAACCTAAAGTTAAATAAACAAAGTTATCTCCGCAAATGTATGTATTTGTGCATTTACTTGTTAAAGCTCTATATTAGATGCTCCATCTGGAACGGCAATCTTTTAAAATATGATGGTGGTTTATACATACACTAACACTACCCTTACCTAGTGAATTAGTTTTGCCAAGATGTGTACATTAAAATACACATTCCAAACAAACAACTCCAAATATATAAAAAAATGGTTTTGTCAAGATGTGTACACTAAAATACCAAACTGAACACATATTAGGTGGTGATTATTCGGAGGCAGAGACATTAAACGGATGGGCATGGAGCATAAAGTGCTTGTGAACGAGAACAAATTTGAATCCGAGTAGGTGGAAAGTAAAATTACCTCCATAGTATAATGCAGACTGTCCACTACTATAATGTGTTAGTGCACCAAAGAGATTTGAATTGTACGTCAAAGCAAGTGCTGAGAGTATAGCGGGAACACCAGCTGCTAGGTGCATGGCAAGGAATGCCGCGTATAGAGCTCCAACATGTGCAGTTTGGCTTGCAAATAGATAGTGAATAAAGAAATAGGAGGCCTGAAGAACACCAAATGCTGCAGGCCAACTCAATGAGAAAGATTGGAGAACCTTTGCAACACAATTTGACATCCACGAGACAATCCCGACGTTAGTGAGCTGCCCCGCCATTCCAACTAGAATGGCAAACCAAGCTAAGGTGTCCCATGCAGACTTTTCATTCAAGCAATCATCCCAGTTCAGCACCCCAAGCAGAAGTAGAATAGAGAGCCCAATCATTGCAGCAACAACACTGGACACACCAATAACATCCCTGTAGAACAAGTTGTGTAACAGTTAATACAGAAGCCATATTTTGAACACTTCAGCATTTTTGAAGAACTTCCATTGGCGTTTTAGTTTCCTATTTAGATTTTATTTTCGTCATACTGCCTCTTAACTCTTAAGATAACATGTACTAAAACCCATACTATATGGAAAGTAACTGTAAATAAAGATTTCATGCGCAATCCAGCTTCCGAGATGGAACAAATTTTGGTGCCATAATGATAAAAGTTCGTCACAACTGAATAAGTCACCCAGGGGCTTACTCGCTAGCATCACCCATGGTGGGCTAGAAAGCTATCATGAATATCTTTATTAAATAGTATCCTGCTATGTATCTCTCTTATTTTGATAGTTTTATACAACTACTAAGTCTGCACGCACCAGCTAGATCATGTGATGTGTGTGTATTGTGTAATGCAATTGAGAGAAGCAGCTAGATAGGGCTCATGAGAATGCTACACTGAAAGATAAATCATAAAAAAAAAATTCTAGCAGGTCAACTCATGCAGAGAAATAATTTAGTCGAGATACAGAATCTTACCCGAAAATCCAAAGTGAGACTGCAAGAAGCATTGTAGCAACCATTACCCATTCATTTTTTGTCACTGGGCCCATTTTCTCCAGTTTTTTAGCAGCTAATGCAGGGGCTTCAGGAGTGTCCTTTATTTCAGGAGGGAATATTTTGTATAGCAAATAAGGTGTTGCTAGGAGGGAAATGATGGCAGGCAAACTAGCAACCTTGAACCATGTTATCCATGGGCTTACAATCTTGACACCAGCCTCCTCCGCTAACTTCATGCACAAGAGATTTTGGGCAGCAGCGGTTAGGAAGAGAGCACTCGAGTTGCCAGATGCCTGTCAAGAAGCCGAAACCAACACAATACTGTCATTGGTAGTTTCAATAAAATCTACACTGGTTAAGAAGAGAACACATACTATCAAAATAGAGAGAAAAATTATGCATGTTGAGACACTAGAAACAGCACCTGGTAAGTTTCTATAGAGTATAGTTTTTTCATATCGTGTACCAGCGAGTTGCAATGGATCACAAAGAAACAGCACCAGCACTTACAAACTTAAAAGAGAACAATGCATATTTCCTTGCATACGAGAATTGTTGGTTGCCGATGGTTTACTTTGAAAACTTAGACTTTGCTAAATCATCGGCATAATATATGTCCAGGGCTCCAGGCTTCAAGCATGAGATGCTACTTGGATACACCACTACTTGGTTTTGATCTTTAGTATTTGCCACATTATCATTATTCGATCATTACAAACAGTGTATATATCGTTATGCTGCACTTACTAATATGGTTATGAATGCACCAAAGTGTTCATTCCATGAAATATTAGGTAGGTGGGAATTTCGTGCAGATCCAGTCCAGGCAAAGAGCGGTGATCATTACAAAAATTACACCTTCAAGACCTCCAGCCATCTATTATTTCCAGTAAATTCTCCAGCCACACAAGATTGTTCATTGTCTCCCTTCAAGTAACCAACAATGCACCTATATAAAGTATAAACTCCATAGATATCTTGACAACTGTATCCTGTTATCAACTGATCGTATCCTCTACTCAGACGAGCTCTACAACCAACCTTTATGTATTAACATCAAAGAGGATAGAATCACACCCTCGGCGAGGAACTTTTAAGGTATTATCCAATATAATACTCAAACACAGGCTTGAACCAACAATGACGAGTGCCGAATCCAAGCATCTTTGCAGAACTCTTAATCAATTTATTGTAAAATAATAGACCCCACACCCATAACCAGTTGCACAATACCGGTACAGTCTACATGTATCAAGTTCTGACTAAGCCACAGCGTTCAACGCAGATAGCTATCCCTAGCTTGCTGGAAAAATGTGATGCAACCCATATCTTGTACTCCCTCCATTCACTAATGTAAGACCTTTTAGCTTTTCTCGTAAATGCACGTATCTAGACGTGTTTTAGTGTTTAGTTTCACTCATTTTGGTCCGCATCTAGTCCAATTGAAATATCTAAAATGCCTTACATTAGTGAATGGAGGAAGTAGTAATTGTCTAATTGATACAGATTGTTAGACTAGACTTAGTCCAGCATTGCTTATCCTCTTAGTCAATGTTTCTCTGCATGTACTGCACGTTCACCGTGCACTTAGCTAGGATCTCTCTAACCACCACGACTCTCTCTCGCTCTCTTGCTGTATATTGTAATTTGTTTCAGATCAATAAAGTGTGTTGCAATAGTTACTTCTGTTCCCTGTTTACATGGTATCAGACTCTCCCTAAACCTCTCCGATCCTACTATGACGGGCACCGCCCCAGCCGCCGGCGCGGCCACCTCTGGCACCACCAGCGCGGGCACCTCCGCCGCCATCAGCCCTTCCCTCTCCACCACCATTAACCCAACCTTCCGCGCCCCCACCCCTCGCCATTCTTCCTTCACCCTATCCACCATATCCCTCCGCGGCCAGCCTGAAGACGTCCTGGACCGGTTCTTACGCGCTCTGGCGAGACCGCGTGGAGATGAAGCTCGCCATCTACCAAGTCCTTGACCACGTCGCCAACCCTGCCGATCCGGAGTGGCTCTCCCTCGACTTCATTGACAAGGGATGGATCTACGACCTCATCACGCCTGAGCTCCGCACCGCCGTCTCCTCCCTGGGCGCCACCGCCTGCACCATCTGGGTGGCCATAGAGACCCTCTTCCGCAACAACGGTCTAGCCCGCGCCATGATGCTCTCCGACGAGTTCCACAACACCAAGCAGCTCGAGAACCCTCTCAGCGTCTACATCGGTAAGCTCAAGGCCATCTCAGACGAACTCCGTGACCTAGGGTAACCTCTGAAGACCCATGCACTTCTTCAACTCGTCCGTGGCCTCCACGAGACCGTAGGGAAGTACATCCAGACCGAGGCCGCCACCCTCTTCTTCGCCGCCGGATGAGAAGATGCAGGGCAAGGACCCTGGTGCGGCCTCCTCCTCCACGGCCTTCATCACGTATCCGCGTCCGCCCGCTCCGTCCGGCAACCATGGCTCCTTCGGCGCGCAAAACTCTCCTTCACCGAATCAAGGCCACCAGAAGCGGAAGAGGTTCAGCAACCACGGCGGCTACCCAACAGCTCTGCCCCCAACTCGGCACGCCCTTGGACAGGCATGGTCCAGGCCTGGCCTGTCACCTTCACCGCGCGCCGAGTTGGGGGCGGAGGTGTTAGGGTAGCCGCCGTGGTTGTTGAACCTCTTGCGCTTCTGGTGGCCTTGATTCGGTGAAGGAGAGTTCTGCGCGCCGAACGAGCCATGGCCACCATGGTTGCCGAACGGAGCGGGCGGACGCAGGTACGTGATGAAGGCCATGGAGGAGGAGGCCGCACCAGGGGCCTTGCCCTGCATCTTCTCATCCATGGAGAGCTTGTCCACCGCGGCGGCGAAGGAGAGGGTGGCGGCCTCGGTCTGGATGTACTTCTCGACGGTCTCGTGGCGTTCGTGGAGGCCACGGACGAGCTGAAGAAGAAGTGCATGGGTCTCCAGAGGATACCCTAGGTCAAGGAGTTCGTCTGAGATGGCCTTGAGCTTACCGATGTAGACGCTGAGAGGTTTCTCGAGCTGCTTGGTGTTGCGGAACTCGTCGGAGAGCATCATGGCGCGGGCCAGACCGTTGTTGCGGAAGAGGGTCTCTATGGCCACCCAGTGCGGGCGGTGGCGCCCAGGGAGGAGACGGCGGTGCGGAGCTCATGCGTGAATCCATCCCTTGACGATGAAGTCGAGGGAGAGCCACTCCGGATCGGCAGGGTTGGCGACGTGGTCGAGGACTTGGTAGATGGCGAGCTTCATCTCCACGCGGTCTCGCCAGAGCGCGTAAGAACCACGCTGTAGGTCCAGGACGTCTTCAGGCTGGCCGCGGAGGGATATGGTGGATAGGGTGAAGGAAGAATGGCGAGGGGTGGGGGTGCGGAAGGTTGGGTTAATGGTGGTGGAGAGGGAAGGGCTGGTGGCGGCGGAGGTGCCCGCACTGGTGGTGCCAGAGGTGGCAGCGCCGGCGGCTAGAGCGGTGCCCATCATAGTAGGATCGGAGAGGTTTAGGGAGAGTCTGATACCATGTAAACAGGGAACAGAAGTAACTATTGCAACACACTTTATTGATCTGAAACAGATTACAATATATAGGCTCGTACAAGAGAGAGCGAGAGAGAGTCGTGGTGGACTTTAGTTCCCAAACCTACCGGCGCTAATATCGTCAGTGCCAAATGGGTGTATCACCACAAATATCACTTTGACGGTTCCTTAGCTCGCTACAAGGCTAGATGGGTCGTCCACGGCTTTTCTCAGGAACACGGAATCGACTACGATGAGACTTTTAGCCCTGTCGTCTAACCAAGCACCATCCGCATAGCTCTCTCCCTTGTCGTCTCATCTCGGTGGCCAATCCACCAACTTGACATCAAAAAATGCCTTTTTACACGGCAATCTTTCTTCTGAGACCGTCTATTGCAGAGGCGGAGCTATGTACAAGTCAGTGGGGCCACCGCCCCCTCAACTTTTTGAGAATTACTGAAGGATTTTTTTTACAAGGCTTAGAAGAGAAAAATTTTAGCACTTTGCCCCCACCCCCCCAAATATTGATATTTTGTGTTTCCCCCCCCCCCCCCAATAATTTTTGGCAACCTCCGCCACTGGTCTATTGCCAGCAGTTTCGAAGATCCATCTCATCCTTCTCATGTTTGCCTTCTCAAGAAGTCTCTACGGTCTCAAGCAGGCTCCCCGCACTTGGTTCACTCGCTTCGCCCTCTATGCCTCCTCGATTGGTTTTGTCGCCTCAAAGTCCGACGCCTCCTTATTTATCCTTCGCACTCATGAGCACACCGCCTACCTCCTCTTATACGTCGACGACATCGTTCTCACCGCCTCCTCACCCACTCTTCTTTCTCACATTATCTCCAAGCTCAGCTGAATTCTCCATGACCGATTTAGGCCCTCTCAGCCATTTTCTCGGCATTGCCGTCACTCAATCTTCCTCGGGTCTCCATCTCTCTCAACGTCAGTATTCTCTCGACATCATTCATCGTGCTGCCATGGATGATTGTAATCCCGCCAAAACCCCAATTGATTCTGGTTCCAAATTATCTGCTTCTGACGGTGATCTTCTTGATAATCCTACTCTCTACCGCAGTCTCGTTGGCGCTCTCCAATATCTGACCCTCACACGTCCTGAGATTGCCTATGCACTTCATCAAGCCTGTCTCTTCATGCATGCTCCACGTTCTTCCCATCACAACCTCGTCAAACGCATCATTCGCTACATCAAGGGTACTCTTGATCATGGCACTCACATTATTCCCTCTTCCACCTCTTCCTTAGTCGCCTTTCCCGATGCCAATTGGGCCGGCTGCCCAGACACTCGCCGTTCCACCACCGGTTTCTGCGTCTTCTTAGGGGTCAATCTAATCTCTTGGTCTGCCAAAAGCCAAACAACAGTGTCCAGATCTAGTGCTGAAGCAGAATATCGTGTTGTTGCTCATGTTGTTGCAGAATGTTGTTGGATCTGTCAGTTTTTGCAGGAACTCCATCAGCCCGTGGACAAGTCGACCGTCGTCTACAGCGACAATGTTTCAGCGGTCTACCTTTCCGGTAATCCAGTTCAGCACGAGCGCACGAAGCACATCGAGATTGACATTCATTTTGTCAGGGACAAGGTTCAGGTTGGCGAAGTACGGGTTCTACATGTACCGACCACTTCTCAGTTTGCGGACATCTTCACCAAGGGATTGGCAACCACACCATTTCTTGAGTTTCGCTCCAGTCTCACCGTTCGTGAAGCTACCATCGACACTGAGCGCGCGCGGGGGGGGGGGTAGACTAGACTTAGTCCAGCATTGCTTATCCTCTTAGTCAATGTTTATCTGCATGTATGTTCACCGTGCACTTAGCTAGGATCTCTCTAACCACCACCACTCTCTCTCGCTCTCTCTTTCTGATCAATAAAGTGTGTTGCAATAGTTACTTCTGTTCCCTATTTACACAGATTACACATGTTCTCCAGCAATTTCAGAGGAAAGGCATCTTCATGTAAAAAAAAATACACCAGAAGACATGCTTCCAGATGCATACAGGACGCAAACATAACTCTTAATTTGGTAGCCACTAGTAAGACAGCAAATTCCGCGTAAGCATTATAATCTCCTGAGTTTAGTAATAAAAAGAACAAACAAACATCCTACTCTCATGTTCTGCATATGGACAACCCATGTGACGCAAATGTAATATAGAGATACAATGCAATTTTACTTAGTCCAGTACGATAAGAAAAACAGAACAGGCTCTTAGCGCTGAGGGCATATGACGGATTTCCCTATGTGGAGCAAAACTTGTAAGCATTTGGGAAAAATGCACCCAGTGATTCATATGTAGTAACTTAAATTCGTAATTAAAATGCAGCATAAGTTCAAGTATATTGTTGTTTACCTGCAGCTGAGACTGCACAAGGTAGGCGCCGAGCTTCTTGGCTGATGGATCATTGGGCTTGCTGCCGGCCGATAGCGACAGCGACTTGACAATGGGGAGGAACACACCTCCAGCCCTGGCCGTGGTGCTGGGCATGGCCGGCGCGATGCATGCTTCGCTGATGGTGAGACCGTACGACAGGCCCAGAGTGCTCCCACCCAGCCACTTGACGAAGTAGGTGGCGACGCGGTCGCCGAGGCCGGTCTTGACGAACCCGCGCGCGAAGAAGAAGGAGATGACGATGAGCCAGATGACCTCGTTGGTGAAGGCCCCGAAGGCCGCCGCGAAGGGGAGCGTCCGCGTGGCGACGGTGGCGGTGAGGCCGAGGAATGCCCACGCGCCGACGGGGAGCGGGCCGAGGACGAGCCCCGCGATGGTGGAGAGGAAGATGGAGAGGAGCTGCCACGCCTGCGGGGTCACCTCCGCGGGCCGCGGCGCCAGGAATTGGACGGCGAGGCCGACTCCGACGGAGAGGATGAGGGGGAGTAGCTTCGCGCCGGCCGAGGGCGCGGCGGAGGCGGCCGGCTCGGGGGTCGCGGCTTGGGCGGCGGACGCGGAGGCGAGGAGAGGGTGGAGGTGGCGGCGAGGGGTGGGGGAGAGGTGGGGGGAGATGGGTCGGGAGAGGGATAGAGTGCTGGGGGAGGGCTGGAGCTGAAGATGGCGGCGGCGGAGGTGGTTGTGAGGGGTGGGGAGGGGGAGAGCCGGGCGGTGCGAGACCGCGAGGCGGAGGCGCTCCATTGGCGGCCGGCTGTGCGCGGCGGCGGCGCGGCGAGCGGCCGAGCGGGAGGAAGCGGGGGTCGGGTACTGGTGGCTGGCTGCGGCCTTCGGAGAGCTACGGGTGAGATTAGTTTGGTTTATACGGGAAAGGCCTGGTCCCGTTAGGGTTCAACTGACAGGTGGGACCAGCGCTCGATTGCAGACGTTGGCCCGCCATGTCGGCGTCCTAGTGTGTGTTTGACGCTGACAGCGTGTGGTGTGGTGCTGTTTCTCTTGTGTTTTGCTTCTTGTCGAGTGTATGTATTTTATAGTCTTGGATGCGAATCTGTGCTTTTGTGTTCACGGATCACACATTCTTGTTTCTGGGGATCGGATGTGGGACCGGGTGGCCAGATCGGGATCGTCAGGTTGTGGCTCTGCTGTCTAGCTTGAGCTTGTAGATCCATGTGTCGACGAAGTGGCAGTACGGCTGCCGTCTGATAAGGATTGTATGGTTGAGACTTCATATGAGCACCATATTATCATATAGCAGTATTGCCTCCCTCCCTCGTAAACTCTTTCTATTGCAGCGCCTATGGGTTTTGGAGGTTGACGGGGTTGACCGGATCTTGCAAGAGCTCCTTCTTCAATAAGCTCGATGGCTTCCCCTATCGAGACCACGCGGTTGCAGATCCTCTTGTTTCATGTCGTCGAGGTGATGGTGAAGAAGGATGAGGACTTCGGATTGTGTGTGAGTACGAACATAGTTGTTGTTTTTTCCGTCTTAGAGCATCTCCAACATTATTTGTATTTTGGCCTCCAATTGCTAAAAACTATTTTTCGCATGCTCCAGCAACATTGCTATAACTGATCTCCCCCCCCCCCCCCCCCCCTAGAAAAAAAATGATCCTTCCTAATCCTATATTTGCTTGGTTTGTTGTCATAGATGGAGCAGTCACTTGCTATACTTTCCAAAACCGACACGAGGAGGGGGGACAACTGCGCTTGGTGAAGCTTCCTTCGATCCCTCCTTGGAGTATGCCATAGAGGGTACCTCACGGCGTGTAGAGAGAGAGGTGGGCGTAAGGTAGGGAGCTATCGGGATGGTGAGGCACAAGTTACCTAGCTTCGGATCCTGCAATGGTGGCAAGAACCTATTGTTGCTATAATTCACTATTAGGACAAAAGTACACGATTACAATGGTGAGATTTTGTCTCTAAGATTGAGTGCCTCAAGGGCTCACGGGATTCAGCTTATAAAAACGTCATGATAGGATAACATGGAGAAGTCCTAGTCGGAAACTACGAGGTTTATCATAACGTGGGCTACTTCTTGTCATGCATGTAGAGAATTTCGCCTGGCGTAATTCGTATGGATCCTCCTAGCTTCATATGGACCGGACTCTCCACCTTGATCAGTCAGCAATTGGGTCGCTCGGTTAGGCCATAGGCCCAACCACCATCTATGGGTTACTCGGACTTGGCAGAATAAAACTGCATCATGGTTATACTCGTTTAGCATATCCCCAACACTAGTCCCCCGGATTTCTTGAAGATCCACGTGTTCCTTCGCCTAGCTCAGATCAAACATTTTTTCCATCTTGTATCTTCGGAAGCGGTCAACAAAGAATCTCGAAGGACTCCCAAAAATCATAATTTATGCCTAGCTTCTAGGCGGAACTTTGTCTTCTTCTTCATAACTAGCTCCAACGACTACATTCGTGGAATATTCCTTCAAACAACCACTTCACGGAATTTGCATGTCTTCTGTTGAAAGTTACCGTGATCTTACCCATAATCTAGGATGAAATTTTCGCTCCGCCTAAATCGGCACTAGATAAGGTAGTTCAAACGGTAAAATGGTTCATGGCTAGGGTTTTTGGGACACGTGTCAGCAATCCATCGATCACGATGCTTGCGTTCCAAACATAGGATACAACACACGAATCTCCACTCGCACCCTATAAATACCACGACGAGGGGCAAGGTGAATCATTCTCAACCACTTCTTCTTCTTTGTACGTCTAGCGCCGCCATGGAGCTTAGAACTCGATCTCATCATTGCCGTGTTGGAGCATCACTTTCGTCGATGCACGTTGCTGAAGTTTCAACCGGAATTTTTGCCACCGATGAGCCATCATGCCGAAACCTCATCATCGGTTATCTACTGCGTTGCGGTCGCCTTTTCCGATGAGTTTCCTTGTCGGAGCTCGTAACGATAGCTAGCTTAGTATCTTCTTTAGTCGTCTTTTAATTTTACTTCCGCCATGCTTAGCTTTTCCACCATGGCTTTTAAAGACATGTTTTCCTCGACTCCTTCCTTGTCGAATCCAATAGATGTCCCTCCCCTTTCCGCTCAAGATCCGCTATCTCTAGTTATCTGTTACCGGCCTCTAGCAAGAAACCTGTGTTAAGCCAAGGCCAGGCCACTACCCCACGTCCCAAGATTAGCGGCACTTTGGTGCTGGCATTTTAGCAACTGCCGCTAATACTAGATTTTTTCGCGGCAGTTTGCAAATAGTGCCACTAATGGTGCAGTAATTACAGGCGATTTCTTAAAGTGCCGCTAAATTTTAATAGGCAGCGGCAGTTTCTACCTGGTGCCGCTAATAGTGCAGTTTCTATAGGCGATCTGGTAAAATGCCGCTAAAGTTTCGTGCGCAGCGGCATCATTGAAAGTGCCGTTAAATTCCGAAGCCCAGACGCGCAGTGAAAGTTTTCCTCGTATACCCCTCCAAATTTCCTAATTAAACTACGGTCCCGCAAAGTGCATAACCACCCCAATCCATTCGACGGGAAACCGGAACCCTAGCTCGACCTCTGCTGGCGGCGGCGGCGGCCAGCACGGGACGCCTCGTCCGCCCCCACGGGATCCCCGGCTCCCTCTCCCCTACAGCCACCGCCAACCCCGTTCGCCACCACCATGTCCTCAGCTGACCGCGGGAGGGAAGGGACGCGGCATGCCCGCCACCACCGCGGGTCCTTCGCCGATCGCGTTATGCTCGCCGCCCCACCCGTCCTCTGCGCCACCTCTCCGTCGTCTTCCGGTCGGGGGTGGCCGGGGCGGTCCCGGGTGAAGGGGCGGGGCTGGGGCTGGGGATCCCCGTCGTCTTGGTCTTGCGCCAACTCGCGGATCGGCGCCTTGGCAGCTTTGGATGTGGTCGCCGCAGTACCTTCGCGCCTCGGCAGAAACTGCTCGTTGTGGCCCTCTCGATTGATGTTGCTCACCTGGGCAGACACAGAATGCCCGCGTGGTCACATCTTCGACAAGTCGTGATGTTTGAGGTGCGTTGCCTTCTCCCCATGGATCCACAATGTTTAATCTAGCATCTACTGCCAAGTGTTTGGAATTGACTTCAACTGTGATTTCTGGATAATTGGTGTCGATTATGTGTTTGTGATATTGCCTATGTCAGTGAGCTTATTCAGCCTGGCATGAACACCACGACCAGACACATAGTCAAGTACCTCGCCGGCAAGGCCAAGGTGTACGAGAATAAGTCACAATGACGCTTCAGAGGCGTGCGTCCTGGTGTTCGAGCCACCTCAAGCAGGGGACCTGGAACAACGGTACATTTGTGCTGAGAGGACAAGGCACCAAGGTGAGCTATTCTAGGAGTATACAATTCCTTGATTATTGATAGTAGTGCTACAAATTTGTACATGTGGTACTCTATATGGTAATCTCAATGTTGTTATTGCTAGCTGAAGATATGATTTGTTGAGCACATAGAACATAAGTATTGTACTACATGTTGATTCCTGCATTGAACTAAGCCATGCTGAATATATGCTTTAGTGATGTCACTAATACTACTTGACTATTTGCCATTTGGATATGTAATTCAGTTTAGTCTAAAAGGTTCACTCCTTACAATTGATTCCTGTAACTCACAGGATACATATGTGTAAGTTGTCTGATGCTAGATAATTTCATTACCTCAACCATTCAAGTTGTATTGAGGTCGTAGGAATTAATGATGCAGAAGAGTATATTTAGCAACAAGGAGGGTCATGTACATAGTTGGAGTCAATATTGCAGAACACGTATGTGTCTTATTATGCAGAAGCTATTGAGTATACATGTTTCAGTAATAATGACATACACCAAAATTGGTTTATTTTATAGGAATCTATATTCAAGGTAGCATTTGTACTTCATATTGGAAAAATAAATTTTACCTACAAAATAGAAGTTGATTCATCAGTGATTAAGGATGATAACTGCAGTTTTCACCTTAACGCTGCTAGAGCTATTGGAGTGAGTACATTTTCTACTTTCAAAGGACATTTTGTACCTTTATTTTCTACATTTTCTGTGTGACCGACCAAAATGCTGACTGCTAAAGTTTCTTGCAGTTGTGATTGCAATAATTTGGAGAAGACGAGTAATAGTTACCCCTAAATAAATTATTACTAGAACACGTGATCCCGAGTCTGCACTTGGCATAGATGCATTAGGGAAAACAGTAAGTTGCCAACTAAACTGTGCATGGAGTAGGGGTGATTACTCACATAAGCATTTTCATAAACTGTGCTTGCCATTGCGAGATAAATACCGAGAAAGATATATGTTAGAACTCATTTGTAGTATTGCTCCTTATTTGATGATATTCATGTTCTATCTCAGTAAAGACATTTTCTATCTCAGTAAATACAATTCCCTGTGGGTTCAAACATGTTTCAAATAATCTCACTACACCAGGACCCCCCTTATAGCTACGGATACTTTGCAACGAAATAATCATGCGGTGCAAGGTCCACGCTTCCCCCACGAATGGGGAGAGAGATGGCGTAACTTCCTTTCCTCCATATTCTCCTTTTTTGGTGGGATTGCCTCCAGCTTCTCCTAATAAACAACCTAATAGCACACGACCCCACGGCTGCCTGCGTTCATTAGATCGTGCGGGGAGACCATCTCAGTCAGATCCCTCCTGATGCCCTTCGCCCGCCCCAGTTCAAAGAACGGTCGTCCTGGATCGCGATTCTCCAACCTCGTTCGAGTTCAAGAACTGCGCTCTTGCATAGCGATTCTCCGACCTTGTTCCAGATCGTCGGACCTGCCACGATCCTCGCTCGCTATTCAGGTTTTTCAATTTCATACCCAATCACTCAATCACTTGATCTGTACTAGTACTACATCCAGGACGGCGAGGCTCTGGCTCGATCCTGACCTCGTTGTAGGCACGAGCGTCCGTCCCGCCGGAGATTGGTAATCTCGCATATGTGTTGTGCGCGTCTTCCCTTTGTTCCGCAATTTAGGTCACCCGCGCGGGTTCCAGCGGATTTAGGGAATCAACACTGGATCTCGACAATCCAATTTGATGCTTGATGTGTCTCTTCTCTGTGCAAATTGAGGCGGTCTCTTGACAATGGATAGCCAAATCTTGCTGGTTTTGCTTTAGTATGTTAATAACTGTTAATAGTGTGTCTGGCTATCAAGATTACGTAGTTGCTGATTCCTTGTAAGTTACAAGTAACCATCAATTGTCTTGTACACTAATGTGTGGGAATGAGGGCACGCTATGAACAATTGTTTGTATGGCAATATGCCCAGTCTTTCTGAAATGGTTCAGATGCTGAAGCTTAATATATCTCGTAATTAGTAGGCATAGGTTATTGCAACTTTCGATCATAATCTGTTGCCATAACCATTGCCATTGACCCTCTTACCAATTTTGCTTGGATATCATCATTAGGTCACTAGCAGGATATTTAGCCATAGGGGATTGCAAATTTTGGCGTCAATCTTTTGTTATTGACATTGCGCCTCTTACCAATTTGCTTGGGTTTCATCTCCAGGTCGGAGCTGTCTGACTTTTGGTCTGTATAGAGTCCTGGCTTCTTCTGTATTCAAGGCAATGGCTGAGTTTTGGCCCTGACGCTGACCGATGCGGCGACATCTAAAGTACACCACCGGCTTGGTCTCCGACAACGTTCTTATCTTCACTTAGGTGTGAAGGCACGTTCTTTAACCAAGTCCACTCTTTCCCCGTGCGGATGCCATGGATCCAATAAATGGAGGCCCTCTCCTGGTGGCACCCCCCTCAAGCAGCAGGTGACAGCTCACTGTTTTTCCAAATTTTAAACTACATGACATATCCCCTTGATTTTAACAACAATGCTCCTGCGATGTCATGCATAATTTGTTCGAAGTTTCACTTTTCTTGATTAATTATTTTGTTGATTGACTGACATGTCAATCTAATTCGTTTCAAGCAAATCATAATATTAAGCTTATGTTTTGTCTACTGGCCCTCTTATTTAGTTCTCTAGAGTGCGAAATTATTATACTGACCTAAATGATTTTTTATGTCAATGTTATGCAATGTCATGGCCTGAACGATTGTGCAGCAAATATTTTCCTGGTTCAGGACGCAATAAGGTTTCAAATTCATTAACTTGTCCTCGTACCGGCGTACCCTATATTTTGTATTCATGTAGTAAATATTACTTGCAAGTCTACTTACCGGTTCTGAAATTTCTCTAGGTTCCTTGTGTTGTGGGCTTAAGCAGTTTCTTTGTTCATGTAGACGGGAGGTGAATCTTCAGGACTTCTACATTGCAATTACAGGGACAGAAAACTATGAGTTGACGAACGGACTCCAAAAGTAATCAGAGTCTGTGTTAGAACATGGTGAGTTCCTTTGTCCTCACATTGCTATTGACTCAAATGTTTTTAAATCGCAGTTTATGCTAGATTTCACCCACAGATTAAATACATAAAACTACACGCACACGCTCAAAAAACTTTAGCCAAGGGATCGCATTCTTCCCTGTCTTTTTTTCTTTATTTCTCAAAGCTCACGGTTCAAATCTTGGGTTACAAAGTTGCACAGCCTTGTGTATATATACACGGAAGCACGACTAGAACTAGATTTCAAACCTGACTTGTACTCTAAACAACCCACAGCTGCAAGCCGAATACAGCTACAAATTACACTCAAACGGACTAGCATGTTACTAGGAAATAACAAATCGTCTTTTGATTATTTCTAACAGTTTACATATCTCACAGTTACTAGTATGCAAGAGTGCCTAGCTAGCTACATTAATTTGGATGAAGTTACATGTGCATTATTTTTTATTACTTCTGTAATCATATTCTTTATTTGTATATGTGTGGACTTGAGGCCGTTTGTACAATCAGAAGGATCCATGATGCACCAGAAAACAAAATGATTCACTAAGGTGCTACGCTACATCCTAATTCATTCTTGTATGTTCATTTTAATGGAGCTTTTACTGAATGATCTGCATCAGGTTATACTCATGACATCAAAGCTATGCACCTACTTCATGTGAGTCAGAATTGACTTATATCTATTGACTATAAATTATTGTATGAAGGCAGGAAAGATAAATTGGATCAGAAGCAGAGGCTATCTAAGATACAATTCTTGGCTTCTTGCGTTGGCTTCAACATAGGTCCACAAGTGAAGCATCAACTTGGGTGCTTGGATTAAAAAAGCGAAACATCAGCGTGGGTACTTGAGGAAATGGAACTTGTACTTTAGCTTCTAATTGGTGGAAGATCACTTGTAGCTGTGTTGCATGGAATTAGTTAGCAGAGAAGTGAAACTAAAGTTTCAGTTTTGATTTATTTTTTCAAGAGAATAATTGTAAGCTAGGTTATAGCATCGACTTTCATTTAATAAAGTACTATCTGTTCGCTTTGTATCACCTTATTATAACTGATTCTACTTAAAGATTACAGAAATATATTTTGAATGTAATGGTATGCTTGTTTCACTCATAAATCTAAACATGAAAAAATGTAAATACCAGCAAAAATAGCAACACATAGATGTAATGCAAAATAGTACATATTTGTATTGCTAGGGTACAACGCTTTTGATTACTGATTACCAACGCATGTATAAGCGATGCACCAGAGCCTAGCAACGGCAGAAACGGCAACGCATCTAAAAGGCGTTGGTAAATGGCCTACCAACGCTTATTTGGGGCTCTACCAACGCATGACTGTGTTGCTATAGGTATGTGCTTCTTGTAGTGTCTAAATCATCATGGAAAGTCCCTATCTAAATGCGTTGGTAGGATGGTCTATTCTTTACAATTGGGGGAGTATTATAAATATATTGCAGAAACTCATTTGTACCTTCCATTTTAGCTACCACCTATTATAGGTGAGTCATTTTGTTAAGCAGCAACTAATTTATTTTTCAGTGTTGCCTCTTTGGTTCAAATTGCGGAAGCCCACATTTCACTGCCTCACTGTTTCAAAATGGTACACTTATATAGTTACAGTATCCTGTGAAATTAAGTACTTGACCGTTGGCGTATGTTCGCCTTAATCATCCTCCATTGCCGTCTGGACCAGTCCAGTATATATATGAACCGACATCTTATGACACGATATTATTTACCATGTAATCCAGTGCAGATGCCGTTATCCACTTAGGTATCACAACTTATGTTATGTTCCTTATCATATTTCTAATGAATTTTCAGAGACACTGATCTTGAAACTGCTGTAATTCAACAGCCTATGAACAATCGAACATACATAGGTAATCATACCTTCATACCTTGGATCTTCCCACGATACAGAACAATAGCCCAATCACTTCAACTTTTTTTTTGCAAGGCACTTCTAACTATTTTAACACATTGTTTACCATCTGTTTACTATTAGACTTCCACATCAGCCATAATTTAAAATGATTTAAAGTATCCTTTATTCAGTTTTGAACATAAAAATTCAGTGAAAATAATAATTCAATTTTGGACATCTTTTCCTCCGCAACATTATGATGCATATGGTCATTGTGTAATAGAATGTGTTTTCAGGGAGTAAAATGGCTAGGTGTCGAGGAAATCCTGAGAAAAATTGGAGTACAATCAGATCTTGGAAGATTATTTGCATGGACAAACACTTAGCTCTTCTAAACAAGAATTTGCTACTTCTGGACCATCATCGTGGGGGCCTCCTGAAGATTGCTTGTACCTGAATTTTCTGCTGTTGCGCTCTGTCATTGGAAATCCGTCCAGCTGCCCACTGGTGAATCCTGTTGATCGTTGGCGCCAGGAGATTGCCTGTGAGAAACTCATTCAGTGAGCACATAAGCTTCAGTTCTAATTTTTTTTTACTAAATCAGAGTCAATTAATAGGGAATAGAGGGAGTACTTGCTTGCTTATATCACACCCTTTTCATGCTACCCCTACAAAAAGATTGGCAATTGAAATTCTTTGGACAGTTAATCAACAGTTGACAAAGAACATTCAACCTGCTGTCAACGATGACCAGTCTTATTCACTTGCATTTCTTTTCACATTTAATGACATGACACTTTCCTTTGAATCTTTTACTAGTTCATTGCTCTCTGATCTGCCTATATTTTGATTAGTGTTTATTTAACCTTTTGTTGTGTAGAATAAGATTGTACATGGATCTGTCGATGTCGAACTATTCTTAGAGGCTGCACTTGGTTTATATTGTGGAAAAGTAAACAAACCTGACAGGCTAAAGGTGATCATTGTATTGCTTACTGCTTAGGGACATGTTACAGTTACACAATCAAACATGAATTGGATTTATTGTGTTCTCAGCTACTCAGCTTAGCTCTAATTCTGAACATACATTTTGTAGGCTCTTTTACTTCTTGCACGCTCCATTAAGGCAGATCCAAGCACAGTTATCTTGTGGGTGTTTTATCTTCATATTTACTATCAAAAGGATGAAGGACTTGGAACAATTTAAGTGAACTGCAGGAGGGTGGGCGGAGGGCGCGCTCCGCGGTGCTTCGGCATCCTGCTCGACGAGGAAGAGGGTTTGGCGTCGTGGATGGGAACCCGGCTGCGGCGTTGGATGCATGGCGCAGCCTGGCGCAACTTCCTCCGGCCACGCGATGAGGCATCTGGCCGCGCGGCGAGGCAGGGCCCAAACTCCATGACAACTTTCTTCCTCGGCGGCAGATGAACCCTGTTGTTCATGATGTGAGATGAACCTTGTCGTGTATTTTATCTAATGGTTTCAAACCATGTTGTTCATGATGTGGAGATGAACTCTGTTGGTCATGTAAGTTAGATGCCTGGATTGTGAATCCTTGAATGTTTCAAAATGTTGGTTTCAAACCTAGATTGCTTGGAAATATTGGTTTTAAACATTGCTTGACTTCTTGAGTGTGATGTATGCTTGATTGTAGATTGCTTGAATGTTTGCATGCAGTATAGCAACCTTAAAAATGCCTAAGATTGAAAGCCTGAAAAAGTAATTGTAGGCATCCTTTAAAAGTGCCAGCAAAAAGTTTAGATGGTATCTCTAGAAAAGTGCC
>NC_061508.1:121906459-121919243 GCF_022539505.1 Lolium rigidum
TACAAAACATGTTGCAATCATAAAGAGATATAAATAAGCACCTCACTATGCCATTCAACATTGAGTAAGTATTCTGTGAAATATGGCCTAAGAGACCCACACGGTGCACACACTTGTCACCTTTACACACGTGGGACTAGGAGTCTCCGGAGATCACATAAGTAAAACTCACTTGACTAGCATAATGACATCTAGATTACAAGCATCATCATATGAATCTCAATCATGTAAGGCATCTCATGAGATTATTGTATTGAAGCACATAGGAGAGAGATGAACCACATAGCTACCGGTACAGCCCCGAGCCTCGATGGAGAACTACTCCCTCCTCATGGGAGCAGCAGCGGTGATGAAGATGGCGGTGGAGATGGCAGCGGTGTCGATGGAGAAGCCTTCGGGGCACTTCCCCGCTCCGGCAGGGTGCCGGAACAGAGACTCCTGTCCCCCGGATCTTGGCTTCGCGATGGCGGCGGCTCGCGGAAGGTTTCGTGGTTTTCGTCGAACGCCCCGAGGTTTTTAGGTCGGGGGCTTTATATAGGCGGAGAGGCGGCGCGGAGGGCTTACGGGGGCCCACACCCTAGGGGGCGCCCCCCCTTGGCCGCGCGGGGTGTGGTGTGGTGGCCCTGCCCCCTTCTCTCGGCGGTTCTCGTGTGTTCCGGATGCTTCCGGGTAAAATAGGAACCCGGGCGTTGATTTCGTCCGATTCCGAGAATATTTCGTTACTAGGATTTACGAAACCAAAAACAGCGAGAAAACGGAAGCGGCACTTCGGCATCTTGTTAATAGGTTAGTTCCGAGAAAATGCACGAATATGACATAAAGTGTGCATATAACATGTAGATAACATCAATAATGTGGCATGGAACACAAGAAATTATCGATACGTTGGAGACGTATCGGCATCCCCAAGCTTAGTTACTGCTCGTCCCGAGCGAGTAAAACGATAACAAAGATAATTTCTGGAGTGACATGCCATCATAAACTTGATCATACTATTTGTAAAGCATATGTAGTGAATGCAGCGATCAAAACAATGTATATGACATGGGTAAACAACTGAATCATAAAGCAAAGACTTTTCATGAATAGCACTTCAAGACAAGCATCAATAAGTCTTGCATAAGAGTTAACTCATAAAGTAATAATTCAAAGTAAAGGTATTGAAGCAACAGAAAGGAAGGTGAAGTTTCAGCGGTTGCTTTCAACTTATAACATGTATATCTCATGGATAATTGTCAACATAGAGTAATATAATAAGTGCAATAAGCAAGTATGTAGGAATCAATGCACAGTTCACACAAGTGTTTGCTTCTTGAGGTGGAGAGAAATAGGTGAACTGACTCAACATTGAAAGTAAAAGAATGATCCTCATAGAGGAAAAGCATCGATTGCTATATTTGTGCTAGAGCTTTGATTTTGAAAACATGAAACAATTTTGTCAACGGTAGTAATAAAGCATATGCATCATGTAAATTATATCTTATAAGTTGCAAGCCTCATGCATAGTGTACCAATAGTGCCCGCACCTTGTCCTAATTAGCTTGGCCTACCTGGATTATCACCGCAATACATATGCTTTAACCAAGTTTCACAAAGGGGTACCTCTATGCCGCCTGTACAAAGGTCTAAGGAGAAAGCTCGCATTTGGATTTCTCGCTTTTGATTATTCTCAACTTAGACATCCATACCGGGACAACATAGACAACGAGATAATGGACTCCTCTTTTAATGCTTTAAGCATTTGACAACAATTAATTCTTTTCTCATTAGAGATTTGAGGATGTTTGTCCAAAACTGAAACTTCCACCATGAATCATGGCTTTAGTTAGCGGCCCAATGTTCTTCTCTCACAATATGCATGCTCAAACCATTCAACTCGGTGTAGATCGCCCTTACTTCGGACAAGACGAACATGCATAGCAACTCACATGAAATTCAACAATGAGTTGATGGCGTTCCCCGAGTAAACATGGTTATCGCACAACAAGCAACTTAATAAGAGATAAAGTGCATAATTACATATTCAATACCACAATAGTTTTTAAGCTATTTTTCCCATGAGCTATATATTGCAAAGGTGAATGATGGAATTTTAAAGGTAGCACTCAAGCAATTTACTTTGGAATGGCGGGAAAATACCATGTAGTATAGGTAGATATGGTGGACACAAATGGCATAGTGGTTGGCTCAAGTATTTTGGATGCATGAGAAGTATTCCCTCTCGATACAAGGTTTAGGCTAGCAAGGCTTATTTGAAACAAACACAAGGATGAACTGGTGCAGCAAAACTCACATAAAAGACATATTGAAAACATTATAAAACTCTACACCGTCTTCCTTGTTGTTCAAAACTCAATACTAGAAATTATCTAGACTTTAGAGAGACCAATTATGCAAACCAAATTTTAGCATGCTCTATGTATTCTTCACTAATAGGTGCAAAGTATATGATGCAAGAGCTTAAACATGAGCACAACAATTGCCAAGTATCACATTACCCAAGACATTATAGCAATTACTACATGTATCATTTTCCAATTCCAACCATATAACAATTTAACGAAGAGGAAACTTCGCCATGAATATTATGAGCTAAGAACACATGTGTTCATATGAACCAGCGGAGCGTGTCTCTCTCCCACACAAGCATGATGTAATCCAATTTATTCAAACAAAAACAAAAACAAAAGCACACGAGACGCTCCAAGTAAAGCACATAAGATGTGACCGAATAAAAATATAGTTTCAAGAGAAGGAACCCGATAATTTATTGATGAAGAAGGGGATGCCTTGGGCATCCCCAAGCTTAGACGCTTGAGTCTTCTTGATATATGCAGGGATGAACCACCGGGGCATCCCCAAGCTTAGACTTTTCACTCTTCTTGATCGTAGTATATCATCCTCCTCTCTTGACCCTTGAAAACTTCCTCCACACCAAACTCGAAACAACTCATTAGAGGGTTAGTGGACAATAAAAATTAACATGTTCAGAGGTGACACAATCATTCTTAACACTTCTGGACATTGCATAAAGCTACTTGGACATTAATGGATCAAAGAAATTCATCCAACATAGCAAAAGAGGCAATGCGAAATAAAAGGCAGAATCTGTCAAAAACGGAACAGTCCGTAAAGATGGATTTTATTAGGCCGCCAGACTTGCTCAAATGAAAATGCTCAAATTGAATGAAAGTTGCGTATATATCTGAGGATCACTCACGTAAATTGGCATAATTTTCTGAGTTACCTACAGAGAATTAGACCCAGATTCGTGACAGCAAAGAAATCTGTTTCTGCGCAGTAATCCAAATCTAGTACTTACTTTACTATCAAAGACTTTACTTGGCACAATAAAACACAAAACTAAGATAAGGAGAGGTTGCTACAGTAGTAAACAACTTCCAAGACACAAATATAAAACAAAGTACTGTAGCAAAATAACACATGGGTTATCTCCCAAGAAGTTCTTTCTTTATAGCCGTTAAGATGGGCTCGAGCAGTTTTAATGATGCACTCGCAAGAAATAGTAGTTGAAGCAAAAGAGAGCATCAAGAGGCAAATTCAAAACACATTTAAGTCTAACATGCTTCCTATGCATAGGAATCTTGTAAATAAACAAGTTCATGAAGAGCAAAGTAACAAGCATAGGAAGATAAAACAAGTGTAGCTTCAAAAATTTCAGCACATAGAGAGGTGTTTTAGTAACATGAAAATTTCTACAACCATATTTTCCTCTCTCATAATAACTTTCAGTAGCAACATGAGCAAACTCAACAATATAACTATCACATAAAGCATTCTTATCATGAGTCTCATGCATAAAATTATTACTCTCCACATAAGCATAATCAATTTTATTAGTTGTAGTGGGAGCAAATTCAACAAAGTAGCTATCATTATTATTCTCATCAAGTGTAGGAGGCATAGTATAATCACAATAAAATTCACTCTCCATAGTAGGTGGCACCAAAAGACCACTATTATTATCATCACAAATAGGAGGCAAAGTATCATCAAAGAAAATTTTCTCCTCAATGCTTGGGGGACTAAAAATATCATGAAAACCAGCTTCCCCAAGCTTAGAACTTTCTATATTATTATCAACAATGGTGTTCAAAGCGTTCATACTAATATTACTACCGAGCATGCAAAGAAGATTTCATAGGTTTTTTAATTTTCGCATCAAACAATCCATGTTTTAAATCAGGAAATAGAATAAGAAGCTCACTCTTGTACATTATGCCAAACTAGTGTAAACAAGAAACAACAAGATGCAATTGCAGGATCTAAAGGAAATAGCTTCGAGCACACACACGACGGCGCCAGAAAAATACTTTACCTGAGACCGTAGTATGAGAGCCTTTTACCTTTCCTCCCCGGCAACGGCGCCAGAAAAGTGCTTGATGTCTACGGGAGCTTCTATTCTTGTAGACAAGTGTTGGGCCTCCAAGAGCAGAGGTTTGTAAAACAGCGGCAAGTTTCCCTTAAGTGGATCACCCAAGGTTTATCGATCTCGGGGAGGAAGAGGTCAAAGATATCCCTCTCATGCAACCCTGCAACCACAAAGCAAGAAGTCTCTTGTGTCCCCAACACACCTAATAGGTGCACTAGTTCGGCGAAGAGATAGTGAAATACGAGGTGGTATGAATAAGTAGTAGCAACGGCAACGACACCCGAGAAAAGTGCTTTGCCCGGGGACGAGTAAACAAGCGGTAGTAATGTAGCGGTAGTAACGCAGTAAAACGAGTAAACAAGCGAGCGATAGCGATGTTTAGGAACAAGGCCTAGGGAATAGACTTTCACTAGTGGACACTCTCAACATTGATCACATAACAGAATAGATAAATGCATACTCTACACTTTTGTTGGATGATGAACACATTGCGTAGGATTACACGAACCCTCAATGCCGGAGTTCACAAGCTCCACAATAATGCTCATGTTTAAGTAACCTTATAGTGTAAGATAGATCAATAGACTAAACCAAGTACTAGCATAGCATGCACACTTGTCACCTTCATGCATATGTAGGAGGAATAGATCACATCAATATTATCATAGCAATAGTTAACTTCGCAATCTACAAGAGATCTTGATCATAGCATAAACCAAGTACTAACACGGTGCACGCACTGTCACCTTTGCACACATGTAGGAGGAATAAACTACTTTAATAACAAATCACTAGAGTAGCACATAGATAAATTGTGATACAAAACATGTTGCAATCATAAAGAGATATAAATAAGCACCTCACTATGCCATTCAACATTGAGTAAGTATTCTGTGAAATATGGCCTAAGAGACCCACACGGTGCACACACTCTGTCACCTTTACACACGTGGGACTAGGAGTCTCCGGAGATCACATAAGTAAAACTCACTTGACTAGCATAATGACATCTAGATTACAAGCATCATCATATGAATCTCAATCATGTAAGGCAGCTCATGAGATTATTGTATTGAAGCACATAGGAGAGAGATGAACCACATAGCTACCGGTACAGCCCCGAGCCTCGATGGAGAACTACTCCCTCCTCATGGGAGCAGACAGCGGTGATGAAGATGGCGGTGGAGATGGCAGCGGTGTCGATGGAGAAGCCTTCCGGGGCACTTCCCGCTCCGGCGGGGTGCGCGAACGAGACTCCTGTCCCCGGATCTTGGCTTCGCGATGGCGGCGGCTCCGGAAGGTTTCGTGGTTTTCGTCGAACGCCCCGAGGTTTCTAGGTCGGGGGCTTATATAGGCGGAGAGGCGGCGCGAGGAGGGCTTACGGGGGCCCACACCCTAGGGGCGCGCCCCCCCTTGGCCGCGCGCGGGGTGTGGTGTGGTGGCCCCTGCCCCCTTCTCCGGCGGTTCTCGTGTGTTCGGATGCTTCCGGGTAAAATAGGAACCCGGGCGTTGATTTCGTCCGATTCCGAGAATATTTCGTTACTAGGATTTCTGAAACCAAAAACAGCAGAAAACGGAGACGGCACTTCGGCATCTTGTTAATAGGTTAGTTCCAGAAAATGCACGAATATGACATAAAGTGTGCATATAACATGTAGATAACATCAATAATGTGGCATGGAACACAAGAAATTATCGATACGTTGGAGACGTATCACTCTCCGACGATAACTTTTTGAGATAACTTCCCGGCTGTAATGTCCACCGGTAGTTGCCCCAAGGTACATACTTTAAGATGAGTAATTCTCTAGCAATAATTTTTTTATTTTTCTATTCTTTGACATATTTTCACATTCATAATTTCAACATGGTAACTTCGAAGGTGATTTGTATGTTTCTTTGAGGGTTATTTCTGCAAACAGAGTTTTGACCTCAGCAGTGATTATTTGAGATTAATCCTTTATCTGTGTGTCGGTAGTTATTCTACGTAAATCGTCAGTCCCAAATTGTAATTATTCTATGGTAATTATTTAACAACGGTTTTTCAACATCGCGTAATTCGTCAGCAGTGGTATTTTCTTACCAGTAATTTTCAAATGTGCACAAGCAACAATCTTTCATCGGTAATTTTTAAATGTGCACGCGCAGCAATAATTTGCCGACGGTAACTCTCCATATGTAGTTGCCTTCTTCTATAGAACCTGGATGGTTCTGTTACAGTAGCTACGAGAAAAAAATACTCCGCCATTTGTTACCTCTTCTATTTGAAAATGATATTAATACCTTATGTTAATCGCATCATGATCGCAATACGAGAATACTACTACCTTCTTCCATAACTATTTCGACATAAAAAACTAAATTACCCATCACCTCTTTTATTCAAGTAACAAATGTTACTGTTCTCTATTAATCTCCTTATCATAACCCTACGGGCACGGCGTGCCGCCGTGCCAATACTTCCTAGTTATACTTCAAAGCCAGTAGCCCAGTACACATGGCTAGTTGACTGCGAAGTTCTTTCACCGACAAACGTCATTTTCCACCCATGTCACCCAAACAAATGGAAAACTACGTATTTAAATGCTTAGCTTACCTTGCGACTTTAAGATAACTTTTACTCTTTATCTTGCCACACTGCTGTGCCCCTAATTTTTGGTATACATGAGGGATTGTTTGGTATCAAATTTGTATCGAGATACTAAAGATATCATGATACATATCCCGATATTAGTATGATACTACCAGATTATGACATCATCACGATACGTATTATTTGACACTGGTATTATCGTACAATCGTAAAATACTCAGATATGTATCGAAATATTGATAACCATGTATATACCAATACGTTTAGACTCTAAGCTAGAATATTGTAGCAAGTGGCTCTTTTACCACAAGAATGATTCAGGGTTGAATATTGACCAAAACAACTTTGGTTTACCATCTCGTCCCTCAAGCAATTCTGCAAAACTGAAACTAATTTCCTTGTGTCTCCGACTCTAGTGTGGTAGCAGTTGTCAGGTACAACGACGTCTGATTATGCTGATAGTCAAAGTAATGTAAAAAAAGCAATGCAGCAAATGTTTTTTAAATGTTGGAATATTTGAAGTGCAATGTGTAACAACGTGTAAAGTAAAAGTTGTTTTTAATTACAAAAAGGGTATGTTCTAAAATCTAAAAGCATGGTAGTACCCCCTCCGTCCCGAGTGGATGTTGTAGATTTTTCAAAATGTTTTTTGTGTATAGATATATCCAAATTTAGAGAAAACCCGCGATATGATTTTCAGCACGGCGTGAGTAGGTAAAACCGGAAAAGGTTGAAATAGTGTCTTTGCCGCCGAAAGCATTGTAGTGTTTAAATGATTTTTCCATCAAATTGTGCTAAAAATAGCTTAGAAATATGAACTAATAAAAATGGAGTAAATAGGTGAAGATTCTTTTTGAACATGTGACGGATCCAGAAGGACCGAGATGCTCTCCATTAATTCCAAGTGGTGGGACTACATTTTACATACCTAGGCCTCCAAATTTAGAACAATGACCCTTAACATAGTAAAAAAAATCTTAATTGGGCCCTTCTCCACCACATCAGCATCGATTAACTGGTCTTCATTGCCACACTAGCGTCGCCGCTACTGGGGACAAACCACTTGAGGCTATGAAGCTGAGAGGGCATCCGTTTGAAGATAAAGATCCTCCTTTTTGGTCTGAAGCCTGCAGAAAGAAAAGTCAGCATCGCTTGAGCAGCAGAGAAACACCATAGAACGCCACGACTGAGGAGAGCCACCCTTCAGCCATCAGGAAAAGGGGCGAGATGACTGAGGCCGTTGAAGATCCTCTATTGATAATCTGTAGGAAGCAGGTTATAGAATACTTTAAGCCACATGGGCAAAAGCTATACATCGACTCGACCTAAACCTAGCTAGTCCTACCACTACTGCCACTACTAGAAAACAGCTATCGATGGGTTTGCTACCAGTGGTGCACTCCTATATATCACTACTATGTCTGGGCTAGGTTGGATGGATTTGCCAAACCTAGCAGTGGCTCATCACACCATGGTGCGCCACTCGTATCTAACTTTCGTCCCCCACACCCCACCTCCCGTGAATCACCTTTTCAATTTTGCCAAAAATGAAAGAAAATAATAGAATTTTTAATTTTTAATTTTTTTTAAGATGTTCACATGTTATGTGTTCAAGTTGTTAGGAAAAATATAAAAAAACATGGTCGATGTCGCCAAGTTTTGGTAAAACGGCTCCGGATTTTGCATACGATGTCGTATGAAAAAAATAATTATGTGAAAAAAATAACTGCCAATCGTCCCTATCGTCTCCGGCTCTAGTAAAGAGAGGGTGTGTGATACCTAGAGTCCTTTATCCCAATTACAATTAACCTTAGAGAAGATAGAGAAGCCCTAATCAACGTGGGAACTCTCCACGCAACTTCTATATTTAGGTTGGCCATAGTGCTAAATATCATGTAGTAGTATCATGCATATAATACTTGTGTATGATACTATCTCTATAGTGGGTGATATCATGGAGTAGTATCATAACTATGCTATATTTATTGCATTTTAGAATCTCAATGCAAATTAAAGTAGGGTATTCTTAGTCAACTGACGTCTCACGGTTAAGTTTTCTCGTAATATGCGCTATGATATAGTATCATGGAGTACTCTAATCTCCTCTCTCCTTCTTAGTTAGTTGCCACATCAGTATTTTTATGGAACAAATATGCATGATACTAGCACTACGGCTAGCCTTAGTCCCCGCTCGTAACTTCATTAGCTAGCTCATTACATCGGTTCTTGTGTTAGTTTTTAGATAAAAGGCACAAGTGCCCAACTTTGAATTAACAAAGCCACCAACACCAACACCGAAAAACAATACATAGTGCTGAACCCAGCTTATAGATCGAGACCACACACCCACACGAACTACCAAAGAAGCTACAACCGGAAGCGCGACCAACAGGCTCAACCAAAACGCCTACGAGGACTCGGAGCAGAGCTGGAAGCTACAGTGTCGGGCCGGAGCTCACTCGAGAGCGAGCCATTTTTCACGCGTGTCGTCAACAACATCCCTCCATCGCAGAAACGCCACCGAAAGCCGACCACCACTGGGGGCCAACCCATGTTGCTCACAGACCGAAGAGTAGCACCAAAGTAGCTCAACACGGATAGGGCACGAAGCAAGCCTTGCCGAAGATTGCCAAACGAAGAGCCGGCGCCATGAAGAAGCCTCGCACCTCCGCTGACCAACCGACAGGGAACCGCACACCGTGAGCTCCATGGTGGTGTCTTCAAGAAGAGAACAACGCAAGAGCGCCGCCACCACCCGATCCGAAAATCTTGGGCTTTCGCCCGGAGCACCTAGGAGAGCCGGGAAGAGCCGCATCGACGCCTTCAAGAAGGGGATGGCGTCCGTAGATGTCGTCGTCGCGTCTCGGGAAGACCCGAGCAAGGGTTTCTCCTCGGCAATACTTCTCCGCCTCCAGCACAGGGTAGGGGGACCGCCAAAACGGCGGCCGCACCGCTGCCACGGAGCGCCGCTCGCCGGGGCCACGTCGCCCACACGACCATGGCCACCGACCAGCACCTGAACCTCTGGCTCGCCCGTCAGCCAATAAGGTTCCCACCAACCGAGGCCGCCACCTCAGAATCCAATCTCCTCACGCCGTCGGACCGCAACAAAGCACCGATAACTTCGCTGACACCGGGCTCCCGCACACCACCAGACAACCACCGGCCTCACTCGCATCTACCCCGCGCAGATCCCAGGGAGAAAGCTCCTCCACCATCGAAGGGCGACCCACAATCACCACGGTTGGTGCCGCCACCAGATCTGGAGGTCAGGTGAAGGAAAACTCCCGCGGCAAGATCGACGGCCAACAGCCACCCCGGCTGCCGGAATCGACAGATCTGGCGGAGGAGTGTCGCAGGACACGAGAAATGGGCAGAGGCCCCTGACCCTGACCCAAATTCGCGGCGACCGGGGCGCCGAGCCTGGCGGTCGCGCATCCCTGGCTCCTCCCAGAGTTTCCCCTGCCCCAGCACGCAGCCGACCCGAGCGCCGCCACCCGCTGCGCCCGCCGCTGCCCGCTGTGCTCGCCGCCAGCTGAAGTCGTCTTCACGGACGCGAGAAGCGCCAACCGCCGCGAAGGCCCGAGCCTCTGCCAGCCAGCCGCAAGGAGGGGGGCCTCGCCGCCGCCGTCGACCGCACGGGCAAGGCCCGGCGGCGACCACCGGCGGTGGCGGGGCGGGGGGAGGGAGAGGTCGAGAGAGGGCTAGGGTTCCGCTCGGGGGGAGGGAGCCGCCTTTTTCGTTTCCTCACCCGTTCTTGTGTTAGTTACATCGGATGATGTATATGCACCGACGACCTTAGTTTTCTTACACAGTGAAGATGGAAACTTTGCGCACAGCCGTAATATAAGTACGTGGGCTTGGTTTGATATTTTTTTCGGTTTTGCTAATCTAAGATTTAAATTTTGGTGAGTTGGCTGAGAACTAGTTTCGTTGGCTATCACATGACGTCACCACATATCAATTGCAACCCATGTTGTTGCTCAGAATTAGCACGAGTCCTAAAATAAATCTAACGGTTCGAAACCATTTTTCGTATTTTTTGTAGTTGCAATCTCACTTGCAATTAAAAAAAATTAGTTAGCCCAACTTGCAACTGAAAAAATCACGGTTGCAACATAAGTTGCAACATAAGTGAAAAAATCACGATGTAGATCTAATGGTGTTGGACTCGACTGAGAACTAAACCAATTTTGATGCTCATTCGGCTCTAGAACCGTTAGATTCGTGCATCATATGACTTAAAATAGCGGCTGCAGCTGAATTTAAGTTACAAGTGTTGATGCAACTGATTACTTTTTTAAATTGCAAACAGGGTTATAGCTGAGAATTTATTAGATGCAATTGAGATATAAATGAGATTCTTAGTTGCAAGTGGAGTTTAAAAATAAGTTTTTCAGTTGCAGCGGGTTGCATCCAAGGATATTAAGTTGCAAATGGGCTACAACTAAAAAAATAGTAAAAACAATTCACACAATATAAAATTATTTATCAAGTCCAATATAATATTATGGAAGTGACGTGAGACGTCAGTTGACTAAGAATACCCTGCTTTATGCGGAGATCCTAAAAACTACTTCGTATATGTCTCCAAATAAAATTGCTATCATTGCTTTCATTTGCCTTAGCCTGGAGAATAGCAAATCTTCACCAAAAGTATGTCTCCGTATAGTGTATAAGTATAAGTAAATTTTATTTTGCGCGAAATAGTACGCAGTTCACTCGATCAACTCATCTCCTCGTAGTGTTACAAGCAACGGAGTCACGGCATCTCCAACGCGGTGATCCATCCCGCGCCCGCGCGTCTGGATGGGTCCAGCCGGACAAAAATGCGGCCCAACACGGGGACGCACCGCAAAAGCGGACGACCGTCCGGAACGATGCCTGGGCAGGGTTTGCGTGGCCGCGGATGGCACGCGGCGTCCTCGCGTGTCCGCCTGGTCCGCGTGGCTGGCCCAGCTGTCGGTGCTCCAGTCCTATTAAATGTGGACTGGGGGAGGGGGACTGTCCCTATCCAGTCCCCACTCTCCACTCCGGCCACACACACGCGCGGGCTAGAGCTTCCGCGCCGCCATGGCCCCGAAGCGCGAGTTCCTCCCGTCCGCGAACGACCACGAGGCCGGCAGCAGCCAGCCAGTCGCGCTGGCGGCGTTCGCCATGGGGCCGCCGGCTCCTCCCAGACGCGACCCGGATCTACGTCACTGTTGCGGTGGCGCAGATGTTCTGGGACGCCGGCGTCCCAATGCCGTGGGGGGACGTGCACCTCCCCCACGGCTGGCACCTGAGCCCAGATCGGGTTCCGGTGCCGCCCATCCCGGGCTCCGGCCGCGCCCGCGTCGCGGAGATCCGGAGACGCCGCGCGCAGCTGCTGGCGGATCTCCAGGAGGACCCCGCGTACCGCAACGCAAGTCCCAACTGGGACTTGTGGTTCGAGGTGGAGCACGATGCGCGCCGGCACACGTGCTTCACGTCCGCGACGGCTCGGCCTCGCGCGCAGCCGCGCGCACCTGCAAGGCGGGCTGGCCGCCGCCCCGGCGGCCTCTACATCGACGAGCCCCAGCCCCAGCCCCAGCACCAGGAGGAGGAGGACGACCCGGAGCTGCAGGCGGCGCTCGCGGCGTCCCGCGAGCAGTGCGACCTCGACGAGCTGCCTAAATGGCCGCACCTCGCCGAGACGCTGCGCGCCTCCGCGCTGGAGGAGAAGGCCAGGAAGGCCCAGGAGGACGCCCAGGCGGAGGCGTGGGCCTTCCTCGAGATGGCGTGATACGTCCAAATTGCATCACTATTTTATATCATAA
>NC_061508.1:121919343-121962883 GCF_022539505.1 Lolium rigidum
GCGATGTTCTTGGACAGCGAGTAGATAAAAAAACTGAATGTTATTCATTATGCTAGTAAAACTCTTCATGCTGCTCAAAGAAATTATGCTACAACTGAAAAAGAACTGTTAGTTGTAGTTTTTTGCTTGTGATAAGTTTAGATCTTATATTGTTGATTCAAAAGTTACAATTCATACTGATCATGCTGCAATTAGATATCTTATGACAAAGAAAGATGCTAAGACGAGGCTTATTAGATGGGTACTTCTTTTGCAAGAATTTGATTTACATATTGTAGATAGGAAAGGTGCTGATAATCCTGTTGCTGATAATTTGTCTATTGGAAAATATTGCTTATGATCATGTTCTCGTTAATGATAGTTTTCCAAATGAACAATTGGCTGTAATAAAGGTGAGCTCGCGAGACAGTCCTTGGTATCTTGATTATGCTAACTTTATTGTTTCCATGTACTTGCCTCCAACCTTTTCAGCTCAGCAAAGGAGGAAATTCTTTTATGACTTGAGGCATTATTTTTGGGATGACCCACACTTATATAAAGAAGGAGTGGATGGTATTCTGCGAAGGTGTGTTCCCGAATATGAACAACAAGAGATATTGAGTAAATGTCATGGTAGTGCTTATGGAGGACATCACGCCGGAGATAGAACCGCGCAAAAGGTTCTACAATCAGGTTTTTATTGGCCAACTCTCTTCAAAGATGCAAGGAAGTTTATTTTATCTTGTGATGAATGTCAAAGGGTTGGTAATATCTCCAGACGCAATGAAATGCCTATGAATTATACTCTCGTTATTGAACCGTTTGATTGTTGGGGATTTGACTTCATGGGACCTTTTCCCTCTTCAGAAGGTAACACTCATATACTTGTTGCTGTTGATTATGTTACTAAATGGGTGGAAGCCATACCTACAAAAAGTGCTGATGGTGAGACCTCTTTAAAAATGCTTTTAGACATTATTTTTCCTAGATATATTATGACAGATGGAGGTTCTCATTTTATTCATGGTGGTTTTAGAAAGACTCTTGCTAAATATGGTATTAATCATAGAATTGCTTCCGCTTATCATCCTCAAACTAGTGGGCAAGTAGAACTATCAAATAGAGAAATTAAATCTATCTTGCAAAAGACTCGTTAATAAAACTAGAAAGAATTGGGCTAGTAAATTGAAGGAAACACTATGGGCTTATAGAACTGCTTATAAAAACCCCATGGGAATGTCACCTTATAAAATGGTTTATGGAAAAGCTTGTCATTTACCTTTAGAACTAGAACACAAGGCTTATTGGGCCGTTAGAGAGCTAAATAAAGATCCTAAACTAGCCGGTAATAAGAGGTTGCTGCAATTAAGTTCTCTAGATGAATGGAGAAGTGAAGCTTATGAAAATGCTAAACTCTTTAAAGAGAAAGTTAAGAAATGGCATGATAGAAGGATTATCAAAAGAGAGTTTAATATTGGGGATAAAGTCCTATTGTGTCGGTCTCGTCTCAGATTCTTTGCAGGGAAATTACTCTCGAAATGGGAAGGACCATATGTTGTTGAGGAGGTGTATCGTTCAGGAGCAATTAAAATTAGCTCTCTCCAAGGCAATGCCACGCAAGTGGTGAATGGACAAAGACTCAAGCATTATATCTCAGGTGATTCTTATAATGTAGATGTTGATGTTATTCAAGTGGAAACACCGGAGGCTTTCATCAAATGTCAAATTGACAGTCCGCCAGAACCCGACTTTGAATAGGTAACAGTACAGGTAATAAAAATTCGCGATTTACTTTCCGAACAATGTTTTTGCTGTTTTTGGAAAATATGAAAAATTACGAGATCGAAACGGAGTGGAGGAGATGCACGAGGGCGTGTCCCCATAGGCCGGCGCGGGCCCCAGCCTGGCCGCGCCGCCCTATGAGTACACCGCCTCGTCGCCCCTCTCCGACTACGGTTCGACCTCGGTACTTTCCGTTTATTGTGAATTTTTTTACTATATAATCCCCGGACCCCTGGAGGTCCGTATATCGTTTTCTCGACGTGTTTTGTTTCGAGCTGTTTCTGCCAGGATTTGCTTCGGATCTAGAGGTGTCATGTCTTCGTCAGAAACTCCGAAGGACAGCTCTTGCAAGGACTTTGACAACTTGTACTTGGACGAGCTGAGGATGCATCCCAAGGAGTTGCTGCTCGTTGATGGGGAGATGCAGATCAAAGATGTCCAGGGTCCTAAGGGAGAAGGAAGCTTGGAAGACAGGATGGAGAAGCTAGAGCAAGAGGTCTTCAACTACAAGAAGATGGCCGAGCGTGAAGTGGATATCTTCCACAAGATTGTGTCTGAACTCATTCGTTGAACACGAGAAGGAAACCGCAAAGCTATGGGGCGACATCCTCTCACTTCACGACACCACCAACAAACTCCAAGCTCAACTCTATGACGTTCGAATCGAACTCGTGAGTATGAAAATAGGTTTAAACACATAAGCCATGCTGCTAGTTTCAGGATTCCCGAGACCAAGATGTCATTTGTCGATGGAGAGCCTCTTCCTTGGAAGTCTGATGATGGGAGTTCATCACCGCCACCGCCAAAGGAGTAATTCATCATCGGTATTGGCATCCCCTTGGTTTGTTCCAAGCTTGGGGGAGTGCCGCGGTATCACATCATCACTACCTTTTACTTTTTACTATCGAGTAGTGTCATATCATGAGTAGGGAAGTTATCATATAAGATGGGTTGCAGTGTGGAAGTATCTCTCCTTTAGTTGGTTGTCTATGTATCCCTTGGTGTGAGTTATCGTCATGAAATATTAATGAGAAGTCTTATCATTTACATTTTGCACATCTTATTTTAGTTTGCAATTTCTACTATATGATTGATCTTGATTTTAGTATTGGTACCACTTTTTAGAAATTTAGAATATTGGTACCACTTTGGGAGCATTGAGTAAATCTATTTGGTTTTGGCAAACTTAGCATTGGTCAATAGCAACAACACCTTGAGGTTTAAGTAGAAAACAGAAATACATATAGTTGTTTCATTGTCTTCCTTTCTTGTTAGCTCATAGCTTATTATTCTGAGGTTAAAATTGTTTGTGCTTGCAAGAAAGATGCATGATTATGTCTATCACATGTATATTTGTTTGTTTCCCTCAACTCTTATGCTTGCTAATTAACCTTGCTAGCCAAAGACCTGTACTGAGAGGGAATGCTTCTCGTACATTGATGTCTACGGGAGCTTCTATTCTTGTAGACAGTGTTGGGCCTCCAAGAGCAGAGGTTTGTAGAACAGCAGCAAGTTTCCCTTAAGTGGATCACCCAAGGTTTATCGATCTCAGGGAGGAAGAGGTCAAAGATATCCCTCTCATGCAACCCTGCAACCACAAAGCAAGAAGTCTCTTGTGTCCCCAACACACCTAATAGGTGCACTAGTTCGGCGAAGAGATAGTGAAATACAGGTGGTATGAAATAGTAGTGGCAACGGCACCAGAAAAGTGCTTTGCCCAGGACAGTAAACAAGCAGTAGTAACGCAGTAGTAGTAACGCAGCAGTAGTAACGCAGCAGTAGTAACGCAGTAAAACAGTAAACAAGCAGCGATAGCAGTATTTAGGAACAAGGCCTAGGGATTACACTTTCACTAGTGGACACTCTCAACATTGATCACATAACAGAACAGATAAATGCATACTCTACACTTTTGTTGGATGATGAACACATTGCGTAGGATTACACGAACCCTCAATGCCGGAGTTAACAAGCTCCACAATAATGCTCATATTTTAGTAAAATGCCTCTCTATGTGCTGAAATTTTTGAAGCTACACTTGTTTTATCTTCCTATGCTTGTTACTATTTGTAAACATATGTAGTGGATGCAGCGATCAAAACAATGGTAATGACATGAGTAAACAAGTGAATCATAAAGCAAAGACTTTTCATGAATAGTACTTCAAGACAAGTATTAATAAGTCTTGCATAAGAGTTAACTCATAAAGCAATAAATCAAAGTAAAGGCATTGAAGCAACACAAAGGAAGATTAAGTTTCAGCGGTTGCTTTCAACTTGTAACATGTATATCTCATGGATAATTGTCAACATAGAGTAATATAACAAGTGCAATATGCAAGTATGTAGGAATCAATGCACAGTTCACACAAGTGTTTGCTTCTTGAGGTGGAGAGAGATAGGTGAACTGACTCAACATAAAAGTAAAAAGAATGGTCCTTCAAAGAAGAAAGCATCGATTGCTATATTTGTGCTAGATCTTTTATTTTGAAAACATAAAGAGAGCATAAAAGTAAAATTTTGAGAGGTGTATGTTGTTGTCAACGAATGGTAGCGGGTACTCTAACCCCCTTGCCAGACAAACCTTCAAAGAGCGGCTCCCATTTTATTTTATTTTTGGATGGCACTCCTTCCAACCTTTCTTTCACAAACCATGGCTAACCGAATCCTCGGGTGCTCGCCAACAATCTCATACCATGAAGGAGTGCCTTTTTATTTTAGTTTTATTATGATGACACTCCTCCCAACCTTTGCTTACACAAGCCATGGCTAACCGAATCCTTCGGGTGCCGTCCAACAATCACATACCATGGAGGAGTGTCTATTTTTGTTAATTAATTTGGGACTGGGAATCCCATTGCCGGCTCTTTTTGCAAAATTATTGGATAAGCGGATGAAGCCACTAGTCCATTGGTGAAAGTTGCCCAACAAGATTGAAAGATAAACACCACATACTTCCTCATGAGCTATAAAACATTGACACAAATCAGAGGTGATAAATTTTGAATTGTTTAAAGGTAGCACTCAAGCAATTTACTTTGGAATGGCAGGAAATACCATGTAGTAGGTAGGTATGGTGGACACAAATGGCATAGTAGTTGGCTCAAGGATTTTGGATGCATGAGAAGTATTCCCTCTCGATACAAGGCTTAGGCTAGCAAGGTTATTTGAAACAAACACAAGGATGAACCGGTGCAGCAAAACTCACATAAAAGACATATTTTAAACATTATAAGACTCTACACCGTCTTCCTTGTTGTTCAAAACTCAATACTAGATATTATCTAGACTCTAGAGAAACCAAATATGCAAACCAAATTAGCAAGCTCTAAGTGTTTCTTCATTAATGGGTGCAAAGTATATGATGCAAGAGCTTAAACATGAGCACAACAATTGCCAAGTATCACATTACCCAAGATATTATAGCAAATTACTACATGTATCATTTTCCAATTCCAACCATATAACAATTTAACGAAGAGGAAACTTCGCCATGAATATTATGAGCTAAGAACACATGTGTTCATATGAACCAGCGGAGCGTCTCTCTCTCCCACACAAGCATGATGTAATCCAATTTATTCAAACACAAACAAAAATAGAAACAAACAAACAGACGCTCCAAGTAAAGTACATAAGATGTGACCGAATAAAAATATAGTTTCAAGAGAAGGAACCTGATAATTTGTCGATGAAGAAGGGGATGCCTTGGGCATCCCCAAGCTTAGACGCTTGAGTCTTCTTATAATATGCAGGGGTGAACCACCGGGGCATCCCCAAGCTTAGAGCTTTCACTCTTATTGATCATAGTATATCATCCTCCTCTCTTGACCCTTGAAAACTTCCTCCACACCAAACTCGAAACAAACTCATTAGAGGGTTAGTGCATAATCAAAAACTCACATGTTCAGAGGTGACACAATCATTCTTAACACTTCGGACATTGCTCAAAGCTACTGGAAGGTAATGGAACAAAGAAATCCACCCAACACGACGAAAGAAGCAATGCGAAATAAAAGGCAGAATCTGTTAAAACAGTAACAGTCCGTAAAGACGAATTTTAAAAGGGCACCAGACTTGCTCAAATGAAAATTCCCAAATTGAATGAAAGTTTCGTACATATCTGAGGATCACTCACGTAAATTGGCATAATTTTCTGAGTTACCTACAGAGAATTAGACCCAGATTCGTGACAAGCAAAGAAATCTGGAACTCGCGCAGTAATCCAAATCTAGTATTTACTTTACTATCAAAGACTTTACTTGGCACAACAAAACATAAAACTAAGATAAGGAGAGGTTGCTACAGTAGTAAACAACTTCCAAGACACAAATATAAAACAAAGTACTGTAGAAAAATAAACACATGGGTTATCTCCCAAGAAGTTCTTTTCTTTATAGCCATTAAGATGGGCTCAAGCAGCTTTAATGATGCACTCGCAAGAAATAGTATTTGAAGCAAAAGAGAGCATCAAGAGGCAAATTCAAAACAAATTTAAGTCTAACATGCTTCCTATGCATAGGAATCTTGTAAATAAACAAGTTCATGAAGAGCAAAGTAACAAGCATAGGAAGATAAAACAAGTGTAGCTTCAAAAATTTCAGCACATAGAGAGGCATTTTAGTAACATGAAAATTTCTACAACCATATTTTCCTCTCTCATAATAACTTTCAGTAGCATCATGCGCAAACTCAACAATATAACTATCACATAAAGCATTCTTATCATGAGTCTCATGCATAAAATTATTACTCTCCACATAAGCATAATCAATTTTATTAGTAATAGCGGGAGCAAATTCAACAAAGTAGCTATCATTATTATTCTCATCAAGTGTAGGAGGCATAGTATAATCACAATAACATTCACTCTCCATAGTAGGTGGCACCAAAAGACCACTATCATTATAATCATAAATAGGAGGCAAAGTATCATCAAAGAAAATTTTCTCCTCAATGCTTGGGGGACTAAAAAGATCATGAAAACCAGCTTCCCCAAGCTTAGAACTTTCTATATTATTATCAACAATGGTGTTCAAAGCGTTCATACTAATATTACTACCAAGCATGCAAATAAGATTTCATAGGTTTTTTAATTTTCGCATCAAATAATCCATGTTTTAAATCGGGAAATAGAATAAGAAGCTCATTGTTGTCCATTATGCCAAACTAGTGTAAACAACAAACAAAAAGATGCAATTGCAGGATCTAAAGGAAATAGCTTTGAGCACAAACACAATGGCGCCAGAAAAGTACTGTTACCTGGGACCGGAGTATGAGTGCCTTTTTACCTTTCCTCCCCGGCAACGGCGCCAGAAAAGTGCTTGGCGCGTAGTTGACGAGGGAGGAAAAGTGCTTAGTTGCCGGGCTTGCCAATGTGTGAGTGCCGTTTACCTTCCCTCCCCGGCAACGGCGCCAGAAAAGTGCTTGATGTCTACGGGAGCTTCTATTCTTGTAGACGGTGTTGGGCCTCCAAGAGCAGAGGTTTGTAGAACAACGAGCAAGTTTCCCTTAAGTGGATCACCCAAGGTTTATCGATCTCAGGGAGGAAGAGGTCAAAGATATCCCTCTCATGCAACCCTGCAACCACAAAGCAAGAAGTCTCTTGTGTCCCCAACACACCTAATAGGTGCACTAGTTCGGCGAAGAGATAGTGAAATACAGGTGGTATGAAATAGTAGTGGCAACGGCACTCAGAAAAGTGCTATGCCCAGGACAGTAAACAAGCAGTAGTAACGCATGCAGTAGTAACGCAAGACAGTAGTAACGCTAAGAAACAGTAAACAAGCAGCGATAGCGTATTTAGGAACAAGGCCTAGGGATTACACTTTCACCAAGTGGACACTCTCAACATTGATCACATAACAGAATAGATAAATGCATACTCTACACTCTTGTTGGATGATGAACACATTGCGTAGGATTACACGAACCCTCAATGCCGGAGTTAACAAGCTCCACAATAATGCTCATATTTTAGTAACCTTTAGTGTAAGATAGATCAAAAGACTAAACCAAGTACTAACATAGCATGCACACTGTCACCTTCATGCATATGTAGGAGGAATAGATCACATCAATATTATCATAGCAATAGTTAACTTCGCAATCTACAAGAGATCATGATCGTAGCATAAACCAAGTACTAACACGGTGCACACACTGTCACCTTTGCACACGTGCAGGAGGAATAAAACTACTTTAATAACATTGCTAGAGTAGCACATAGATAAATTGTGATACAAACACATTGCAATCATAAAGAGATATAAATAAGCACCTCACTATGCCATTCAACAGTGAATAAGTATTCCGTGAAATATAGCCTAAGAGACCCACACGGTGCACACACTGTCACCTTTACACACGTGGGACAAGGAGTCTCCGGAGATCACATAAGTAAAACTCACTTGACTAGCATAATGACATCTAGATTACAAGCATCATCATATGAATCTCAATCATGTAAGGCAGCTCATGAGATTATTGTATTGAAGCATATAGGAGAGAGATGAACCACATAGCTACCGGTACAGCCCCGAGCCTCGATGGAGAACTACTCCCTCCTCATGGGAGCAGCAGCGGTGATGAAGATGGCGGTGGAGATGGCAGCGGTGTCGATGGAGAAGCCTTCCGGGGCACTTCCCCGCTCCGGCAGGGTGCCGGAACGAGACTCCTGTCCCCGGATCTTGGCTTTGCGATGGCGGCGGCTCCGGAAGGTTTTCCGTATCGTGGTTCTTCGTATCGGGGGTTTCGCGACGGAGGCTTTATATAGGCGAAGAGGCGGCGCAGGAGGGTCGAAGGGGTGGCCACACCATAGGCCGGCGCGGCCGGGGCCCGGGCCGCGCCACCCTATCATCTCGGGGCCCACGGGCCCCCTCCGGCGGCTTCTCGGGTGTTCTGGATGCTTCCGGTGAAAATAGGAACCCGGGTCTTGATTTCGTCCGATTCCGAGAATATTTCGTTACTAGGATTTCGAAACCAAAAACAGCAAAAAACGAAATCGGCACTTCGGCATCTTGTTAATAGGTTAGTTCCGTAAAATGCACGAATATGACATAAAGTGTGCATAAAACATGTAGGTATCATCAATAATATGGCATAGAACATAAGAAATTATCGATACGTCGGAGACGTATCAAGCATCCCCAAGCTTAGTTCTGCTCGTCCCGAGCAGAGTAAAACGATAACAAAGATAATTTCGAAGTGATATGCCATCATAACCTTGATCATACTATTTGTAAACATATGTAGTGGATGCAGCGATCAAAACAATGGTAATGACATGAGTAAACAAGTGAATCATAAAGCAAAGACTTTTCATGAATAGTACTTCAAGACAAGTATTAATAAGTCTTGCATAAGAGTTAACTCATAAAGCAATAAATCAAAGTAAAGGCATTGAATTAACACAAAGGAAGATTAAGTTTCAGCGGTTGCTTTCAACTTGTAACATGTATATCTCATGGATAATTGTCAACATAGAGTAATATAACAAGTGCAATATGCAAGTATGTAGGAATCAATGCACAGTTCACACAAGTGTTTGCTTCTTGAGGTGGAGAGAGATAGGTGAACTGACTCAACATAAAAGTAAAAAGAATGGTCCTTCAAAGAAGAAAGCATCGATTGCTATATTTGTGCTAGATCTTTTATTTTGAAAACATAAAGAGAGCATAAAAGTAAAATTTTGAGAGGTGTATGTTGTTGTCAACGAATGGTAGCGGGTACTCTAACCCCCTTGCCAGACAAACCTTCAAAGAGCGGCTCCCATTTTATTTTATTTTTGGATGGCACTCCTTCCAACCTTTCTTTCACAAACCATGGCTAACCGAATCCTCGGGTGCCTCGCCAACAATCTCATACCATGAAGGAGTGCCTTTTTATTTTAGTTTTATTATGATGACACTCCTCCCAACCTTTGCTTACACAAGCCATGGCTAACCGAATCCTTCGGTGCCGTCCAACAATCACATACCATGGAGGAGTGTCTATTTTTGTTAATTAATTTGGGACTCGGGAATCCCATTGCCGGCTCTTTTTGCAAAATTATTGGATAAGCGGATGAAGCCACTAGTCCATTGGTGAAAGTTGCCCAACAAGATTGAAAGATAAACACCACATACTTCCTCATGAGCTATAAAACATTGACACAAATCAGAGGTGATAAATTTTGAATTGTTTAAAGGTAGCACTCAAGCAATTTACTTTGGAATGGCAGGAAATACCATGTAGTAGGTAGGTATGGTGGACACAAATGGCATAGTAGTTGGCTCAAGGATTTTGGATGCATGAGAAGTATTCCCTCTCGATACAAGGCTTAGGCTAGCAAGGTTATTTGAAACAAACACAAGGATGAACCGGTGCAGCAAAACTCACATAAAAGACATATTTTAAACATTATAAGACTCTACACCGTCTTCCTTGTTGTTCAAAACTCAATACTAGATATTATCTAGACTCTAGAGAAACCAAATATGCAAACCAAATTAGCAAGCTCTAAGTGTTTCTTCATTAATGGGTGCAAAGTATATGATGCAAGAGCTTAAACATGAGCACAACAATTGCCAAGTATCACATTACCCAAGATATTATAGCAAATTACTACATGTATCATTTTCCAATTCCAACCATATAACAATTTAACGAAGAGGAAACTTCGCCATGAATATTATGAGCTAAGAACACATGTGTTCATATGAACCAGCGGAGCGTCTCTCTCTCCCACACAAGCATGATGTAATCCAATTTATTCAAACACAAACAAAAATAGAAACAAACAAACAGACGCTCCAAGTAAAGTACATAAGATGTGACCGAATAAAAATATAGTTTCAAGAGAAGGAACCTGATAATTTGTCGATGAAGAAGGGGATGCCTTGGGCATCCCCAAGCTTAGACGCTTGAGTCTTCTTATAATATGCAGGGGTGAACCACCGGGGCATCCCCAAGCTTAGAGCTTTCACTCTTATTGATCATAGTATATCATCCTCCTCTCTTGACCCTTGAAAACTTCCTCCACACCAAACTCGAAACAAACTCATTAGAGGGTTAGTGCATAATCAAAAACTCACATGTTCGAGAGGTGACACAATCATTCTTAACACTTCTGGACATTGCTCAAAGCTACTGGAAGGTAATGGAACAAAGAAATCCACCCAACACAGCGAAAGAAGCAATGCGAAATAAAAGGCAGAATCTGTTAAAACAGAACAGTCCGTAAAGACGAATTTTAAAAGGGCACCAGACTTGCTCAAATGAAAATTCCCAAATTGAATGAAAGTTTCGTACATATCTGAGGATCACTCACGTAAATTGGCATAATTTTCTGAGTTACCTACAGAGAATTAGACCCAGATTCGTGAAAGCAAAGAAATCTGGAACTGCGCAGTAATCCAAATCTAGTATTTACTTTACTATCAAAGACTTTACTTGGCACAACAAAACATAAAACTAAGATAAGGAGAGGTTGCTACAGTAGTAAACAACTTCCAAGACACAAATATAAAACAAAGTACTGTAGAAAAATAAACACATGGGTTATCTCCCAAGAAGTTCTTTTCTTTATAGCCATTAAGATGGGCTCGGCAGTTTTAATGATGCACTCGCAAGAAATAGTATTTGAAGCAAAAGAGAGCATCAAGAGGCAAATTCAAAACAAATTTAAGTCTAACATGCTTCCTATGCATAGGAATCTTGTAAATAAACAAGTTCATGAAGAGCAAAGTAACAAGCATAGGAAGATAAAACAAGTGTAGCTTCAAAAATTTCAGCACATAGAGAGGCATTTTAGTAACATGAAAATTTCTACAACCATATTTTCCTCTCTCATAATAACTTTCAGTAGCATCATGCGCAAACTCAACAATATAACTATCACATAAAGCATTCTTATCATGAGTCTCATGCATAAAATTATTACTCTCCACATAAGCATAATCAATTTTATTAGTAATAGCGGGAGCAAATTCAACAAAGTAGCTATCATTATTATTCTCATCAAGTGTAGGAGGCATAGTATAATCACAATAACATTCACTCTCCATAGTAGGTGGCACCAAAAGACCACTATCATTATAATCATAAATAGGAGGCAAAGTATCATCAAAGAAAATTTTCTCCTCAATGCTTGGGGGACTAAAAAGATCATGAAAACCAGCTTCCCCAAGCTTAGAACTTTCTATATTATTATCAACAATGGTGTTCAAAGCGTTCATACTAATATTACTACCAGCATGCAAATAAGATTTCATAGGTTTTTTAATTTTCGCATCAAATAATCCATGTTTTAAATCAGGAAATAGAATAAGAAGCTCATTGTTGTCCATTATGCCAAACTAGTGTAAACAACAAACAAAAAGATGCAATTGCAGGATCTAAAGGAAATAGCTTTGAGCACAAACACAATGGCGCCAGAAAAGTACTGTTACCTGGGACCGGAGTATGAGTGCCTTTTTACCTTTCCTCCCCGGCAACGGCGCTAGAAAAGTGCTTGGCGCGTAGTTGACGAGGGAGGAAAAGTGCTTAGTTGCCGGGCTTGCCAATGTGTGAGTGCCGTTTACCTTTCCTCCCCGGCAACGGCGCCGTAAAAGTGCTTGATGTCTACGGGAGCTTCTATTCTTGTAGACAGTGTTGGGCCTCCAAGAGCAGAGGTTTGTAGAACAGCAGCAAGTTTCCCTTAAGTGGATCACCCAAGGTTTATCGATCTCGGGGAGGAAGAGGTCAAAGATATCCCTCTCATGCAACCCCGCAACCACAAAGCAAGAAGTCTCTTGTGTCCCCAACACACCTAATAGGTGCACTAGTTCGGCGAAGAGATAGTGAAATACAGGTGGTATGAAATAGTAGTGGCAACGGCACCAGAAAAGTGCTATGCCCAGGACAGTAAACAAGCAGTAGTAACGCAGCAGTAGTAACGCAGCAGTAGTAACGCAGTAAAACAGTAAACAAGCAGCGATAGCAGTATTTAGGAACAAGGCCTAGGGATTACACTTTCACCAGTGGACACTCTCAACATTGATCACATAACAGAATAGATAAATGCATACTCTACACTCTTGTTGGATGATGAACACATTGCGTAGGATTACACGAACCCTCAATGCCGGAGTTAACAAGCTCCACAATAATGCTCATATTTTAGTAACCTTTAGTGTAAGATAGATCAAAAGACTAAACCAAGTACTAACATAGCATGCACACTGTCACCTTCATGCATATGTAGGAGGAATAGATCACATCAATATTATCATAGCAATAGTTAACTTCGCAATCTACAAGAGATCATGATCGTAGCATAAACCAAGTACTAACACGGTGCACACATCGTCACCTTTGCACACGTGCAGGAGGAATAAAACTACTTTAATAACATTGCTAGAGTAGCACATAGATAAATTGTGATACAAACACATTGCAATCATAAAGAGATATAAATAAGCACCTCACTATGCCATTCAACAGTGAATAAGTATTCTGTGAAATATAGCCTAAGAGACCCACACGGTGCACACACTCGTCACCTTTACACACGTGGGACAAGGAGTCTCCAGGAGATCACATAAGTAAAACTCACTTGACTAGCATAATGACATCTAGATTACAAGCATCATCATATGAATCTCAATCATGTAAGGCAGCTCATGAGATTATTGTATTGAAGCATATAGGAGAGAGATGAACCACATAGCTACCGGTACAGCCCCGAGCCTCGATGGAGAACTACTCCCTCCTCATGGGAGCAGCGAGCGGTGATGAAGATGGCGGTGGAGATGGCAGCGGTGTCGATGGAGAAGCCTTCCGGGGGCACTTCCCCGCTCCGGCAGGGTGCCGGAACAGAGACTCCTGTCCCCAGATCTTGGCTTCGCGATGGCGGCGGCTCTGGAAGGTTTTCCGTATCGTGGTTCTTCGTATCAGGGGTTTCGCGACGGAGGCTTTATATAGGCGAAGAGGCGGCGCAGGAGGGTCAAAGGGGTGGCCACACCATAGGCTGGCGCGGCCAGGGCCCAGGCCGCGCCACCCTATCATCTGGGGCCCACAGGGCCCCCCTCTGGCGGCTCTCGGGTGTTCTGGATGCTTCCGGTGAAAATAGGAACCCGGGTCTTGATTTCGTCCGATTCCGAGAATATTTCGTTACTAGGATTTCGAAACCAAAAACAGCAGAAAACAAGAATCGGCACTTCGGCATCTTGTTAATAGGTTAGTTCCAGAAAATGCACGAATATGACATAAAGTGTGCATAAAACATGTAGGTATCATCAATAATATGGCATAGAACATAAGAAATTATCGATACGTCGGAGACGTATCATACATCCAAACATGAACCCAAACCTATGCCATTTGTGTCCACCATATCTACCTACTGCATGGTATTTTCTGCCATTCCAAGTAAATACTTCATGTGCTACCTTTTAAACAATTCAAAATTTACTAGTTCTTATTTGTGTCCATGTTTTATAGCTCATGAGGAAGTATGTGGTGTTTTATCTTTCAGTCTTGTTAGGCAGCTTCCACTAATGGACTAGTGGCTTCATCCACTTATCCTATAATTTTGCAAAAAGAGCTGGCAATGGGGTTCCCACCCCAATTAATCAACTTTCATTAATAATTCTCTTCACATGTTTTGCTCGATTCATCGGTAAGCAACTTAATTTTGCAATAGACACTCCTCCATGGTATGAGATTGTTGGAAGGCACCCGAGGATTCGGTTAGCCATGGCTTGTGTAAGCAAAGGTTGGGGGGAGTGTCATCCTTAAATAAACTAAAGTACATGTGTAAACAAAAGAGAAGAGGGATGATCTACCTTGCTGGTAGAGATAACGTCCTTCATGGGAGCCGCTTGATACGTCTCCGACGTATCGATAATTTCTTATGTTCCATGCCACATTATTGATGATATCTACATGTTTTATACACATTATATGTCGTATTTATGCATTTTCCGGCACTAACCTATTAACGAGATGCCGAAGAGCCAGCTTGTTGTTTTCTCGCTGTTTTTGGTTTCGTAAATCCTAGTAACGAAATATTCTCGGAATTGGACGAAATCAACGCCCAGGGGCCTATTTTGCCATGAAGCTTCCAGAAGACCGAAGAGAAGACGGAGTGGGGCCACGGGGCGCCGCCACACTAGGGCGGCGCGGCCCAGGGGGGCCCGCGCGGCCCTAGCATGTGGGGCCCCCGTGACCCCTCCGAGGCTGCCCTTCCACCTACATATAGTATTCGTCGCGAAACCCCCAGTACCGAGAGCCACGATACGGAAAACCTTACTGAGACGCCGCCGCCGCCAATCCCATCTCGGGGATTCTGGAGATCACCTCCGGCACCCTGCCGGAGAGGGGATTCATCTCCCGGAGGACTCTTCACCGCCATGGTCGCCTCCGGAGTGATGAGTGAGTAGTTCACCCCTGGACTATGGGTCCATAGCAGTAGCTAGATGGTTGTCTTCTCCTCATTGTGCTTAATTGTCGGATCTTGTGAGCTGCCTAACATGATCAAGATCATCTATCTGTAATTCTATATGTTGTGTTTGTCGGGATCCGATGGATAGAGAATACTATGTTATGTTGATTATCAATCTATTACCTATGTGTTGTTTATGATCTTGCATGCTCTCCGTTATTAGTAGAGGCTCGGCCAAGTTTTTACTCTTAACTCCAAGAGGGAGTATTTATGCTCGATAGTGGGTTCATGCCTCCATTAAATCTGGGACAAGTGATGAAAAGTTCTAAGGTTGTGGATGTGCTTGTTGCCACTAGGGATAAAACATTGATGCTATGTCCGAGGATGTAGTTATTGATTACATTACGCACCATACTTAATGCAATTGTCCGTTGTTTTACAACTTAATACTGGAAGGGGTTCGGATGATAACCTCGAAGGTGGACTTTTTAGGCATAGATGCATGCTCGGATAGCGGTCTATGTACTTTGTCGTAATGCCCAATTAAATCTCACAATACTCATCATATCATGTATGTGCATGGTCATGCCCTCTCTATTTGTCAATTGCCTGATTGTAATTTGTTCACCCAACATGCTATTTATCTTATGGGAGAGACGCCTCTAGTGAACTGTGGACCCCGGTCCTATTCTTTTACATTGAATACAATCTACCGCAATACTTGTTCTCTCATTTTACGCAAACAATCATCATCCACACTATACATCTAATCCTTTGTTACAGACAAGTCGGTGAGATTGACAACCTCACTGTTTCGTTGGGGCAAAGTACTTTGGTTGTGTTGTGCGAGTTCCACGTTGGCGCCGGAATCCTCGGTGTTGCGCCGCACTACATCCCGCCGCCATCAACCTTCAACGTGCTTCTTGGCTCCTCCTGGTTCGATAAACCTTGGTTTCTTTCTGAGGGAAAACTTGCTGCTGTGCGCATCATACCTTCCTCTTGGGGTTTCCAACGAACGTGTGAGTTACACGCCATCAAGCAATATTTTCTGGCGCCGTTGCCGGGGAGATCAAGACACGCTGCAAGGGGAGTCTCCACAATCCAATCTCTTTACTTTGTTTTTGTCTTGCTTTATTTTATTTACTACTTTGTTTGCTGCATTATATCAAAACACAAAAAAATTAGTTGCTAGTTTTACTTTATTTACTATCTTGCACTCTATATCAAAAACACAAAAAAAAATTAGTTACTTGCATTTTACTTTTGTTACTATGTCTAGTTCTGCACTTGTTACTTCTTCACCTGAGGAATTAGTCTTCACTTTTAAACAAGGGGATGAGGAGAGTTTTAAAGATGCTTGGTCCAGAATTTTTACTTCTTATCGTAAAACTGAACCTCAAATGACTCTAAGTTTGCTCCTTAGTAATTTTTATTTTGGTCTTATGATTCGCTATAGATATGCCTTGGATGCTCTAGTGGGAGGAGATTTCCTTCATTACAATGGGGATCAAGCTTTTAATGCCATAAAGAAGTTGGTTGCACAACATGATTCAGCTAATAACTTTGATTCAGCCCTTATTAGCATTTATAATAGATTAAACACTCTTGAGACAAGTGCATCTCGCTTAAATGAAAATTATGGATATATTCGTAACCGTCTTGATCAAGTTTTAGTGAACTCTGAACATTCATTATGGGATCCTACTATTAAAATTGCTATCGGTGACCAAACTCTTCATGCTAATTGTGATATTATGTCTAAATTTTGCCTAATGCCTAAGAGAATTCATGAATCTTTGAAACTTTGGGGATTTGTTGAAGGGGGAGAAGGAATAACTCTTATTGATAACTCCGTTATAATTCCTAAAGGAATAGCTGCGGGTGTGCATACAACCATTCTTGGGAGAACAATATCCATTGATTATCTTATTATTAAATGCGCAGGAACAGGACAAATCACACTCGGAAGATCCCTGCTGAAACTATTGGGAGCAGTCATAGACATGGGAGAAGGCACCCTAAAATTCACCTCTACACCCGAGGGTAGCCATATATTCCCTAATACAAAGAGTAAGAAAAAGAACAAGAAAGGTAAGGGTAAAGCCCAAGGTAATGTCGATGCTTCATCTCTCGATAATACTTGATATACACTTTCTGCGCCTAGGCTGAAAGGCGTTAAAGAAAAGCGCTTATGGGAGACAACCCATGTTTTTACTACAGTATTTTTGTTTTATATTTGAGTCTTGGAAGTTGTTTACTACTGTAGCAACCTCTCCTTATCTTAGTTTTGTGTTTTGTTGTGCCAAGTAAAGTCTTTGATAGTAAGGTTCATACTAGATTTGGATTACTGCGCGATTCTGATTTCTTTCTTCGTCACGAATATGGGCCTAATTCTCTGTAGGTAGCTCAGAAAAATATGCCAATTTACGTGCGTGATCCTGAGATATGTACGCAACTTTCATTCAATTTGGGCATTTTCATTTGAGCAAGTCTGGTGCCATTTTAAAATTTGTCTTTACGAAATGTTCTGTTTTGACAGATTCTGCCTTTTATTTCGCATTGCCTCTTTTGCTATGTTGGATGAATTTCTTTGACCCATTAATGTCCAGTAGCTTTATGCAATGTCCATAAGTGTTAAGAATGATTATGTCACCTCTGAACATGTTAATTTTTATTATGCACTAACCCTCTAATGAGTTGTTTCGAGTTTGGTGTGGAGGAAGTTTTCAAGGATCAAGAGAGGGAAATGATGCAATATGATCAAGGAGACTGAAAGCTCTAAGCTTGGGGATGCCCCGGTGGTTCACCCCTGCATATTCTAAGAAGACTCAAGCGTCTAAGCTTGGGGATGCCCAAGGCATCCCCTTCTTCATCGACAACATTATCAGGTTCCTCCCCTGAAACTATATTTTTATTCCATCACATCTTATGTACTTTGCTTGGAGCGTCGGTTTTTTTTTGTTTTTATTTTTATTTGAATAAATGGATCCTAGCATTCATTGTGTGGGAGAGAGACACGCTCCGCTGTTGCATATGGACAAATATGTCCTTAGGCTTTATTCATAGTATTCATGGCGAAGGTTGAATCTTCTTCGTTAAATTGTTATATGGTTGGAATTGGGAAATGCTACATGTAGTAATTCTAAAATGTCTTGAATAATTTGATACTTTGCAATTGTTGTGCTAATGTTTAAGCTCTTGCATCATATACTTTGCACCCATTAATGAAGAAACACATAGAGCTTGCTAAATTTGGTTTGCATATTTGGTCTCTCTAAAGTCTAGATAATTTCTAGTATTGAGTTTTGAACAACAAGCTAGGAAGACGGTGTAGAGTCTTATAATGTTTACAATATGTCTTTTATGTGAAGTTTTGCTGCACCGTTCATCCTTGTGTTTGTTTCAAATAACCTCGCTAGCCTAAACCTTGTATCGAGAGGGAATACTTCTCATGCATCCAAAATCCTTGAGCCAACCACTATGCCATTTGTGTCCACCATACCTACCTACTACATGGTATTTCTCCGCCATTCCAAAGTAAATTGCTTGAGTGCTACATTTAAAATTTCCATCATTCGCCTTTGCAATATATAGCTCATGGGGCAAAATAGCCTTAAAAACTATTGTGGTATTGAATATGTACTTATGCACTTTATCTCTTATTAAGTTGCTTGTTGTGCGATAACCATGCTCCTGGGGACGCCATCAACTACTCTTTGTTGAATATCATGTGAGTTGCTATGCATGTCCGTCTTGTCTGAAGTAAGAGAGATCTACCACTTTATTGGTTAGAGCATGCATATTGTTAGAGAAGAACATTGGGCCGCTAACTAAAGCCATGAATCATGGTGGAAGTTTCAGTTTTGGACATATATCCTCAATCTCATATGAGAACATTAATTGTTGCTACATGTTTATGCATTAAAGAGGAGTCCATTATCTGTTGTCCATGTTGTCCCGGTATGGATGTCTAAGTTGAGAATAATCAAAAGCGAGAAATCCAAAATGCGAGCTTTCTCCTTAGACCTTTGTACAGGCGGCATGGAGGTACCCCTTTGTGACACTTGGTTAAAACATGTGTATTGCGATGATCCGGTAGTCCAAGCTAATTAGGACAAGGTGCGGGCACTATTAGTATACTATGCATGAGGCTTGCAACTTGTAAGATATAATTTACATAATACATGTGCTTTATTACTACCGTTGACAAAATTGTTTCATGTTTTCAAAATAAAAGCTCTAGCACAAATATAGCAAATGATGCTTTCCTCTTTGAGGACCATTCTTTTACTTTTATGTTGAGTCAGTTCACCTATTTCTCTCCACCTCAAGAAGCAAACACTTGTGTGAACTATGCATCGATTCCTACATACTTGCATATTGCACTTGTTATATTACTCTATGTTGACAATATCCATGAGATATACATGTTATAAGTTGAAAGCAACCGCTGAAACTTAATCTTCTTTTGTGTTGCTTCAATACCTTTACTTTGAATTTATTGCTTTATGAGTTAACTCTTATGCAAGACTTATTGATGCTTGTCTTTAAGTGCTATTCATGAAAAGTCTTTGCTTTATGATTCAGTTGTTTACTCATGTCATTACCATTGTTTTGATCGCTGCATTCATTACATATGCTTACAATAGTATGATCAAGATTATGTTGGCATGTCACTCCAGAAATTATCTTTGTTATCGTTTACCTGCTCGGGACGAGCAGGAACTAAGCTTGGGGATGCTGATACGTCTCCGACGTATCGATAATTTCTTATGTTCCATGCCACATTATTGATTATATCTACATGTTTATACACATTATATGTCGTATTTATGCATTTTCCGGCACTAACCTATTAACGGGATGCCGAAGAGCCAGTTGCTGTTTTCTGCTGTTTTTGGTTTCAGAAATCCTAGTAAAGAAATATTCTCGGAATTGGACGAAATCAACGCCCAGGGGCTTATTTTGCCACGAAGCTTCCAGAAGACCGAAGAGAAGACGGAGTGGGGCCACGGGGCGCCGCCACACTAGGGCGGCGCGGCCCAGGGGGGCCCGCGTGGCCCTAGCATGTGGGGCCCCCGTGACCCCTCCGAGGCTGCCCTTCCGCCTACATATAGTCTTCGTCGCGAAACCCCCAGTACCGAGAGCCACGATACGGAAAACCTTACTGAGCCGCCGCCGCCGCCAATCCCATCTCGGGGGATTCTGGAGATCACCTCCGGCACCCTGCCGGAGAGGGGATTCATCTCCCGGAGGACTCTTCACCGCCATGGTCGCCTCCGGAGTGATGAGTGAGTAGTTCACCCCTGGACTATGGGTCCATAGCAGTAGCTAGATGGTTGTCTTCTCCTCATTGTGCTTAATTGTCGGATCTTGTGAGCTGCCTAACATGATCAAGATCATCTATCTGTAATTCTATATGTTGTGTTTGTCGGGATCCGATGGATAGAGAATACTATGTTATGTTGATTATCAATCTATTACCTATGTGTTGTTTATGATCTTGCATGCTCTCCGTTATTAGTAGAGGCTCGGCCAAGTTTTTACTCTTAACTCCAAGAGGGAGTATTTATGCTCGATAGTGGGTTCATGCCTCCATTAAATATGGGACGAGTGACGAAAGTTCTAAGGTTGTGGATGTGTTGTTGCCACTAGGGATAAAACATTGATGCTATGTCCGAGGATGTAGTTATTGATTACATTACGCACCATACTTAATGCAATTGTCACGTTGTTTTACAACTTAATACTCGGAAGGGGTTCGGATGATAACCTGAAGGGGGACTTTTAGGCATAGATGCATGCTGGATAGCGGTCTATTTACTTTGTCGTAATGCCCAATTAAATCTCACAATACTCATCATATCATGTATGTGCATGGTCATGCCCTCTCTATTTGTCAATTGCCTCGATCGTAATTTGTTCACCCAACATGCTATTTATCTTATGGGAGAGACACCTCTAGTGAACTCGTAGACCCCGGTCCTATTCTTTTACATTGAATACAATCTACCGCAATACTTGTTCTACTCGTTTTCTCGCAAACAATCATCATCCACACTATACATCTAATCCTTTGTTACAGCAAGCCGGTGAGATTGACAACCTCACTGTTTCGTTGGGGCAAAGTACTTTGGTTGTGTTGTGCGGGTTCCACGTTGGCGCCGGAATCCCTGGTGTTGCGCCGCACTACATCCCGCCGCCATCAACCTTCAACGTGCTTCTTGGCTCCTCCTGGTTCGATAAACCTTGGTTTCTTTCTGAGGGAAAACTTTTTGTTGAGCGCATCATACCTTCCTCTTGGGGTTCCCAACGAACGTGTGAGTTACACGCCATCACCGCTCTTTGGAGGTCTGTTTGGCAAGGGGGTTAGAGTACCCGCTACCAGTCGTTGACAACAACAAACACCTCTCAAAACTTTACTTTTATTCTCTTTATATGATTTCAAAACTAAAAAAGCTCTAGCACATGATTTAATCCCCGCTTCCTCTGCGAAGGGCCTGTCTTTTACTTTATGTTGAGTCGATACACCTATTTCCCTCCATCTCAAGCAAGCATTTGAGTTGTTGTGATCAAACCATTATATTGTGATTTGCTTCATCATGTCTTTACTCTTCCTTATTTAGTACAAGTTTTATCTGAATGAATATAGCTTTGCAAGTTATCAATGATCATTATGATTGAGTATGCAAGTTTACCATAAGCTTTAACATAAGAGCGCTGCTCAATAGATAAGTATAATCTATTAACTGTTCTCTGACCAAGAACGAAGTTTGCCATCACCAACTATGATTTCTTATGCACCTTTATTTGTGATTACCTTATACTTGTTTCAAGTTGAATTATATGAGGAAGTTGTTTACTAGAATGTCTTGTGTGAATGAATATGATGCTTCTTGTCCGTATTTTATTTATCGACTCTTCACTCCATAAACATGTGGTCCTGTTTACCGAGTTCGGTTCGCTTGGGGACAAGCGAAGTCTAAGCTTGGGGGAGTTGATACGTCCAATTTGCATCACTATTTTATATCATAATTTGCTCGTTATTCATTGATATATTTCATATTTGTAGATGATACTTATGTTATTTCATCTATTTTGCATGTTTCATGATTATTGGAGGATCGCGCACCGGAGCCGATTCTGCTGGAAAAAGCACCGTCGAATGCAATATTTCGGAAGATCAACGGTTGAAGGAAATTATACGAAAAATCCTATTTTTCCGGATGACGAAGGGAGCCGGAAGGGGGAGAAGAGGGGGACCCGAGGTGGGCCCACCCCATAGGCCGGCGCGGCCCAAGGCCCGGCCGCGCCGCCCGTGAGGAGGGGGGCCCACAGCCCTCTCGTCTCTTTTTCTTCGCGTATGCCTTCGTCTCGAAAACCTAAGCCGAGAGGGTACGTCGAACGGAGCCACAGCCGCCTCTGCGGGGCGGAGAACACCAGAGAGAAAAGAGCTCTCCGGCGGGCAGGAATCCGCCGGGGAAATTCCCTCCCGGAGGGGGAAATCGACGCCATCGTCACCGTTATCGAGCTGGACATCATCTCGATCATCATCACCATCATCTTCTTCATCATCACCGCCGTCTCCACCGCTGCACCTCGTCACCGCTGTAGCAATTTGGGTTTGATCTTGATTGTTTGATAGGGGAAACTCTCCCGGTGTTTATTTCTACTTGTTATTGATGCTATTGAGTGAAACCATTGAACCAAGGTTTATGTTCAGATTGTTATTCATTATCATATCACCTCTGATCATGTTCCATATGATGTCTCGTGAGTAGTTCGTTTAGTTCTTGAGGACATGGGTGAAGTCTAAATGTTAGTAGTGAAGTATGGTTGAGTAATATTCAATGTTATGATATTTAAGTTGTGGTGTTATTCTTCTAGTGGTGTCGTGTGAACGTCGACTACACGACACTTCACCTTTAAGGGCCTACGGGAATGCATCTTGTACTCGTTTGCCAATTGCGGGGTTGCCGGAGTGACGAAACTCGAGCCCCCGTTGGTATATCGATGCGGGAGGGATCGCAGGATCTCGGAGTTTAAGGTCTGTGGTTAGATTTATCTTAATTACTTTCTTGTAGTTGCGGATGCTTGCAAGGGGTATAATCACAAGTATGTATTAGTCCTAGGAAGGGCGGTACATTAGCATAGGTTCACCCACACAACACTTATGAAAACAATGAAGATTAATTAGCCGTATGTAGCGAAAGCACTAGACTAAAATCCCGTGTGTCCTCGAGAACGTTTGGTTAATATAAGTAAACAAACCGGCTTGTCCTTTGTGCTAAAAAGGATTGGGCCACTCGCTGCAATTATTACTCTCGCACTTTACTTACTCGTACTTTATTCATCCGTTACATCAAAACCCCCTGAATACTTGTCTGTGAGCATTTACAGTGAATCCTTCATCGAAACTGCTTGTCAACACCTTCTGCTCCTCGTTGGGATCAACATTCTTACTTATCGAAGATACTGCGATACACCCCCTATACTTGTGGGTCATCAAGCGGCTCCCATTTTATTTTTATTTTTGTGTGGCACTCCTTCCAACCTTTCTTTCACAAACCATGGCTAACCGAATCCTCGGGTGCCTACCAACAATCTCATACCATGAAGGAGTGCCTTTTTATTTTAGTTTTACTATGATGACACTCCTCCCCACCTTTGCTTTCTCAAGCCATGGCTAACCGAATCCTTCGGGTGCCGTCCAACAATCACATACCATGGAGGAGTGTCTATTTTGGTTAATTAATTTGGGACTGGGAATCCCATTGCCAGCTCTTTTTGCAAAATTATTGGATAAGCGGATGAAGCCACTAGTCCATTGGTGAAAGCTGCCCAAAAAGATTGAAAGATAAACACCACATACTTCCTCATGAGCTATTAAACATTGACACAAATCAGAGGTGATAAATTTTGAATTGTTTAAAGGTAGCACTCAAGCAATTTACTTTGGAGTGGCGGAGAAATACCATGTAGTAGGTAGGTATGGTGGACACAAATGGCATAGTGGTTGGCTCAAGGTTTTGGATGCACGAGAAGCATTCCCTCTCAGTACAAGGCTTTGGGCTAGCAAGGTTATTTGAAGCAAACACAAGTATGAACCGGTACAACAAAACTTACATAAGAACATATTGCAAGCATTATAATACTCTACACTTGTCTTCCTTGTTGCTCAAAAACTTTTACCGAGAAAATATCTAGACCTTAAGAGAGACCAATCATGCAAACCAATTTCAACAAGCTCTACGAGTAGTTCTCCACTAATAGGTTTAAACTACATGAAAAAAAAACTTAATCATGATCTACTTGAGAGCTCAAAACAATTGCCAAGTGTCAAATTATTCAAGACAATATGAGGCATTTTCTGTTTCCAACCAAATAACCATAAGTGATGTAGCTTCCAACTTTTATCATTGAACATTAAAAGTAAAACGAAGAACAAGTGTTCATATGAAAAAGCGGAGTGTGTCTCTCTCCCAAACAAGGATTGCTAGGATCCGATCTTATTCAAACAAAAACAAAAATAAAAGCACATAGACGCTCCAAGTAAAGCACATATGATGTGACCGAATAAAAATATAGTTTCAATAGAAGAAACCCGATAAGTTGATGAAGAAGGGGATGCCTTGGGCATCCCCAAGCTTAGATGCTTGAGTCTTCTTGAAATATGCAGGGATGAACCACGGGGGCATCCCCAAGCTTAGACTTTTCACTCTTCTTGATCATATATCATCCTCCTCTCTTGATCCTTGAAAACTTCCTTCACACCAAACTTCTCATAAACTTCATTAGAGGGGTTAGTACTCAAAAAACTTGAATCCACCTTGGTCCTGTAGTGACACATTGCAAGAACTCAATAAAACATTAGCTACAGCTCTCCACGTCTAGAAAGCCTCACTTAAAGTCCACAAGAGACAATGCAAAAAACAGAGACAGAATCTGCCAAAACAGAACAGCCAGTAAAGACGAATTTTAAAGAGGTACTTCCGTTGCTCAAATCAGAAAACTCAAAACTAATGAAAGTTGCGTACATATCTGAGGAACACGCAAGTCAATTGGCATATTTTTCTGAGTTACCTACAGAGAAAACAGCCCAGATTCGTGATAGATAGAAATCTGTTTCTGCGCAGAAATCCAAATCTAGTATCAACCTTCGATTAGAGGCTTCACTTGGCACAAAATTGCAATAAAATAAAGATAAGGAGAGGTTGCTACAGTAGTAACAACTTCCAAGACACAACAAAACAGTAGCAAAATAAACACATGGGTTATCTCCCAAGAAGTTCTTTCTTTATAGCCATTAAGATGGGCTCAGCAGTTTTAATGATGCACTCGCAAGAAATAAGAGTTGAAGCAAAAGAGAGTATCAAAAAGCAAATTCAAAACACATTTAAGTCTAACCCACTTTCTATGCATAGGAATCTTGTACACAAATAAATTCATGAAGAACAAAGTGACAAGCATAAGAAGATAAAACAAGAGTAACTTCAAAATTTTAAGCATATAGAGAGGTGTTTTAGCACCATGAAAATTTCTACAACTATATTTTCCTCTCTCATAATAATTTTCAGTAGCTTCATGAACAAACTCAATAATATAACTATCACATATAGCATGATTTTCATGATCCATAAACACATAATTTTTATCAAGCTCAAAAATAGTGCGATTAAAACTTTCAAACACACTTTTATCAATAATATAACAAGATGGTTGATCAATCTCAAGAGATATGAGACTCATAGATAATGTCAAGACCTCTCCAATCCCATTTTCATTAGTAGTACAATTAATATTATCAAGTAACATAGGACCATCATTAAGAGCTTTATCATAAACATTTGCTACGCAAAATTCTTTAGTACCATGCATTTCGACATCGAGGCACAAACAAAGCATTATCATAAGATTTATCAAAGTAGCATGGATTATCATAAATAACAGTAGCATAATTATTCTCACAAGTTTTACTCATAGGGAATATTTCAAGAGAATCCACAGGAACATAACATTCAACCTCTTTCGGTAAGCATGGAGGACAATCAAATAGTGTAAGAGATAAAGAGTTACTCTCATTAGAAGGTTGGCATGGGTAGCTAATCCATTCTTCCTCCTTTTGTTCATCACTCTCCTCTTCTTTTTCATCCAATGAGCTTTCGAGTTCATCAATTTCCTCCTCTTTTTCATCCAATGAGCTTTCGGGTTCATCAATTTCTTCTTCCACAGGTCCCCGCAAATTGTGAGTGCATTCTTGTGCATTAATGAGTCTCTCTTTATAATCGGTGATATAAGGATTATCGGTGTAACTTTCATTGCAAAAATTAAGGATAGAAGAGACATAATCTTTAAGGTCCTTACAAACAACACAAGTTTCATAATTTTTAACCATGAAGGATTCTATCTCGGAGGCTCCCATAAATATGACAAATTGTTCTACCTCTTCAAACCCAAAATGAATATAGCTATTCCGATTATAGTTCTTAATTAAAAATTCCTCACTAAAGCCACATTGAAATTTAAGATGTTTAGTGTCCTGTTGAGAGCAACAGTTTATATCATGGCGTTTAAGCAAGATTTTAGCAATTGTATTCAATTTTTCTATCACAGCACTCATCACTTTTCCCGCTCTTGATTCTCTATATTTATTATATAATTCTATAAGCTCCAAATAGTTTGTAGGTTCTCCCATAGCAGTTTTTAATTTTTTGGTTTTTCAAATTTTTATGGATTTTCGGGTATATGAGGAAAATAAAACAAGACAAAAAGAAACTAAGCAAAAGTAAACTAAGCAAAATAATACTAGACAAAAATAAACTAAGCACAAATAAACTAAACAAAAGTAAACTAAGCAAAACAAAATAAAATAAAATAGAGAGAGAGGTAAAGTGTACTCCCCAGGTGAACTTATGAGTAGAGCTATGCCTCCCCGGCAACGGCGCCAGAAAACGGTCTTGATAACCCACAAGTATAGGGGATCGCGGCAGTCTTCGAGGGAAGTAAAACCCAAATTTATTGATTCGACACAAGGGGAGGTAAAGAATACTTATAAGCCTTAACAACCGAGTTGTCAATTTAGTCGCACTCGGAAAAGCACTAGCAACAGGGGTGATGTGAAAGTAGCAGTAATATGAGAGCAGTAGTAACAGGCACAGCAGCAGTAATAGTAATATGAGAGCAATGACACCAGAAAATAGTTGATACTACTTCCAATGTCATGTGGAAACGAGTATATGATGATGAGAGATGGACCGGGGTTCCCAGCTATCTACACTAGTGGTAACTCTCCAATAACAAGTGTTGGGTGAACAAATTACAGTTGGGCAATTGATAGGAATCAAAGCATTAAGTTAGAACATCCAGCTTATTAATCATGTAGGCATGTTTTACATATATAGTCGTACGTGCTCGCAATGAGAAACTTGCACAACATCTTTTGTCCTACCAGCCGGTGGCAGCCGGGCCTCAAGGGAATCTACTGGATATTAAGGTACTCCTTTTAATAGAGTACCGGAGCAAAGCATTAACACTTGGTGAAAACATGTGATCCTCACATCACCGCCATCCCCTCCGGTTGTCCCGATTTCTGTCACTTCGGGGCCTTTGGTTCCGGACGAGCGACATGTACATACAACTTGTAGATACAATCTAAGCAATAATTATAGAGCTTAAATCTAAGATCATGCCACTCGGGCCCTAGTGACAAGCATTAAGCATAACAAGATTGCAGCAACAATAACTTCACAAACTTTATAGATAGACTAATCATAATGTATCATCCATCGGATCCCAACAAACACAACACCGATTACATCAGATGGATCTCAATCATGTAAGGCAGCTCATGAGATCATTGTATTGAAGTACATGGGATAGAGAGTACCAACTAGCTACAGCTAGAACCCGTAGTCCATGGGGGAACTACTCACGGAGCATGATGGAGGCGGTGGCGTTGATGGAGATGGCTTCCGGGGCACTTCCCCGTCCCGGCGAGGTGCCGGAACGAGACTCTCGTCCCCCGAAACAGAGTTTCGCGATGGTGGCGGCGCCCCGGAGTCTTTCTCGGAGTTTCGTCAATTGGTACTGCGTTTTTAGGTCGAAAGGGCTTAAATAGGCGAAGAGGCGGCGCGGGAGGGCGACAGGGTGGCCCCACACCAGGCCGGCGCGGCCAGGGTGTAGGCCGCGTGGCCCACCTGTGTGGTGGCCCCCTGGCTCTCCTCCGACTCTCCTTCGGTGTTCTGGATGCTTCCGGGAAAAATAGGATGTTTGGCGTTGATTTCGTCCAATTCCGAGAATATTGCCCGAACAGACCTTTCCGGAACCAAAAACAGCGAGAAAACAGGAACTGGCACTGTGGCATCTTGTTAATAGGTTAGTTCCGGAAAACGCATAAAAACATTACAAAGTGCAAGCAAAACATGTAAGTATTGTCATAAAACAAGCATGGAACATCAGAAATTATGGATACGTTGGAGACGTATCAGGCGACATTTGTTGTTTAATCCTAGATGGATATAAACCCTTGCAATGGAACCTCCACCATATCAACACAATCCATGGTTCCATTGCCCACCACATAGTCATATTCATGGTTATGAAAATAGTGGTTTTGGTTTTTATGCATTAGTGATAATCATAGTACTTTGCAAGTAATTTGATAAAGATACTCAAATGACATGAGCAAGTGATGAACTTGCCTTTCTTGACTGCAAGATTATGCAGGCAAGGTCTTCGATACGCAATAACTCCAAATTCTAAAATAGCATCATCGTCCGGTAAGGACGATGTTTAAAAGATTGGCAAGGATGCAATAATGCATAAGTATGAAATGCAATTGCTCTAAGCGTGACCTAACCCCGATGATTTAGGATCAGTGAGTTTTAATGATTGGTTTAGGGTGTGTTGCACTTTTAGAGTGATTCACAAACAGGGTTCTTATTAAGGATTGGTTGCTTGGTATCATAAACAGGTGCTGTAATATATCATAATAATAACCCTAATAGCACACAACAATAACATTTGGTATAATCCTAACATGTAATGAATAGTGGTTGGTTTAAGCACTATATGGCATGGTTAATGATTAATTATCATATACTTCAAAAGAATAACTTTTGAAGAACATGTTCTTTAATAAAGAACAAGTATGATAATTAGGTTGGTGGGGTTCTATGGTTGACTATGGTTTCATCTAGTTTCTGGAGTAAGTATTAGATGGATCACAACGTAGTTGGATTCATCGGCAACTAGGCTTGAATGATTTTACTTAAGCATGAGCAACTTAATCAATTGGTTATACATGGTTGTTATCCTGGTGGGTTCATCTTGTTGGTGATAGCTAGCTAGGGTTTATATGTCCTATAAGGCAGGGTTGATGATGATTCATTATTTACTTCAAAAGAATAACTTTTGAAGAACATACTTCTAAAATAATAAGAAGTATACCAATTAGGGTTGAGGTGGTCTAGGTTTTACTGTTGGTTCTATTAAGTAAGGAATAATTGGCTCCTAAATAGGATGGTTCATAATTATCCAACACTAGTAGGGTTTAGTGGAGTATGGTATGTAAGATAAAACATTGGGCATAGTTGCTATGAGGATTCATCACCATGGTCTGATGCCAATTAAGGTTAATTAAGATGATGGTTTTGGTAATAGGATGTAGGGTTTTAGTTCATAATGGAATTAGGGTTTTACATGGAATGATGAGGTTATAATCTTTAATCAACATGGAATTAGGGTTTCCTATTTGTCATACAATAAATGGATGAGCAAATTGAATTCAGTAAATCTTAAGTTCAAGTTATTATTGAGTCAGGCATTTATATTTTTTTAATCATTTAAAAATGATAATAGGGTAATTGTAATTGAGGTTTTTAAATAGTAGTTGTAATAAGGGTATACCTTTTAATTATTTTCTAGGTTTTGGAATTATAGTTGAAGTAAAGATCAATTAGAGTTTTCATATGATTAAACATAACCATAATGAAACAGTATATGAAATTTTAATACAAAGTGATATTTACTATTTTCTTGGTGGAAGAAAATAACTAATAAAATTATATTTTTAGTATTTAGGGTCTTAACAATTTAAGATTTAAAATTGGTCTTCTAAAATTTAGAGGAAAATTCATATTATTGTTATTTTAATTTTAAAGTATTTGTTGTTCGTTTTTGTTTTGCTTATAATTTTCCTATGGTTCAGAAGTTATTCTTTTATTTGGCTTTTATTTATCACTTTATTTATTAAAAAATATTCTTAAAGAAAATAGCCAAATGGCTAGGCTTCAACTGGTCCAACCGGAAGTAGCCCAACTGGACATGGCCCATAGGCTGGCCCAACCAGGCCTGGACAAAACTAGCCCAAACTGGTTTGGGGTCAACGACCCTCTCTCTCTCTCTCTCTCTCTCTCTCTCTCTCTCTCTCTCTCTCTCTCTCTCTCTCTCTCTCTCTCTCTCTCTCTCTCTCTCTCTCTCGTTCCTCACTTTCTCCCCCGCACGCACGCCCAGCGAGCCCCCGAGCTTACGCCTCGTCGTCGCCCTCTCTCACTCTCGCCGGCTCCGGCCACCTCCGCCGCCGTCCATTACCGGCGATGCTCCGCCTCCTCCTGATCTACCACATGCCTACTGGATTCGATCCTCCGCCCCCAACTCGAAAACCCTAGCCGCCGTTCGTGGTTCCGACTGTCGCCGGCCGATTCCGGCGCCGCCGCTGCTCGGCGAGAATCCCCCGAGCCTCCTCTGCCGGACCCATCCACTGCAGTGCCTCCCGCACTCAAGCGCGCACGCCCGCTTACCTGCGCGTCACTGACGACCGCGCCGCCGCACGGCGTTGCTTGTCACCTCCGCCACCGCCGTCGGCCAGAAAGGCTCCGCCATGAATTTCTCCCTCGATTGCCCGCCGCTACGAGGCTCGCACCCTCCTGCGCGTGCGGCCACATGAGATCATAGCCGGGCTCTTCTCGGTGATGCGGTGGTGTACTGGTGGGGAATGTTGTGTGTGCTGGTTGCTGCGATGGCGTTACTCGGGTGGAGATGTTGCTACTGCTTCCGCAACCACGCTTCGACCTCGACGCCGGCGGGACGGTGCCGCAGACGCAACCCCGGCGTCGCCTACCTCGCTATTTCATCTACGGCACTGTGAGCTAAACCCTTCCCCACTCTGCCCATGACCATCTATTCTTGTGCTCATGTGTTGTAACAATATTGCTTAATACCCTATTGTCTTTGATGTTGTCTCATAAGGAATGATTTAATCATCTAAACACACATATGGTTTCAGTTATGGTATTACTGATGAAAAAAATGAATATGCACTACCCAAGTATTTCAGTTATACCCTGTTATCTATGCACAAGCCTCGGCTTGGGATCTTATTATGATAGAGTGGTGCTTTATTTCAATGTAGACATCAAGATACAAGTACTGTTGCTACCATTGGGTAGTTTACTTGATGGATTCTTGTGAGCTTATGGGTGTGCTTATAATGCTCTGATTACTGGATTGAGATGGTTTCTTGACCATCTTATTGTTTTCATGGGTTGGAATAAATATCGGCGGATACTGGTACTAAGTAAATGCTTGGACATCTTACTAGACTAGTTTTACTTGTGAGCTTATATGCACCTCTAGTGGCTTGGCTGTTATGGAATCTCTAGATCATGTGCATACATGGTCGGGGCTTATGATTATGTGTTGATGGTGCAAGTGATTATGTCCAATTCTTTCTCAGATGTATTAGTTGGATTCTTAAGCTGATAAGAGCAGATCTTTTCTTGATTCCTTAGTCTGGCCAATGATGCAAAGGCTGAGGCATAGTTTTATAGATAAGAACAGATACTATTTGTGATATTTTAATATTCTCTGTGATGAATTTTGCATAGCACTACTATGCAAGACTGAGAAAATCACTTCCCGGAACTCAAATTCAACTGATGATCCATAGCTTATGATCATGGATCTCTATTTATTTGGCTTGCATAAATGCCTGTGCCACCTGCTAGATTTTTGTTTCTCTGTGGTGCCTCATAAGAGTGTGCACAGAGTAAAAACATGCTTAACATGATTTGGTACTGCAGGTATTTGTGTGGTGATTTAGATAGGGTTTGATCATAGATATGATCATATGATGTTAAAAACTTCCCCATACAAGCTTCTTTTGATGCTTTAATTAAAGAGATTGATGTTTCAACCTCGTTGGTGCGAGAGAAGCTTGATCTCTTGGAATCTGATGTAGTCTGCTTCTTGTGGCATGCCTGCTCCTCCTAGATTTCTTGATTTGTTTCCTATTTCTTCTCATAAATCATCGGTGGTGTTTGTTTATGGAGATGGATGTGATCTTGCTGGTAGATCATGCACAAGGCTGGCAAGAGGATCTATTGATGTTGTTCTTGATATATTTTTGTTCCAAGACTGGTACTTGTAGTACTGGATAATATGCTTGTGTGTGAGATGAGCTGACGATGCTTGTGTATGCTCAAGGAACTTCTGAGACAAATGATACTACTGGTAGCGGCACCCTAGCTTTTATACTACTGGGAAGTTGTTGTGGTGGTGACAACACACTATTTGCATGTCATAGGTGTGCTGCTTGGTTGGTTGCTTCCTCTCCATGTGCAAGTGAACAAGTTGTATTTCTTCTCCTCCTTGTGTAGGCTTCGGCTGAGCCTTATACTTATCCTATGTTGGCCTTTATTTTGGTACATCCAAGTGTATAATCCATGTGGGCTTCCCCTGATGGTTTCTAAATAATTTGGCTTGGTTCATATTGACCATTTCATGTCAATATAGAATCCAAATTTAAATGAAAAAGATTGTGGCTTAATTTTCTATAAGGAGCTAGTGCTAACTTGATATTGGTCACTTGATACATTGCCTTTTGCCTGCTTAGTTGCCTGTCAATTATTTGTCCATGTTGCCTAAAGATATGATGAACAATCGCTCGTAATGATGATGCCTCGTTGATGCCTTCGATGGAACCGTAATAAATGTTCTCCGATTGTCTCATGTTGCCTTCTAAAGTGTTGCCTACTTGCTTAACTTGACGATTCCGGTGAAATTAGGAAATCTGGACTAGTTCCCAGGTTTCCTAAGTGCTAGCTCCTATATTAATTTGCATCTCCCCTGGAGATGCATACATTTTAATCCTAACAAACATTTTCTTTAGTCTTTGTTGTCTATTTGGCCGGGAACAAGAAAATCAGAAGTGAGAAGATTTAGATCTAGGATTTACTCTTTATTATCTTTGTAATCCTTTATTTCTTTTCCAACATGTAATATTCAATAAATGTTGTAAAGGAAATACTTATGTGAAATATTATTTGTAATATTTGATTCTCATTCCTATTTTCTTTTGCTTTGTATTTTTATATAATTGTTTAGAATTCAAATTCCAATTCAAAACATTATTTGAGTTCATGTGTTGAATTGAATTCAAATTATTTCTCCCGCAACCAAAAGAATTTAGTAAAGGTCATGTCGAAATTTATCGCACTCGCATCGATGACTAACTCAATTCCACCGATGCAAGTGAAACCTCGATCCCTTTGACAGTTTTAAACAAAAGCGCGAAAATTCCCCGGATTTTCTATGCATGAATGCAATGCACATAACTGTTTCCTCTCTTTTTGTAACCCCAAATATTGGGATATTGCACCTCTACATCAACGAGCCCGCGCCCCAGCCCCAGCCCCAGCCGCAGCCCCAGGAGGAGGAGGACGACCCGGAGCTGCAGGCGGCGCTCGCGGCGTCCCGCGAGCAGGGCGACCTCGACGAGCTGGCCAAATGGCCGCACCTCGCCGAGACGCTGCGCACCTCCGCGCTGGGAGGAGGCGGCCGAGAAGGCCCGGGGAGGACGCCCGGGCGGAGGCGTGGGCCTTCCTCGAGCTAGCGCGCCGTCGGGAGGAGGCTACGCGTCGGGCGGCGCTCCGGGAGGAGGAGGAGCGCCGGCCGCGCGCCCGGCGGAGGAGGAGCGCCCGGCCACGCTCCGGCTACGAGGCGGAGCCGCAGGCCGCAGCGGAGGAGCAGCTCCGGCAGGAGTCCGCGCGGAGGGCACGGCTGCGCAGGCCGGCGAGCCCGCCGAACCCGCACTCCGCCTGGGAAAGGGCGTAGTGGGAGCCCTGGCCGGAGTCCCCGGTGCCCTCCGGCGTGTCGAGCCGGAACAGCGCGTCGCCGCCGGGGGGCGTCGTCATCATCGACGCCGACGATGACGAGTACCACCGGGGGTAGTATCGCCGGCGGCCACCGTGCTCGCAAACCCCTGTCTAGGGTTTTTTTTTTAGTTTAAAGCCCATATAGGGCTTTCTTTTGTGTAAAAATTGCCCAAAATAGGGCTAAGTTTAATTAACCACTAGTTTAATGTTATTTTTGGTTGTTTTCTTTTTTTTATTTTTCTTTTTCTTTTTTTAATTACATATGCGGTGCGTCCGCGCGTTGGGCGCAGCGTGCGACCCAAACGGACACGCGGACGCGGGCCGCTGTCTGGGTGTCCGTTCGGCCACCCAAACGGCCGAAAACGGACGGCCCAGCGCGTCCGTTTGGGTCGCGCGGTTGGAGATGCCCTAAGGCTTTAGAAGCTCCTCAATATGGGTGGAGTTTGAGAAGAAGGAGCTTCAACACTTAACAATGTTCATGGTGATATCAGGGTAGAAGTAGCATATTCCATGTTGTTTTGGGTTGTGTTACTATTCTTGTAAGCGGGAGGAGCGATTGCTTTTACATGCCCATGGCCTTGCCTCTGTTAATGCTCAATTTTAGGCGGATCTAGCTGTGCATTTGTGGACGAGGAGAGGAGCCGCCAACACATGATTTAAAATTTAAATTATTGTATGAATAATTCTACTATTTGTATTTGTGTTAAATTATTGTATGTATAAATTTATATGTTTGAAAACTGTTTGAACTATTGCTTGAAAATATCGTATAGATGATGTAAATAGAAAAAAATAATTGGGGCCTGCCGATATAAGGAACGTCGGTGTAGGACAACCGTTCCTATAGTTTAGGAGGACGTGTCGGTGTTCTATACACTCTGGCGGACACACCTGCGAGTGCTTATTTGGAAGCCGCGGGTGAAAATGCTCTGCCCCATGGAAAAGACGAGCCCGGACCCGTAGCCGGGCCAGCTGCGTTGGGCTGCTGCCGGGCATCCTATCTATCGCCTTCCGGGACGGGACGTCTCTCTCCAGTCCCCAATCTCCACGCCCCCACCCCGCGTGGGTTCTTCGCGACCCGCCGCGGCTCGTCTCCTCGCCTTTTCCATCTCACCTCGTCTCCCCGGGAAAATGGCTTCCCCAATCGCGCCGCCCTCCTCCTCTTCGTGCTTCCGGTGAGCCTACCCTCAACCAAGCCGGCGTCGTTTCCTTTTTTCTCTTAGCGTGTATTTTGCCCAGTCGGTCAGTGGTTTTACAGGTGAAATCGCTCGGGAAATATTCTTCCAGAAGAAGAAGAGGTCGCTGGGTTGCCCGCGCAGTCACCTCTGAACATCAAACCTTAGGATTGTAGTGATCTGTTTTGGTTAAGCTTCGGACTGGAGAAAATTCGATGTCCAATTTAGGCTTTACGGTCTATCTGTTTCGAGGAATATAGTTTTTTTTTTCTTTCGAAAAGGGTCAGGATGGATTGGTCATTGTTCTGATGGTCTTCCTAGATTCTAGGTTAAGTCGATGGGGTTTTCTCGAGAATGCTGTGGATTCTTCTTCCTCAACTTTATTACTAGCTGTGTGCATAAATTTTTCGGTGCCGGAAATTGCAGCTCGCCCATTTCGTTGTTAATTTCTGTAGCATGTTCTTTATGTACAGAGCCTATGAAATTTTGCTAGTAATATCTTCCATCAGAATTTTGTTCATATCGTGCTACAACCTGCAAATCCTACACGACACGACATGAGATAATCAATGTGACATGTATCTACAATGATTCACATCACAGCATTTTATTTCATAATTTTAACATCTTATCTTAAATTGATTTATGTAGTGGGAAACTCTATCCACGGTTGAATGGCATCAACAGTCAGTCCATGGCTTCTGTGTTGCGCTATAATGTTTCAGTATTGCCAACCGTGGCATCAAACAGTTTAAGAACAAGTTCGGTTCACTTGGAAAATAATCGTCGAATCAAAAGCTGCCATGTATGTCATGCGGGGGATGGCCCTTCAGAACGTGTTTTGGTAAATGGTCAGGCCAATCCACCTAAAATGGTTCAAGCTGATGCCGCTGCACTTGGGACCATATCTGCTGACATGGCTCCTATTATTGATGGGTTTTCAGCTGATGATGATGAACTTGACCTAGATCTGCCTACAGAGGGTTTCTCATCTATACCTGAAGCTATTGAAGATATTCGTCAAGGGAAAGTATGTCCTTGCTCCCAGTTAATGTTTACTACTCCTTCCGTCCCAAATTAATTTACGCAGATTTGTCTAGATTCGCGTGTATCTATACACTAAAACGCGTCTAGATACATGAGTATCTAGTATTTAGAATAATCTGCGTAAATTAATTTGGGACAGAGGGAATAGATTATTTTGCAGTCATTTGCTTTGTCATCTTAACTGAGTTCATGCTGCAGTATGTGATAGTTGTGGATGATGAGGACAGGGAGAACGAAGGAGACCTCATAATGGCAGCATCAAAGGTAACACCAGAGGCTATGGCTTTCATAGTGAGACATGGCACTGGGATTGTATGTGTCAGCATGAAAGAAGATGACCTGGAAAGACTGGAACTTCCTCTCATGGTAGTTGCAAAGGAAAATGAAGAGAAGCTGCGGACAGCGTTTACGGTTTCAGTGGTAAGATGCCTGAATTTCTACTGCTTTTGCAGAATAAAACATTTGACACATGTGGCAGTCTGTCTTAACAGGACAAGACATGCATGTAAGTTTTATCTGTATGAGGAATACGCTAAAGATGTCACATTTTGAATGAAATCACTGATGGACATTGCAATTCTTTTGAATAAACCACACAATGTTCGAAGTACTGTGAGCGAAATATGGATATAGAAACCTTTCTAGTTGGAATCTTGGTCTGTGCACATATTGTGTTTTTTTGTTTTTATCTGACCCTGCCCCAAAATAATTATTTTTAGGATGCTAAAGAGGGGACAACAACAGGGGTTTCAGCCAAGGATCGGGCAAACACAGTTCTAGCACTTGCATCTTCTGTTTCTAAGCCTGGGGACTTCAACCGCCCAGGACATATTTTTCCTCTTAAATATAAAGAAGGTGGTGTCCTCAAAAGGGCTGGGCATACTGAAGCATCTGTAGACCTTGCCATGTTGGCTGGGTTACGTCCTGCTGCAGTTCTTTGTGAAATTGTTGATGACGATGATGGTTCCATGGCCTTGTTACCAAAACTGCGAGACTTTGCAGAGAGGGAGAACCTGAAGATAGTCTCAATTGCAGACTTGATTAGGTTTGTTATTTGCTAATATACTCAAGTTTCAGCTCTTTTGTGCAAGTACAAAGTTTAATTATGATATATCAAATGGTAATAGTTTCATGCTAGATGGTAACTCAGAGCAATTCAGAACATAAAAGCTACAGTTTGGTGAATGCTTACTTAGGCGCATCGTAGGTTTTGCTCAAATATCAGGTGTTCATAAGAAATTGTTTGTGTATACAGATATAGAAGAAAGAGAGACAGACTGGTAGAACGTGTTTGTGTTACACCTTTACAATTACAGTGGGGGTCATTTAAATCTTATTGTTACCGATCTCTGATCGATGGGATGGAGCACATTGCAATGGTCAAGGTAAACATCTTGGAGCAAACAGTACAACAGCTGTTAGACCCTTTAGGTGTCACTTGCAAGTTACAATTGACTCAACAATGTCAATATATTTTTCTCTGGTATTTCTTTTATAAAATTCTTGAACAAAGTCCAATGCAGCAGAATTTTTTTTCTCGAGTTACGTCCATCAGACTGGCAAAAAATCTCAATCAATTCTGCAGTCATGTGCTGAAAGATCATGGCGAAGCAGCAAACAAATTTCTTGTACAATGGAACTGGGTGCTTGTTAAATGACGAACGCTGCTAAGTCTTTCTTTCCTGGAGGCTTACTTTTTGAGAAACCTCGAAAGAGCAACAACTCTGCAATTCACTGTAGAAGTAGAATTTCCCAGTTAATTAGGGAAAACCGAGCAAGGACTATGTATATGCAGGGCATTAATAAGTTGTTTTAATTTATATGCAGGGCGATGTTGGGGATGGCCAGGATATCTTAGTGAGAGTCCATTCGGAGTGCTTAACCGGAGATATATTCGGATCGGCGAGGTGTGATTGTGGGGATCAACTGGCCCTGGCGATGACCATGATTGAGAAGACTGGTCGGGGTGTGGTAGTTTACCTGCGTGGTCATGAAGGTAGGGGCATTGGGCTGGGTCACAAGCTCCGGGCATACAATTTACAAGACGATGGGCGGGATACTGTCGAGGCTAATGAGGACCTAGGGTTGCCTGCTGACTCACGGGAGTACGGTATAGGTGCACAGGTAAAGATCGCTTTGTTGGAATTCTCTTGTATACAACTCCTAGCTATCTAAACAAACATGGCAGCTCAAATCTCCTTCCTCTTGGTGTTTCAGCTTCTAACCTAGATGATAACTGTTTCATCTCTTGCAGTTACTGCGAGATCTTGGTGTTCGAACCATGAGGCTTATGACTAACAACCCTGCGAAGTACACTGGACTCAAGGGCTATGGTTTAAGTGTCCTTGGAAGAGTGCCACTGTTGACACCCATAACTAATGAGAATCGGCGTTACATGGAAACAAAGAGATTAAAGATGGGCCACATCTATGAAAACCCTCCTAATGGTAATATAAGTGGCACAAACGAGGATCAGGAGGACAGTAGCAGCGAGCAAGATCAGACTCCAGAAGCTTAAATATCTTCATGTTTCTGCCGGCAATAAAAATAAAATGGTCGATTTAATTTTGAGCATGTTTGAAGTCCGATTTTGATTATAGTCCTTATTGTCTATAGATGTGTGTTGTAAGCACGTCGCATGTCCAGCAAAATTGTAATTTTGGTGTAACTAACATGTCAGCCAATATGCTCTCTATGGTTGTGTGATTTGGGCATAATGTGCAGATTTTTTTAACGGTAAACAGTAGGGTCTAGGACTCTTGGTTACCCCGGTTTTAACTTTTGTGCGCTGAGCATACCTACGGTTAGAACTTTATGGACCCTGACCTCTGTGTCCACGTGACGTTGCCCTCTCGATCTCCTGCCCACTGGGCCCATCCTCATCTTTATAGTCCCATCCATATCTTCTAGATCATGGTCCTCGTCATGATCTGGTCATCGTGATAATTGTCCTCTTATGGATCATCATATCTAGTGTGCTCCACTTGACCTTGACGGCAAATTTAATCAGACATAAGTTTTGTCTTAGAAGTTGTTTGGTATCCATCATTTGGACCTGAAATCCTGGAATTCATTTTGGAATTTCATAGGTGGGCTGTTTGGTTGCCATAAAATTGGACCGTTATTTCATTTTGGAAATCCAGCAAAATGACGCCATGGGTAAACATGATTTTGAGCTGAGACCTGTCATTTGCGTTTCTCTATGGAAGCCATTTACAAATTCAATATTGAATTCTGCTGTCATTTGCAATTCCTGTGGCAACCAAACAAGTGTCCATTTATGGAATTACAATGTAAATGAAATGAATACATGTATTCATTTCATTTCAAAATGCTACAAACGAAATGAAAGCCCGACTTCCAAACGAGTGTTATAGTCCATACTATTCGGAATAGTCTACATTTTACCCCTAAAATTTGTTTTGATATAATCTACATTCTAACTTTTAGTCAACGAAAACACCGAAAACGAAATAGTTTTGCTCTCTTTATTGGATGTTGTTATTTTCAATGGAGTTTAGATTGGTTGTTCACATATCTAAGTAGTACTAATAAATAGGACAAGCTGTTTCTGACCCAGGTGCATATGCACCCTTTATTTAAAATGTATTTTAAATGTATTTAAAAATATTGTTAAACAAATACAAAAAAGTCTAGCGTATATTTTGACATATTATATGCTCACAAAGAGTTTCAGCAGCATGTTGTGTACTCTTGCAAAAAAGAAAAAGAAAATTTTAATACTGTACTAAAATAGTCTATTCTCGAGATTTATTTTTGTCTTTTTACGTAAGTTACAAAAATTGTCAATTTTATGTGAAACTTTACATGCACACATAGAATATGTACATGCGATTTTTTTCCTAATTTGTTAACGTTTTGAAATATGTTTTGTACATGCCGGTGCATATGAATCTAGGAACAATTTTGAGTTTCCATAATAAATACAACTAATTTGTCTCATTTTTCTAGAATGTAGAATAAATCAGAATGGAGGGAGTATGTACTTCCTCCATACTGGTTTATAGGGTATTACATTTTTTTTTAAATGACTGCTAACTTGCTCAACAAAGTATAAGATATATATCACAAAAATTATACTATTGATTTTGTAATATGAATCCAATAATATAAGTTTTATGTCGTATATTTTATATTTTGTTGACCAAACTTGTAGAGTTGTAGTCAAACTTCATAATACCGCTATAAACCGGTATGATGGTAGAAATACTAGATGCGTGCATTAATTAGCTTGTAGTATCGTTTTATCTTGAAAAATATGATATTATCGTAACATAGCTAGTTCACATAACCGTAACATATCATGTTATAAAAATGCATAGTTAGCAATACATCTACTTACATGTTATCACATTACTTATTTCCACTACGAGTAGTCTTCATAACTTGCTAAGAAAGTGCATTGGAACTCCTACTTAGTACAGAAGATTCTACTCCCTCCGTCTCAGTTTACTAGTCTTCCCTGTATCCCTAGGTCGCTAATTTGACCTATATAATTTAAATTATGTAATGCAAAAATTATATCATTAGAAAATAGAACATCCAAATTTTCCAATGATATAATTTTTATAACATATAATTAATGCTAACTTGATCAAATTTGTGATCTAGGGGTACGCGCACACCTAATAAACTGTGAAAGAGGGAGTATGTCGAGTAAATAAATTATCGTGATTAAACTATTGATCATTAATAATTCTTTACCTTATCACCATGACATGAATACATGTGTACCGGCACCGCTCTCGCCATGCTACAGTAATCTTGAGAGTCCCTCGTCGTTGATCGGGCCGCCGATGGCCTCTCCGCCGGACTAGCCGGCCGAAGTTGGTCTTGGTTAGGTGCCGGAGTGGATTAGGGTGTAGATATGTAAGTTTTCTCTTGTTTTTGGTTGTTTGCAAGAGATTGGGTGTATGCCTCGTAGTCGGAGTGTCGCCGTCGATCCTTACCCCGCCGGATCGTTGTCACCCTAGGGGTGCTCCTTGCTCTCCTTCTGCTCCGGTGGTCAGAGCGATGGGAAGAGTGGAGCAGCACCGTGTCCTCAAATAATAAGGCGGCCCCGTGTCTTCTTCATCTCCAGAGTTGTTGTGAAGCGGATTGGTTTCTTCTCGACCATGGTGGCTTGGAGAAGAACCAAAGTGGAGCAGCGAGATGTGTGTTTGTCTGTCTCCTGGCCGGCCTCGGTGGCGAGGGGGAGGGTAGGCGATGTTCATCGCCTCTGGTTCTGGCAGGAATACTTGCTCGCGGACGCTGGTCGGAGCAAGGAAGCTCGGTGTTGCAGTTGCTCCTGGCCTGCCGTGGTGGCGAGGAGGAGGATTGCGCCGTGCCTGCTTTGTTTTGCTTCAACCGGCTTCGGCTTTCTGCAAGGTACTACATCGACGAGCTCAACCGCATGGATGGCTTCCTCGCCTCCGCGATCTTCAGCTGGCATGGCGGCCTCTCTTCAACCTCCAGTGTGGAGGCTCTTCCCCGCTTCTGCTGGAGCTCGGCGCTTCTTCGCCGCCAAGTGGTTCGTCCCCGGTGGCTTGGAGGTGGCCAGCGGTGGTGGATCTTCGCCGGAAGAGGACGCTCGAGCATTTCGTCATTGTTCCTCGGCGGCGACGCTTTGAGGACGCCGGCGACCGGTGGCAGAAACACTCAAGGGTTTAATTGATTTTGTATCTTTTTTCAGGGTGTTTTTTTTTTTGTAAATGAAGAGTCTTTATCTTCAAATATTAGGTTCTTTAGTGCTAGTGTTGCTAGGGGTCTCTTCGCAACTTGTACCTGCCACATGTTATGGTAATGCTGATCTACCGGGGTCTTCTGGCCCCTTCTTTGTTTAAAAAAAAATGAATACACGTGTACCATTCTTCAACTTCCTTAATTCTATGCTCCTCCACCTGAGAGGAGAGACAGTATAGGCAATTTGGATGATACATCACATCCTCAACGACAAGTATATATGCGTAACTACCTGGTCAATGGATAAGATTGAATTCTTCAAGAGAAGAGAAACGTGGGAGGAAAAACAAACCATATACATGGACAGGGGATTGACCGCCATATTTTTTTTCGTGAATCAGACCGCCAATTTTTCAACTCCTCCCACTTGACCACGAGCTGGCGGAAAATGCACAGGTGAGCATTGGCGGAGCCTTTTGTGCTGGATGACTAGGCATTTCTTTGTCCTCAGCCGTAGTTGTACATAAACCTCAAGTTTTTCGCCTTCGTTTCAAAACAAACAACAACACTTTGAATCTAGCTAATTATTTGCCAAGGCACATACCTCCTCCCCACACCATATTTTCATTTTCTCTAGGTTATGCATGATATCCTGGTGATTCTGTTTTCTGTTTTACAACCGTCAAGTTTTCTTCAAGATAAGAGAAAGGTGGGAGGAAAAACAAACCATATAAGATATATTAAGGGAAGGGATTGACTGAGAATTTTTCAACGCCTTCCACTTGACCACGAGCTGGTGGATTCTCCTGTGGTGATTCTCCTGTGGTGTTTCCGTCGGTGTTGTGCTCTTTTGGGACCTTGGAGGTTTCCACAACACCCTCACCGCCGCATTCGAAACCTTGCCAGTCCCTCGTCTCTTTGGACAGTGGAGCAGTGTTGGATCCTAGCTCAGAGGCTCTTTTTGCAAAGGAGCTTTCTGGCTTGCTTGCTAGTTTGTAGGCGGTTAGCCCTGGTTATGGCAAGGAAATTGCTTGTGTCTTGGCGGGTAAGGCCTCAGAGGACATGATCAAGAAGGTGGAGAAGTCTCTTAAGAAGGTATCTATTAGAAGGATAAGAAGGAAGAAAGCCGTATCAAAGAAAGTTTCGGAGGCTTAATTGTTGGGCTCTTTTTAGGTTGTCACGTTCTTTTAGTGGGTCTCCTTTGCAACGTTGTGCTTTTGGGTTGTCGGTTTTAGTTGGTTTAGAGGTTGCTTTCTTTTGGTGGTGTTCTCATGTATGTGTGCTCTTGGCTTGTTGTTGTAGGGTTTTGCTCGGTTT
>NC_061508.1:121962983-122062317 GCF_022539505.1 Lolium rigidum
GGTACGTCACGTTTGGAGGAGTGGAGGTCCACGAAGGATTCCCGCGCCACGAAGGCTCACCCTATTCTCCGAACCACACCCACGAAGGATAATGGCCCTTTCCTTATGGTTAGCTTTTCCTCCGCTCCGGAGATGGCAAGCTCCACAACCACTTCAAAGCTCCACGAAGGAGAAGCCCCAGCCTCTTCACAATCTTCTTGAAGAGATCACCGGAGCACCAATCACCAAGCCAACTAGGAGGTCTCCCTCCAAGAGTAACAAGCTCACGGTCTCTCACTTGAACTAATCGTGGTGGAGAGCTCAACACTATGCAATGATGCAAAGCAAGAACACTAGAGGTGTTCAAGTCCTTCACTCTCAAATCCCACCCAAACAATAAATGCTAGGATGAGATTGGAGAGGAAGAACAATGGGGAAAGTCAACAAAAGACTCCAAGATCTAGATCCCAAGAGTTCCCCTCACTTAGAGAAGAAATGGTTTGGTGGAAGTGTAGATCTAGATCTCCTCTCTTAGATCCCTCAAGAATGAGCAAGAATCATGGGGGGAACAAGAGAGAGAGCAACTTCTTCAAATGCAACAATGGAGGTGAGAGAAAGGGAAGAGGTAACTTGCTCAAGGTGGAAGAAGGGTTACTTATAGCATGGGAACAAATAAAACCGTTTGGGGGAAAGACAAGTGAAAAAGGCAAGAAAAACGGGCCAGAAATTCGCCCAGCCGGCCGACCGGGGCTGGAGCCGGACAGGCCGGTCAGCAGCCCGGCCGGACCGGACTGTAGGCCGGAAATGGCGTGTGGGCTGCGCGGGGGGAAGAAAGGCCCAGGCGGGGCGATCTGGGGGCGCCGGCCGCGGTGTGGGCCGCGCGGGGGAAGGAGGCCCAGCGTGGCAACCGGCTGGGCCGGGAGGTGCGCCGGGTGGGCCGGTCGGCGGACCGGGCCCGAGGCCGGTTACATGCCACCCTCCGGTCCGGTTGGCGCCCGGTGCGGACCGGGTGGGCCGGCGAGCGGCCCGGCTGACCGGTCGCCCAGCCGGCAGCCCCTCTCTTCTTCTTTTTTTCTTCTTTTTCTTCTTTTCTCCTTTTCCTTTAATAACAAGTGCTCCCGAACTCCGATTCGAATGAAACCAATTTTGTTTGAGAGATAAGAACAAATGCTATCCTATGGAAAGTGAAAGCACAAGAATCTGTAGGAGGGATTTTATCATGAATATAAAAGGTAGAACCTTATATCATGAATAACCGAGTAAAATCACCCAACCTCGAAAACGCAATAGAAGATGCATGCGAACTCCGTTTTCGATGAACTTGGGCTTGTTGTAAAGCTAGCAACAAGCTCAAGAACCTTACACATAGAAACACCAAGAAGCAATAAGGATATGCAAAGTATGCAAAGGATTGAGCTTCCTAAGACGATGCGATCAAGTTACCCAACCGAAAGCCCCTCTTGATAGTGCGGCTATCTATCCTATAATCCGGTCTCCCAACAACCACCTTGAGACCGGTAAAAGGAAAACCTAGCAAGGCCATACCTTTGCCTTGCGCATCCCGCTTGATCTTGATGATAGCTATTCAAGCTCCACTCAAGCCGGAATGCCTCACTTGATCATCGTCGCTTCGTGAAGACTCACAAATGCTCCCCCATACACAATGATGGGAAAGCTCTATTGATGCACATCTTCACATGTCCATTATCACCAAATGGACGGCAAGCTTCAAGCATGTGATCCACTTGAGATGCTCATCTTGAACTTGCCCGACTTAACCTTGTACCTTCTCATACTCTCATAAGATAGAGCATGGCTAATATTGAGTTCCACATAACAACTCCATCTTCATTTCTTCTTCTTGATCATATCACATATATGTCTTCAAATCGATGATCTTGATGCCAACACACAAGATGTATCTTTATTTATATGTCATCCATACTTGAATCCAACACATGGAATACAAGTAGAACCTATGGAATATTCCTACATATAAACTCAATGAAATCATTAGTCCATAGGGGTTGTCATTAATTACCAAAACCACACATAGGGGCAATGTACCCTTACAGGAAACCAATGGCATTGCGTGGCCCGGGCACTATGGCACTCCGTGGGCCGAGCAAATTAAGATTGTAAAGGAAGACGGGGTCCAATGAAAAAAGTCAAAACATAAAAGTTCTTGGAAATTACCTGCCAATCATTCTAGATAGAAAATTTGTCCCAAACGGACTCTGGAAGCCCAAAATCCATCCCAATTACTAGGGAGTCAGAAGAAGTTTTGGGAATCCGAAAGTTTGTGACGTGATTGACTCCAACTTCTACCATTTATGATGATTTTGGCCAAGTCACGACTTTATGGGCTCATAAAGGACAAAGATAAGTCCTAGGAAGGTTCTGAACGGATGTAACCTAGACCATATTTTGCTTAGACCTTTTTTTTCTTTTTCTTGATGATCTTTTTTGTTTGGCACCACCACACTTCGCACATATGGCGGGTGGTGATGGCAACCTGTCGGACATTCTAGAGAGAGTAGGCAAAAACCCATAATATTTTTTGGCAAAGACTTGCAATGGCATTACTATGGAGATGTACATCGACGAGGGATGCTTACGTTTAGCGCCCTGTAGCTCCTCTAGCTCGGCCACCCTTACTCGTATCGTGCTTTGTGGATGTTCTATGCTTCTAATCGTTAGACCAAGTGCGTTTATAGTAGGATAGGGGTTGATGAGCCACACATGGTAAGGCTTTAGAAGCTCCTCAATATGGGTGGAGCTTGAGAAGAAGGAGCTTCAACACTTAACAATGTTCATGGTGATATCAGGGTAGAAGTAGCACATCCCATGTTGTTTTGGGTTGTGTTACTATTCTTATAAGCGGGAGGAGCGATTGCTTTTACATGCCTATGGCTTTGCCTCTGTTAATGCTCAATTTTAAGCGGATCTAGCTGTGCATTTGTGGGCGAGGAGAGGAGCCGCAACACATGATTTAAAATTTAAATTATTGTATGCATAATTCTACTATTTATATTTGTGTTAAATTATTATATGTATAAATTTATGTGTTTGAAAACTGTTTGAACTATTGTTTGAAAATATCGTATAGATGATGTAAATAGAAAAAATAATTGGAGCCTGCCGATATGAGGGATGTCGGTGTAGGACGACCGTCCCTATAGGTTAGGAGGACGTGTCGGTGTTGCGGATACACCGGTGCTTATTTGGAAGCCGCGGGTGAAAATGCTCTGCCACATCGAAAAGGCGACCCCGGACCCGTAGCCGGGCCAGCTTAGTTGGGCTGCTGCCGGGCATCCTATCTATCGCCTTCCGGGACGGGACGTCTCTCTCCAGTCCCCAATCTCCACGCCCCCCACCCCGCGTGGGTTCTTCGCGACCCGCCGCGGCTCGTCTCCTCGCCTTTTCCATCTCACCGTCTCTCCGGGAAAATGGCTTCCCCAATCGCGCCGCCCTCCTCCTCTTCGTGCTTCCGGTGAGCCTACCCTCAACCGAGCCGGCGTCGTTTCCTTTTTTCTCTTAGCGTGTATTTTGCCCAGTCGGTCAGTGGTTTTACAGGTGAAATCGCTCGGGAAATATTCTTCCAGAAGAAGAAGAGGTCGCTGGGTTGCCCGCGCAGTCACCTCTGAACATCAAACCTTAGGATTGTAGTGATCTGTTTTGGTTAAGCTTCGGACCGGAGAAAATTCGATGTCCAATTTAGGCTTTACGGTCTATCTGTTTCGAGGAATATAGTTTTTTTTTTCTTTCGAAAAGGGTCAGGATGGATTGGTCATTGGTCTGATGGTCTTCCTAGGTTCTAGGTTCAGGAGATGGTTTTTTTTTCTTGAGAATGCTGTGAATTCTTCTTCCAGAACTTCTTTACTAGATGTGTGCATAAAGTTTTCGGTGCCGGAAATTGCAGCTCGCCCATTTCGTTGTTAATTTGTATAGCATGTTCTTTATGTACAGAGCCTATGAAAATTTGCTAATATCTTCCATCAGAATTTTGTTCATATCGTGCTACAACCTGCAAGTGCTACATGACACAATGTGACATGTATCTACAATGATTCACATCACATCATTTTATTTCATAATTCTAACATCTTATCTCTTAAATTGGTTTATGTAGTGGGAAACTCTATCCACGGCTGAATGGCATCAACAGTCAGTCCATGGCTTCTGTGTTGCGCTACAATGTTTCAGTATTGCCAACCGTGGCATCAAACAGTTTAAGAACAAGTTCGGTTCACTTGGAAAATAATCGTCGTCTCAAAAGCTGTCATGTATGTCATGCGGGGGATGGCCCTTCAGAACGTGTTTTGGTAAATGGTCAGGCCAATCCACCTAAAATGGTTCAAGCTGATGCCGCTGCACTTGGGACCATATCTGCTGACATGGCTCCTATTATTGATGGGTTTTCAGCTGATGATGATGAACTTGACCTAGATCTGCCTACAGAGGGTTTCTCATCTATACCTGAAGCTATTGAAGATATTCGTCAAGGGAAAGTATGTCCTTGCTCCCAGCTAATGTTTACTACTCCTTCCGTCCCAAATTAATTTATTTAGACAAATTTGCGTAAATTAATTTGGGACAGGGGGAATAGACTATTTTGCAGTCATTTGCTTTGTCATCCTAACCGAGTTCATGCTGCAGTATGTGATAGTTGTGGATGATGAGGACAGGGAGAACGAAGGAGACCTCATAATGGCAGCATCAAAGGTAACACCAGAGGCTATGGCTTTCATAGTCAGACATGGCACTGGGATTGTATGTGTCAGCATGAAAGAAGATGACCTGGAAAGACTGGAACTTCCTCTCATGGTAGTTGCAAAGGAGAATGAAGAGAAGCTGCGGACAGCGTTTACTGTTTCAGTGGTAAGATGCCTGAATTTCTACTGCTTTTGCAGCATAAAACATTGACACATGTGGCAGTCTGTCTTAACAGGACAGACATGCACGTAAGTTTTATCTGTATGAAGAATACGTTAAAGCTGTCACATTTTGAATAAATCACTGATGGACGTTGCAATTCTTTTGAATAAACTGCACAATGTTCGAAGTATTGTGAGCGAAATATGGATATGGAAACCTTTCTAGTTGGAATCCTGGTCTGTGCATATATTGTGTTTTCTTGTTTCTATCTGACCCTGCCCCCAAAAAATTATATTTAGGATGCTAAAGAGGGGACAACAACAGGGGTTTCAGCCAAAGATCGGGCAAACACAGTTCTAGCGCTTGCATCTTCTGTTTCTAAGCCTGGGGACTTCAACCGCCCAGGACATATTTTTCCTCTTAAATATAAAGAAGGTGGTGTCCTCAAAAGGGCTGGGCATACTGAAGCATCTGTAGACCTTGCCATGTTGGCTGGGTTACGTCCTGCTGCAGTTCTTTGTGAAATTGTTGATGACGATGATGGTTCCATGGCCTTGTTACCAAAACTGCGAGACTTTGCAGAGAGGGAGAACCTGAAGATAGTCTCAATTGCAGACTTGATTAGGTTTGTTATTTGTTAATATACTCAAGTTTCAGCTCTTTCGTGCAAGTACAAAGTTTAATTATGATATTGGTAATAGTTTCATGCTAGATGGTAACTCAGAGCAATTCAGAACATAAAAGCTACAGTTTGGTGAATGCTTACTTAGACGCATCGTATGTTTTGCTCAAATATCAGGTGCTCATAAGAAATTGTTTGTGTATACAGATATAGAAGAAAGAGAGACAGACTGGTAGAACGTGTTTGTGTTACACCTTTACAATTACAGTGGGGATCATTTAAATCTTATTGTTACCGATCTCTTATCGATGGGATGGAGCACATTGCAATGGTCAAGGTAAACATCTTGGAGCAAACATTACACTATGTGATCTCACGACAGCTGTTAGACCCTTTAGGTGTCACTTGCAAGTTACAATTGACTCAATAATGTCAGTATATTTTTCTCTGGTATTTCTTTTATAAAATTCTTGAACAAAGTCCAATGCAGCAGAATTTTTTTTCTCGAGTTACGTCCATCAGACCGGCAAAAAATCTCAATCAATTCTGCAGTCATGTGCTGAAAGATCATGGTGAAGCAGCAAACAAATTTCTTGTACAATGGAACTGGGTGCTTGTTAAATGACGAACGCTGCTAAGTCTTTCTTTTCCTGGAGGCTTATTTTTTGAGAAACCTCGAAAGAGCAGCAACTCTGCAATTCACTGTAGAAGTAGAATTGCCCAGTTAATTAGGGAAAACCGAGCAAGAACTATGTATATGCAGGGCATTAATAAGTTGTTTTAATTTATATGCAGGGTGATGTTGGGGATGGCCAGGATATCTTAGTGAGAGTCCATTCAGAGTGCTTAACCGGAGATATATTTGGATCGGCGAGGTGTGATTGTGGGGATCAACTGGCCCTGGCGATGACCATGATTGAGAAGACTGGTCGGGGTGTGGTAGTTTACCTGCGTGGTCATGAAGGTAGGGGCATTGGGCTGGGTCACAAGCTCCGGGCATACAATTTACAAGACGATGGGCGGGATACTGTCGAGGCTAATGAGGACCTAGGATTGCCTGCTGACTCACGGGAGTACGGTATAGGTGCACAGGTAAAAGACCGTTTTGTTGGAATTCTCTTGTATACCTCCTAGCTATCTAAACAAACATGGCAGCTCAAATCTCCTTCCTCTTGGTGTTTCAGCTTCTAACCTGGATGATAACTGTTTCATCTCTTGCAGTTACTGCGAGATCTTGGTGTTCGAACCATGAGGCTTATGACTAACAACCCTGCGAAGTACACTGGACTCAAGGGCTATGGTTTAAGTGTCCTGGGAAGAGTGCCACTGTTGACACCGATAACTAATGAGAATCGGCGTTACATGGAAACAAAGAGATTAAAGATGGGCCACATCTATGAAAACCTTCCAAATGGTAATAATATAAGTGGCACAAACGAGGATCAGGAGGGCAGTAGCAGCGAGCAAGATCAGACCCCAGAAACTTAAATATCTTCATGTTTCCACCGGCAATAAAAATAAAATGGTCGATTTAATTTTGAGCATGTTTGAAGTTCGATTTTGATTATAGTCGTTATTGTCTGTAGATGTGTGTTGTAAGGACGTCGCATGTCCAGCAGAATTATAATTTTGGTGTAACTAGCATGGCAGCCAATATGCTCTCGTTGGTTGTGTGATTTGGGCATAATGTGCAGATTTTCTTAACGGTAAACAGTATGGGTCTTGGACTCTTACGACGGTTTGAACTTTTGTGTGCTGAGCATACCTACGGTTAGAACTTCATGGACCCTGACCTCTATGTCCACGTGACGTTGCCCTCTCAATCTCCTCACCTTTAGTCCCATCCATATCTTCTAGATCATGGTCCTCGTCACGATCTGGTCATCGTGATAATTGTCCTCTTATGGATCATCATCTCTAGTGTACCTCCACTTGACCTCGACGGCAAATTTAATCAAACATAAGTTTCTCTTAGGTTAATCATAGTAGGGAGTCGTATAGAGTAGTGTTAGTGCATACCATTCCTAGTGAGTAGTAGCAATAATCCTAAAATAGTCTACATTTTAGCTTTAAAATTTGTTCTGAAATAATCTACGGGTGTGTTTGGTAGACCGGGCCTCCTCAGATTTTCCCACCTCATCCTACTTTTTTCCAACTTTTATTGTTTGGTAGGTCGGCTCGGCTCAACTGGGCAGTGCCCACCTCATGCGAAAATAGCCTATCAGCCCTGCCCGATAGAGAAGTGGAAATCGAGCTTCACACCTGGGCAGGGCTGACCTCGCCCGGAAAACCCCCGCGCGGCCTCGCACCTGGGAGCAAACCAACAGGGGTCAAACCGCCCAGCCCTCATTTCCCTCTCCAAGCGCTCTCTATTTCCAACTCCACGCCTGCGCCCTGGCCAGCGCCGTCGCTTCCTCGACGCCGGCCAACGCCGCCACTTCCTCGAGGACAAGCGCTGCCACGGCCACGGCGAGGGTCGGCTCCACCACGGCCACGGCGAGGGCCGGCTCCACCACGGCCGCAGATGAGCGCCTCCACGGCCACGGCGTAGGCAGCCAGCGCCACCGCTCTTCCTCGAGGGACAGCTTCGCCACGGCCGAGCGCCGCCGCGCCCGACTGCCGCCCGCCGCCGCGACCGACTGCCGCCAGCCAGCGCCGCCGCGCTTCCTCGAGGGACAGCTCCGCCACGGCCGAGCACCACCGCGACCGAGCGCCGCCACTGACGAGCGCCGCCACGGCAGAGCGCCGCCACAGCAGATCGCAGTCAAGGCCGCCACTGACGAGCTCCGGCGTGGGCGAGGGAGCTCCGGCCAGGGTTCCTCTTGTAGGGACCCGATTGCTTTTTTTTCCTGTTTGCAGGACCTGATTGCTTATTATTGTGTATACAGGGACTTGATCTCGTTTCATTTTTATATGCAATGGTCTTTGTGCAAATTTTATACATCCTCGGCTATTCTCAGCACATGCAACCTACCAAACAATAGATGCACTCAGCATATCTCCATTGGCCCGACCTACCAAACAGACAAAAAAATCTATGTTCAACCAAGTCAGGGTCAGCTTGTGTGAAGGCAGATAGCTGTTCTTCATTGGACCGGGCTACCAAACACACCCTACATTCTAGCTTTTAATCAACAAAAACACCGAAAATAAGGTGGGTTTGCTCTTTTTATTGGATGTTATTATTTTTAATGTAGTTTGGATTGGTTGTTCACATATCTAAATAAATAGGACAAGGTGTTTATGCACCGGTGCATATGCGCCCTTTATTTGAAACACATTTTAAATATATTTAATAAATATTAAACAAATACAAAAAGGTCTGGTGTATATCTTACATGTTACATGCTCAAAAAGTTGTTTCAACAGAAACTGACGTGTTGTGTACCTTGTGCAAAACAAAATTTTGATACTAAAATAGTTATTTTTGTCTCTTTACGCAAGGTACAAAAATTGTTAATTTTATGTAAAACTTTACGTGCACACGTAGAACATGTCTCTCGACATGCCATTTTTTCCTAATTTTTAAACTTTTTGAAATATGTTTTGTACATATCGGGTGCATATGCATCCATAATCAGTTTTGAGTTTCCATAATAAATACAACTAATTTGTCTCATTTTTCTAGAATGTAGAATAAATCACATACTGGTTTATGGGAGTATTACGCATTTCGAAAAAAAACTTTGACTGCTAATTTGCTCAACAAAGTATACAATATATATCACAAAAAATATACTATTGAAAACTTCTTTTGAATATGAATCCAATAATACAATTTTTATGTCATATATTTCATATTTTGTTGATTAAACTTGTAGTCAAACTTTGTAATACCGCTATAAACCGGTATGAAGGTATTAGTATTCTAGATGCATGCATTAATTAGCTTGTAGAATCGTTTTATCTTGAAAAACAAGATGTTATCGTAACGTAGCTAGTTAACATAACCATAACATATCATGCTATAAAAATGCCTAGTTGGCAATATATGTACTTACGTGTTATCACCTTACTTATTTTCACTACGAGTAGTCTTAATAACTTGTTAAGAAAGTACATTGGAACTCCTACTTAGTAAGATATACAATTTTATGTCATATATTTCATATTTTGTTGACTAAACTTGTAGTCAAACTTTGTAATACAGCTATAAACCGGTATGAAGGTATTAGTACTTCCTCCATCCCAGTTTACTAGTCTTCCCCGTATCCCTAGGACGTCAATTTGATCTATATAATTTAAATTATATAATGCAAAAATTATATCATTAGAAAATAGAACATCTAAACTTTTTAATGATATAATTTTTATAACATATAACTAATGCTAACTTGATCAAATTTGCGACCTAGAGGTACGTGCACGCCTAATAAACTGTGAGAGAGGGAGTATTCTAGATGCGTGCATTAATTAGCCTGTAGAATCGTTTTATCTTGAAAAACAAGATGTTATCGTAGTTAGAATAACCATAACATATCATGCTATAAAAATGCCTAGTTGGCAGTACATGTACTTACGTGTTATCACCTTACTTATTTTCACTACGAGTAGTCTTAATAACTTGTTAAGAAAGTACATTGGAACTCCTACTTAGTACAGAAGATTCTATGTCGAGTAAATAAACTATCATGATTAAACTATTGATCATTAATAATTCATTACCTTATCATCAGGGCATGAATACATATGTACCATTCTTCAACTTCCTTAATTCTATGCTCCTCCACCTGAGAGGAGAGACGGTATAGGCAATTTGGATAACTACCTGGTCAATGGATAAGATTGAATTCTTCAAGAGAAGAGAAACGTGGGAGCAAAAACAAACCATAGAAGATAAATTAAGGAGGAGATTGACCGCCATTTTTTTTCGTGAATCAGACCGCCAATTTTTCAACTCCTCCCACTTGACCACGAGCTGACGGAAAATGCACAGGTGACCATTGACGGAGCCTTTTGTGCTGGATGACTAGGCATTTCTTTGTCCTCAGCCGTAGTTGTACATAAACCTCAAGTTTTTGGCCTTCGTTTCAAAACAAACAAAAGCAGTTTGCATCTAGCTAATTATTTGCCAAGGCACATACCTCCTCCCCACACCATATTTTCTTTTGCTCTAGGTTATGCATGATATCCTGGTGATTCTTTTTTCTATTTTACAACCGTCAAGTTTTCTTCAAGAGAAGAGAAACGTGTGAGGAAAAACAAACCATAGAAGATATATTAAGGGAAGGAGATTGACTGCGAACTTTTCAACGCCTTCCGCTTGACCACGAGCTGGCGGAAAATTCACAAGTACCACCATATTCGATAAGATTTTTTAAATATGTTGTTGAAGATTTGAAATTATGCGAATAAAAAAAGATATTAAACAATTCCTTTTTAGGATCATCACCTACTACTTGATCATAGTTGACATGATACTCTCAATTCACATTGTGTGAAGCAAGGACAGGTGAGGTTGTTTCACTTACATGTGGAACCTCTAGAGGCAGATCTTTCGTGACCTAGCGCAACCGACGCTACATCGGAGGATGCAACTAGATTTCTCGGTAGTTTTCTTGGTAGTTTTATCCTTTCATCCTTTCCCAAAGATAGATGATACATTGACTGACTCACACAATGTTCAATTTTTTTTTGACCCACATAAGGGAATTTGAATTTAATATAAATATTCATTTTTAAAAGAAATAAAAGGAAAACAGAAGCACGGTAATCATTGAAGGAAAAAAAGAAGAAGACGCGGCAGGTAGTGTACATCAGAAATGTCTAGTCGGAGAAAGAAAAAGAAGGGAAAAGAACCGAAAAGGGCAAAGACAAAATGGTCTCTGGTCCCCGTGAAGGCAGCGGTGGCCTCTCCCGGCGCCTATCGTTTCCGGGGCCCTCCTCTTCCTCGCCTCGCCTCGCCTGGTTGCTCCAGTTGAGTTCTTTCCCACCGCTGCTTCCCTCCAGATATAAACCCTATCCCTCTCCTCCTCCTCACTCCTCAGTCGGGCCGCGCCGATCTCGTCGCCGGCCACGGAGCTGATGGCGACCGCCGTGGCGTCGCAGCCGCGCCACCTGCCCCTCGGCGCCGGCGCCGACCCGAGGGCGGCCATGTGCTCAGCCAGGTCGGCCTCCTCTCCCTCACCTTCCCGATGCTTGCTTGCTGGTTGCTCCCATTAGTCCATAATAATTGCTACTGTTAGCTCCATGGCGGGATGGACTGCGCTGCGCAGGAATGCGCTGATTAGGATTGGGTTACGGGGAGGCGGATTGTGTCGCCGAGTTGGGCGGTAATTCCGGGTTGCGTGTAGACGGGGAACTTTGCCTCTTCGGTCTGCTAGCTCGCCGGCAAAGGGGGTGACTGGAGCATTGCGGTCTCACGGCCCGAGCCTCGAAATTGACTTGGGAATAGTTGCTTGACTCCGGCTTTGATGGGCACAATTAGCTGTCCAAGGCCATAGAAATACCCCGCTGTTCACTTTACAGTTCTCCTTACTGTTTCGGATCACTAACTGACTGACCAAATGGAACATGTTTGCAGCACATCAAAGATCTATTCCCTGGAGAAAGCGTACGGGTTCAGGTTCATGTGCAGAAGCGTTGTTGATCCAAGGAGCCAAAGGCTCCACTCGCGCATCTCCAAGCGGAAGTGCTACCTGAGGAGCTCACCCTCGGAAGTTGAGAAGATCGTTTACAGCGCCAGGTGGTTAGAGTTTAGGAGGCAGAGGACACCCTTTCAGAGAGGTAGAAGGTCGGTCCACGGCATTCCGTTGGCTTCGCGAGATGATGGCAGCGGCGTGTCCGTTAATGGGGTGCCGCAAGTTGATCCAGCGAGTCAGATGGGGGAAATAAGGTTGCAAGTTGGATAAGGCGTTGCAGAATGAAGACATGAGCACTGGGCTTGTCCAATCGATACATGATGCTGCCAGATCCATTGAATTGGCTTTCCTTGATCACACCAAATCATTGTCAAACTCCTGGTTCCCGAAGACATGGCTTGGTGTAGATAACAGTGCGTGGATCAAACCGCTTTCGTACCAGGTAGAAACCTAACATTCTTCAGATGTAAATTTGCCTCTTTGCTTTGCGTGGAGAAAGTGAGAAATCTCTGTAGTCTTACTAGGTTTCTGTTGAGTTTTCCTTCTATCCATTTCACTCAGAAAATAGCCATAAGTATTTTGTGTAAGCCATGGTTATTACATGCATCATTATTTCTTTTGCTTCTCCGATCCACTCAGGTAGTTCTGTTGTAGCCAGTTCTGCTTCTTCAGTTATTAAATGCAATTCTGATGTAATATATAGATTCCTTGGTGTATTTACTTTGTTTGTTACATAGTCTATTGAATGGGTTATCATTTGTAAGTGAAGTCAGTAGTGTGTTTTGAAATAGTAGTAGCTCTCTGGTGGAAGTGATTTTGCTCTGGAATATGTATGTCAGATGCTGCCACTATTAATCAACTTAGGTCCAAGCACCTCAACTGACCTGCTTTAAGTTGATATTTCTTTAATTCGACATATCTCTGCATAAGCCACATCGTAGCTGCAGATTCCATAATTCTGGTGAAATCCAAATTTTCTGTTCCCTGAAGTCTTACACAAAGTTGTTTGCAGGCTGCTGTGGGCTCATTACTACAAGCAGTTATTGATGTTTCATCGAGGGGGACTGGCAGAGATGGAGATATTAATGTATTTGTTCAGAGGAGGTTTGCTCTTTAGCTATTAACTTGAATTTCATATCTAATTGCTCAATAGTTGGCAGAAAGTTGCTCAGAAGTTAAACTTATTCCTTATATGTGTGTGTTTCTAAAAGACTAAAACTGAGTTTGGTGTTTCGGTAGATTATGATTATCCCGTTTGCCCAACCAGCTTTTACCTATTTTATCGCTTGGCTGACCAGCTTTTTCCTGTTTCCGCGGCTACTTTTGTCTTAAACAGATAATACATAAGTTCAGCACATCACAATTTAGCAACGGCTAAGTGAGCCTAAGACTTAAATCTCGTGAAGTAAATTTTGTTATTCTACCTTAGACAGTACTTGTCTATGTATGGCCAAGTGGCCAACTCATTCCAAGATTCAAGTTTGACCACTATTTGATCAATAATGTGCGGGTTATTTGACATGCTAGTCATACCAGTGGATCAGTGGCAGCACCCCTTTAGTGCAAGGGCAACTCATTCCAAGATTCAAGTTTGACCACTATTTGATCAATAATGTGCGGGTTATCTGACATGCTAGTCATACCAGTGGATCAGTGGCAGCACCGCTTTAGTGCAAGGGTTTTCAAACGAATGTTCATATTAGTACGCAAATGAACGAGTATATATAAGGTGTATTGCATACATATGCGAGCGTAAGATTTATATATCATGACACAAAATCAGTTTTTCTAGCTTAGATAGTACTTGCCCATGGTTTTCGATATTCAGATTTGACCAACAGTAGATCAATAGTATCTTTGCTATGTGACAAACTCATGATACTGGAATTCATATTGAAAAACTTTTCAGAATAATTCCACCTTACCATGGTGCAACTTGCAATTTATTGGTTTGATTATTGGTCAAACTTAAATCTTGAAATGTGGGAGTACTTTACATAAAAGGAAGAAGTAACTTCCTATGTAACCAAAGTTTGTGATGGAAAGCCCAAAAGGCAAAAAGGAACATAACCTCCTAAACTATCAAGAGAATAGAACCATATTGAGTTCCTAATTGTACAGCTTTTGTATGATGCCCTTCCAAGGCTTATTTCATAAGTTGGACTCCGTGTAAAAAAATACTTGATTATTAGAGTTTAGAGAAATACGTTCCTTCCCGTCTGATTGGGTTCAGAAGTTTGGATGGCAACTGAAGATGTGCTGTTCAGTTAATTATGCAAACTAATTGATTTATCATGATTCTATGAAAAAACAAAATTACTGCGGAGGCTTCCTGTGTTAGGCTAGGCTGTATTTGTGTTTTGTTAGTCCAGAATTAACCTGACAATGGATTCAATAGTAAACTCAAGTAACCAACATATTGATGGCAGTAGACTGGTAGGTGGAATGATATTAATATGAAGTGATGTTGGTTTCACATGATCCAGAGTTTTATTCTACAAGAGTGCATGGTTCCTTAGGTTCTGAGCCTGTTGGTGTGCACGGTTATCGAAAGGAATTGTCAGATGTCTTGCATGCTCTGACACCAGCATGCAATGTCCTGCCAAAGCTGAGAGCCTGAGTAGTCTATCATTTTTTTTTCTGAATAATTGTGATCTTGTTCAGCGGTTGCATAGATGGAAATGAATCTATAGCTTCTCCCATCTTGTTCGTCCTTTTTATGTAGTGTGGCCAGGGACATTGGATTAATCTGCTGTATCACACAAAGCAACACAATGCAGTTTATGTGATGATCTCTAATTTGATTGCAGTTTATCCCGCCTTCTCAGCTCTCTAGATGGTGTTATCCAAAATGAGTTGGCCAAAAGGGAACCTTCATTATATCAGTGGTATTCATCTAATCAAAATCCTTTGGTGGTGAGGACATTTGTGAACATTTTTGAAAATGACCCACGGTTTAACTCTGCGACAACAGTGTATGTTTTATTATTTTCTTTTCATATAATATGTTTATTATACAGTAAGTAATATGCAGCTGACATATATGTTGGTCTTGTATATTGTCAGATGTTGTGAAGTCAAGCCAATGGAAACTAGGGAAAGTGACCTTTCTCTACTTATGCTGGGTTTGTTCTGTCTTGCTGCTATCACAAAGCTTGGATCAGCAAAAGTTTCTTGTCAGCAGTTTTTCTCCATGGTCCCTGATATTATTGGTCGATTCATGGATATGCTTCTTGAATTTGTTCCTATAAGTAAAGCATATACCTTGACGAAAGATATTAGTCTTGAGAGAGAATTCTTGTGCAACTTTGGTCCTCGTGCTGCTGCTCCTAAGTTTGCTAATGATCATGGACTTGAGATATCATTTTGGATTGATCTGGTACAGAAACAATTACTAAGGGCTCTTGACCGTGAAAAGATATGGTCAAGACTGACAACAAGTGAAAGTATTGAGGTTGGGACCCAACACTATTTCATCTATTGTATTAAAATCCTTTCTCTTTCAGTCTAACCTAATTTATTTAATCCTCACTGCAGGTTTTGGAAAAGGATCTAGCTATATTTGGTTTTTTCATCGCCTTAGGCATAAGTACACAGGCATACCTTTCCAAACGTCTTACAGATTCAAATGATTCAGTCAATGGTATTGTAAGGTGCAGCTATTCTCTCTGTGAAATTGTGTTTCAGTACATAAGCTCGAATAGCTGCTTTACTGTCTAAATGTTATTAAGTGTTCAGCTTAATGAGCTTATGGCCATCCAGGTATCTTATTGGTGGGAGCGTCCTATATTATCCACAGTTGTCCTCGATTAGCTCTTTTCAGTTGTATGTGGAGGTAATGCATGCAACACACTGAGCTGTAATGCTACAGCTTTCCAAATATTTTATGCAACTTTCTTGCCTTCAGGTTGTCTGTGAAGAGCTCGAGTGGCTTCCATTTTACTACGAGGATGTGCCAACTCCAATAGTTGAAACAGAAGGCAGAGAAGAAATGCTTAAAGGAGAAGTAATATCAAGGGCGCTGAATATGTGCTCTTATTGGATGACTAGTTTCATAAAGTACAGCTCGTGGCTTGAGAACCCTTCAAATGTGAAGGCAGCAAGATTCCTGTCTAAGGGGTATGTCAACATTCAGTTTTTGGTGATGATTCTCTCACCTTATTTTACACATATGGATTTGTAACTAACATTTCTAATATATCTCAATAACTTTTGCTAGACATGCCATGTTGAGCGACTGCATGATTGAGCTTGATGTAACAAAGTAAGCAGGAATTTCCAGTGTTTATCTGATGGTCATATCTGTTGCTTGGTGTATGCTTTATTTACATATTGCTTAAATAGCGTATACGTTATATGATTATTTATTACGTTGCAGAAACAATATGCCAAAAGACCGAAGTTTGCCAAAAAACGGAGTATTGGTTGCTGGGACAGAGCTAGCTTCCATTGACAAGGTATCTGTTATAGAATGCACTTCAGAGTTGCTAATACTACCTCCGTTTCAAGGAATAAGGCGCACATGTATTCCAAGATGAACTTTGACCAGAAAAATTGAGCAACAAAGTCTTGATTATATTATATGTAATTAGTATCATTAGATTCGTATTGAAAAATACTTTTTAATGATACTAATTTTATATAAACAATCTTTATCTATTTGAAGTTATTCTTGGTCAAACAAAAAACACGTAAAACGAGGGCACCTTATTCCTTGAAACGGAGGTAGTATATTTCTATTATTTTGCAATACCCAACTGAAGAATGTTATTCATTATTGATGAAGCTCTTGTGGCTTTTATATGTTCAATGATGTCACTGGAAATAATGGTTCCGATGATATTAATGCCCTTAGGATTTCAAAGTTATAAGACAAATTACTACAATAAACTGTTGCACAGATGATTAGATGCCCTGCTCTGTACATGAGATATCATTATGCATACGAAATTAGGCATCATTAGATTTTTTTTCGAAACTGGGAGTTACCCTGGCCTCTGCATCAATGAGATGCATACAGCCATTTATTCAACAAAGATTGGCAAAAAGCCTTACAATGATTATACAAACTGAAGCTGCCAAACAAGGTGACAAAGCACCACCAACTAACACGCCGATAGAAGATCAAACAAGGCCTTATGCCCCGGCCACTGCTATCGCCGGCTCCCCGGCAAACTCCACAGATAGCACCTCATGTGTGCATGCTCCGGCAGTCGCCTCCATCATCTTCCGCCAACCCGTCTCCAGGATGAAGATCGAAGCGACGATCCTCGCCAAGCCTGCCATCGACGCCTGATAGCTCCACCGTTCCGCGCGTGTCCACCAACACACATCCTACGCCGAGACCCCGCTGCGCCATGCCGTCGAGACTCGTCGTCGTTGATGCCGTTGATGCGACGCCACTCCACCGTCTGACCCTTCCAGCGTCTGCTCCAAAAACGATGCCCACATGAGGGAGAACAACGACGAGCGCCATCATCATCCGATCTGGAAGACCCAGATCCGAGGGTTCCCCCGGAGCAGCCCGAGCAAAGAGACGAGCATCATTAGATGTGTTTTGAGATCTACTGGATAAAGAGAGGATGGATCCAGTTTACACATATATAGCTTCTCTTTGTGAGCTTTCTTCCCATGGACAGTACAAGCATACGTTTGTGGTATATGGTACATTTCTTATAGACTGTTAGGTTGAAGCCATTCTGCGTTTCCTCTAAAAAAAACTTGTCAAAAAGCATAAGGAGTTGGTTTTTCTGAGCTCTTTTGTACTTAGTTTACCAATGAGATCATTTTTAGTTTATAATGGTATTTCCATGGAGAGTAAGTTGCACTGTACACTGGGGGATTGTCACTTTGTCTCACACTCACACTGCACCACTTTTTGTAACAATAAAGACAATGTACTCAATTTTTACACTTTGCAGTTTGCACCACCTCCCTGTTACTTCTTGTTGCTATAAAGAATCTGCACATGGATCCACTTGTCAGTCTAATAGCCAATGGTGCCACGTGTAAGGCTTGTGTTCTAGCTTCCCCCATCCGCTTTTCACTGTAGTAGCCAGGGGCAAGGTCTTCTTTTCAACTGAAAAATGTAGGCAAGGTCTCAACAGGAGGGAGGAACGGTTCCACGGAATCTCATCTTGGGCAAAGCAGAGCCGGTGGTGATCACACCTGTTTTGGGAGAGAGAAGAGGTGATGAATGGAGTAGAAGCATATGACCCACGCGGTCTATGCCACCCATTAGCTTGACATGTGGGGCCCATATGTAGATTCTGTTAAGGTGATGTGAAGTAATGGGGAGTGGTGCAAAGTGCAATGTTGTTACCTCTACCCTGGTGTTTTGTGTTTATTGTTGCAAGAGGTGATGGTATTTCGCCACAAGTAGCAGTCTGCTTGGTGCAAAGTTCAATTTATGCTCCCCTGAATAGTGATATCTCTTGTTTTTAAAGTTTGATGACCTTAGTTTCAATTGTTGCAGTCGCTTGAAAGTGTTGATGAAGCTTTGGTTAAGTTAGAAAATTTGCTTCAAGAATTGCATCTTTCAAGTTCCAACTCTGGTAAGGAGGATCTAAAGGCCGCATGTTCTGATCTTGAAATGATCAGAAGACTGAAGAAAGAAGCAGAGTTTCTTGAGGCTTACTTTCGAGCAAAAGCAGAATATCTGGAGGTGAGCTCAAGTATTATTTTTATCGTTATGCTCCGTAATAGCCATGTATTTTCCTATTTGGAAGAAGTCAGGCTTGCATGCAAGTAGTGAGACCAGAGTTATTTCTCAAGATATTGCACTGCATCAGGATTCAGGAGTGCATTCCACCAGATACAATAGCTATGAAGGACTTAGCTATTCCTTGCACTTCTTGAATAGAACACTAAAGCTTTTTTTATTTTTAATAGAGGTTGTTTAGGCTCTTGATCTCCTTATTGGGTCTTGGGATGATTTATTTTGATTGCTTGTTTGGGTTTGAAAAAGTTTCAGTCCTTTCTTCCACAAGCTGCAATGTTACATACTCCCTCCGTTCTAAAATACTCTACATTCTAGATCTAAAAATTGTTCTGAATTAGTCTACATTTTTTTGCTTTGTAATCAACAGGAACACAGAAACGAAGCAGTCTTCCGCTCTCTATTGGATGCCATTAATTTTAATGTAGCTTGGATTGGTTGTTCACATAACAAACTACTACTATTAAATGACATGCTATATGGTTTTAAAATTGGCAGAATGTAGACTATAAGAGAACGGAGGGAGTAGTTTACAACTAAACTATAAGACTAGTCATAGTGGGGAGTAACATAGAGTAGTAACATGCACATGTTACTACTCTATGTTACCACCTTCATAGTGGTTAGTAACATCAAAGTAGTATCATATATGTATGAATTAATTAGCTTGTAGACTCATTGTATCTTGGGAAGTGTGATGTTACAGTAACTAGCTATGTTACTCAATCCTCTTCTCTCCTCATTAACTCACTGCCACATAAGCAAATTTGCTGGGTTGGACACTTAGTTACTAGTGAAGTTACTTGCACTATGAGTAGTCTAAGAGAACGGAGGTAGTACTAAGACCATAACTTCAAGTATAGACGAGATGGTTTCAAATTTATTTGCACATCTATTATTATCTTTTAGTGTGCTTGACTCAGCAGTTCTACAGAAACATGCAGTAGATAATATAGCTAAACTGTAATTGTTACTGGATGTCTGTTTAACATTGAAGATTTCCTTTACCAGTTCAGGATTAAGCATGTTAGTTTATTGAACGATGGGCACATTTGTTTGCTTATAGTCAGAATGTTGCATACTTGGTTCTTGTCCATCAGAATATGAGACAAAAACATGAACCCCAAGTGTATACTTGATTGTATCACGGGGTGGCACAACATTTTTTAACAGCCATGATACATGAGAGGAAGTTTTTGATGGCTGACTAAGCTTTCTTGAATGGGCTGGGATGGTCCGGCCACATGGAAATTGTTTCACTTTTCCAAGCCACATAGAATCACCACTCGTTGTCCAAATGACTTCTTGTAAGCAGCTCTAAAAAAAGAGTTGTTGTAAGCAGTGAATAATATTACTGGAAAATAATCTCTGATCTTCAACAGTTTTATCTCAAAAGATTTTTGTTCCACCATATTGCCCATTCTTATAAAATTTTCCTATTTTTCTTTTCTTGTCGAAGGCTTCTGCTGCCAAGGTGGATCAAAAAGACATGCAGTCAAATGACATCCGACGCTTCGAACAGTTGAGACATGAGTTGATCGAGTTAGAAAGAAGAGTGCAGAAGAGTGCAAATGATTCTAAAAAAGAGGAGGTATGCTTGTCTAATACTACCTCCATTCCAAAATAAGTGTCGCAACTTTGTCTAGATGGATGTATCTAGACGCGTTTTAGCGCCTAGATACATCCATATCTAGACAAAGTTGCGACACTTATTTTGGAACGGAGGGAGTATATGTTACTAGATAGCAAATGAGGATGCAGTTGGTATTTGAGCCGACACATGAACCTCAGACTCAGAGGCACTCGTGGAAGATATGACCATAAATTATTTATGTTCTATGTCTTACTCGGTTACATACTGTGTGACCATTTAGACCATAATGGCTGGATTTTCTGTTGTAGAAGTTTGTTCAGTTTTGATGGGTTGATATCCCTGTTTTTCAGTTCCAGGAAAAGGGTGTTCCAGATGAAACAATAGATGCTTTTGTGTCATCGCCTCTACTGTCAGAGCCTTCTGGTCCAGTTATCAAGAAAGAAAGTTTTATTACCAAAACAGTAGAGAAGGTTAAAGACAGTACAACGGTATGACCTTTCAAATTTAATTAGTCCCTTTGCATAAGGAAATCTTGTAAGATAAGTACTTGCACAAATATTTAGAACAAAGTGTATCTGGACATTCCTTTACCAGCTTTTATGTTCTATTTCTTACACAAACGGTGCTTGATGGCATCACAGGTTGTTAATATATTCCATACTAATAAATTTGACGATAGTATTAGTTGAGTGATATATATGGTTGCAAATTATTTTGGTAGGAACCTAATTGTCTAAGTAGTTGTTGCCTCTTTTCACTGCTTGCATTAAACTATTACTAGAGGTCAAAATACAGGGTTACAATTTATTTCATCTACTTTGTCCTGCACAGATTGTGTTGCAAGGGACACAACTCTTAGCAATTGACACAGGAGCTGCTATGGGTTTACTGAAAAGATCTATTATTGGGGATGAACTGACTCAGAAGGAGAAGCAGGCTCTTCAGAGAACCCTGACGGATTTGGCATCTGTTGTTCCAATAGGAATACTCATGCTTCTACCTGTGAGTCTTTCTTGAGCTCGGATTTGTACCTCCTGATAAGTCTCTGGAGGTCTACATTATTTGTTTCTTTCAGTTTGGTGCAGCAGTAATCCTGTTATCTCTTCACATCATCCACTGTTACCACACCAACTAGACAACCCAATATTTTTTAATACCCAAATTACTATGCTCAAGGATTTAGTTTTGTGCCGTTAAGATTGCAAATCATATTCTCTTAGCTTGTGAACTTAGTATTTAGTGTAGTTGTCTCTATTGTCGGAGCATTCTAAACAGGAAATGCAGTTGTCTCCATCGTCAGAGCATTCTAAACAGGTGCCTTTGTTCCCAGGTTACTGCTGTTGGGCATGCTGCTATGTTGGCTTTCATCCAGAGATATGTGCCTTCCATGGTTTGTAACCTTGTACAACCCTCGCTACTCCCCTTGTTGCAATATGTAATGTAATTGCGTATTTGGTATTGTAGATCCCCTCCACATATGGCCCCGAGAGGTTATATCTTCTCAGGCAGCTTGAGAAAGTGAAGGAAATGGAATTGTCTGAAGGCAGCAGCGAAGATATGTCTGGCACAATTAGTTCAAGAGGTGACCAAGTGAAATAAGCTAACCATGTACAGGTGGACATAAGTATACTTCTGATCGTCTTTTCTGTAAAGAGTAAGTACAATTTGGCCTGTACACGCTCCCTGCATTACTTTGTTTTCAAAAACTGCTGGCGTTCTGGCTGCACCTTTGAACTGAAACTGCTCCACTTAGCTGACAACTCTTATCTGTCTACAAATGTTTGTCATTTGCCTGTGGGATATTTTCTCTAACTTTGACCAGTAACATGCATTAAATGAAGTCCTAGGTTGTGCATGTAGTTTCATCACGAAGAGTGCATGTAAAAAATGGTAGCATTGCATTTGGTCTGAAAAATTCATTCAAAATATCATAATCTGTATTTTTTTACTTTGACTTATAGATGCATATCAAGTAACACACTAGAAACCATGCAATTTAAAAAATTGGCAATTCAACTATAGGGATTACAGCAAATGAATTTTACAGAGATATACTCTCAAATAGGTCCTCTTTCTTCGGACACTTCAAACTTGGAAAAGGTTCAGTTATTCACTTCAAGAAGCTGTTCCTTTGTAGCGCTTTGGCCTGGTGTTTTGAACAAGATACAGGAGGGATTCGTTTCATTCTACTCATAAAAGATTCTCTCAGTGGCATGCTGATGGAAGTAGAGCTTCAAAGGTTACAGTGGTTATAACCAAACAATGCATGGATATACGCTGAAGGACAATCTATCCTGAAGTTGTGCTTTTGTAGATCTTTGTTAATATTTCATAGTTACAACTTACAAGGGTGATATGTGCCCACTCAGCATAGAAGATCAATGTCCAAGCTCCTTTTGGATAATGTCTGTGTAGGGTAGAGATTTTGATAGAGGATTGAAAACCAAGCTAGATACTGGTTTATCACATGTTCTCGTCATTCATGTAACCCCATGTATATCTCTATTTCTCCCTTCTCCATTTGTGGAGAATTGTTCTCATGTAACCTAATGTCAGATTCAGGGCTTTGATTGACCTTCCACTGCTTTCTTGTGGACGCCGCATAAATGAGCGGGGCAATGTCCTTGGGCTTCCTCCCATTAAGCCAAGGAGCATCCCAAAAAAGGGGCAATCTTCCCATTGCCAACGGTGATGGTGATGGACACTGTTGGGATTCGTAGCATAGAAAACAAAAAATTTCCTACCGCGAGAACGCAATCCAATCCAAGATGCAATCTAGAATCCAATCCAAGATGCAATCTAGAAGACGGGAGCAACGAGGGGATGAACGAGACTAACCCTTGAAGATTTCCGAAGCCTACAAGAGGAGGCTCTCGTTGCTGCGGTAGACGATCACTTGCCGCTTTCAAAAGCGCGTAGAAGATCTTGATGGTGCCACAATCGGGCAGCACCTCCGTACTCAGTCACACGTTCGGTGTTGATGAAGATGACGTCCTTCTCCCCGTTCCAGCGGGCAGCGGAAGTAGTAGCTCCTCCTTGAATCCCGGCAGCACGACGGCGTGGTGGTGGTGTTGATGGAGATCTCCGGTGGAGCTTCGCTAAGCGTTTGCGGGAGAAGTGGAGGAGGTGGGGCGGCTAGGGTTTGGGTGAGGGGTGGCCGACCACTTAGGGGGTGCGGCCAAGCTATGGCTTGAGGGTGGCCGGCCCTCTCCCCTTGTCCCTCATTATATAGGTGGAACCCCCAAGTGTTGGACTACAAGTCTTCGAATAAGACCCAAACCCAAAACCTTCCATGTGTAGGGAAACCTACCCAAGGTGGGGACTCCCACCTTTCCATGAGGGGGGGGGGTGGGGGTGGCCGGCCACCTTAGGTGGAGTCCACCTGGGACTCCACCCCCTAGGGCTGGCCGGCCATGCTAGGTGGAGTCCCTCCGGGACTCCGCCTTCCATAGTGATTTCTTCCGGATTTTTCTAGAACCTTCTAGAACCTTCCATAAATGCACCGGATCATTTTCAAACTTGGAATATGACTTCCTATATATGAATCTTATTCTCCGGACCATTCCGGAACTCCTCGTGATGTCCTGGATCACATCCGAGACTTCGAACAAAACTTCGAACTCCATTCCATATTCAATATCTACTAATACGACATCAAACCTTAAGTGTGTCACCCTACGGTTCGTGAACTATGTAGACATGGTTGAGATCTCTCTCCGACCAATAACCAATAGCGGGATCTGGAGATCCATAATGGCTCCCACATATTCAACGATGACTTAGTGATCGAATGAACCATTCACATAAGATACCGATTCCATTTGTCACGCGATATTTTACTTGTCCGAGGTTTGATCATCGGTATCTCTATACCTTGTTCAACCTCGTCTCCTGACAAGTACTCTTTACTCGTACCGTGGTATGTGGTCTCTTATGAACCATTCATATGCTTGCAAGCTATTTAGACGACATTCCACCGAGATGGCCCAGAGTATATGTCGAGGGTGCTCCTCGGCAATGCCCTCCGATAGGGGCTTAGGGTTGATGGAATCCTGCAAGCTGACACGAGACATCGGTACACAGACAAGCGGGGAGAGCGATTTACCCAGGTTCGGGGCCCTCGATGAGGTAAAACCCTTACGTCCCGCCTCGTCTCGTTCTTTGATTATGATGAAAACAAGGTTACAATGGGGTGCCGAATAGTTCGACCGTGATCTCGTCGAGATGCTAGTTGCTAGGGTAACCTAGTTCTAAGCTTCTGTTGGCTATTGCTGCTAAGATTGATTGTGTCCCTCGGCAGGCCCTCTCCGACCTTTATATAGGAGGCCGAGTCTCAAGGGTCCTAACCGAGGACGACTAGGTTTACAGTAGATTAGATCCAATCTTTCCTTGTTTGTCCGTTTCCTGATCTTGTCCGCCAAGGAATCTTCTGACTCGTCGGCCTAGTGCCCCATCCCGCCTTCTGGTAGCTTCATGGGCCTCCAACTTGTCAATATCAGATAGGACAATACTGGTTACCCGAAGGGTAATGCCCACGTCAGTAGCCCCCGAGTGTCTAGCCGAAAAAATTCGGGTAGAGACTGATGCATGTTTTCTCCTGATATTCTTTTCCTTTACTGTTCTTGCTCATCTTAATTGTGCTTCATCTTCTTCTTATCGGGTGCGCGTCAGCGCTCCCGATGGGAGTAGCCCCGAGTCTAGGTACGGATGCTTGCAATCCGTGCGTAGACTCAAGTTGTACCACTCGAATACTTTCCTCTGCCGAGGTCTTCATAAATCATCTGATATATTTTTTACGCAAAGGATAATGAGTAACGTGCCCAACTGTTGTTTTAGTTAACTGCCGATGGCAAAACACCGTTACCCTACACAGAATCAAGTCCCCGGGCATGATCCTGGAGTGCAAAAAATTTCTATCGGGTGTGCATCGCGAACTCCCGATGGGAGTAACAGGCCCCGAGTATCTGGGTGCGAGCGTTTTGTAACCGAGTGCTGGCTCAAAACTTTATCCTTTGACTGCTCATTCGGTCGAGTCCTCATTTATCGGGTGCGCGTCAGCGCTCCCGATGGGAGTAGCCCCCGAGTCTAGGTACGGATGCTCGCAATCCGTGCTTAGACTCAAGTCCTTCATCCGATAACTTTTCATGTTTCCTTCGAATGCTTTCAAATCATGACGTCATTGATGACGTATAACTGCTGCAGGCTGATTTGACGGGTCCATCATGACAAGCTAGCCCTAGCCCTGTTCATTCAACGTTTTAGGGTTTGTCCGTGTAACGATCGAGGTGGCTCCTCGATTTTCGCGCAATCGTGGGCGTAGTGGGCCGTTAGTTCTCTCCCTTCCTTAAGCGCCACGTGCTTGCTTTAATTTTTTCCTCAAAGTTCCCAGTTTTCTCCACAGTTCCCGCAGCACCTCCTCATTCTTCCTCTTCTTCCTTCTTCCGCCATTGTTGCGCCGCCGCCACAGTTCCAATCTTCTCCAGATCTCGCGATGGTGAAAAAGAGGAATACCACCGCCGCTGCTAGCTCCACCAGCGAAGGTGCCGCTGCCAAGTCTTCTTCTTCCCTTCCGAAGGGGAACGCTCCAACCGCCCCTCCCCCAGCTCCGGCGCCGCCAGCACCGTCGGGCTCGATGGCCAAACCCGGAGATTGGGTAGGATTGATATCCTCCAATGCCGGAGATGTAATCCTTCCAGGTGCGATCTCTCGGCCTGATCCTCCTGCTGGATTTTCTGTGATGTTCTTATCTTTTCTTCATCGAGGCCTTTCACTCCCTCGCTCATGGATTCCTCCTCCATCTCTTGCGGACGTATGAAATTCAATTATGGCAACTTACCCCCAATTCGATCCTTCACGTTGTTGTGTTCATTACCCTTTGCGAGGCGTTTTTGGGCATTGAGCCTCATTTCGGGTTGTGGAAGAAGATCTTCTATGTGAAAAGATACAACGAGTAGTAATGGGCACTTTGTCACCGGAGGAGTAGGTTTTGTTGCTCGCTCGAAGTTAATTACTTTAATTTCCCAATGAGAGAGTCCGTGCAAGGATGGAGGTTGAAATGGTTTTACGTTAGGGATTCCTCGTCACCCGAATGTCGACTCCCCTGCTATGCCGACGTTTCTGAAGCCAAACCTAAAGACTCCTGGAAGAACATTCTCTCAACCGACGAAAGGGCCTCAGCCGAAGAATTGTTTGCCAAATTCCTTCAAATTAAAGAAGCCGACGGCCAAACTATGACCGGTACGGAGGTGGCAGCAGTTTTCCTGAGGCGCCGAATCCAACCAGTCATGGCCAGAATTCACCCGATGTGGTTGTACTCAGGTCCAAAGGATGTGACCAGGATCAATGCTGCCGATTTATCAGAAAAAGAGTTGCTCGATGAAGTTCGTCGCCTCACTTCCTTTAACCAGGCCGATTCGATTCCGCTGATTTCTTCTTATGCTCCCCTAGACGTTGATCATCCGCCATTAGGGGTACTTTCCTTTCTTTTTCATATCTCTTATTACAGCTCTTTGCTTAGCCGACATGATTATCTTTGTTCTTATTTGTCATTCTTCTTTGTCAGATCCTTGTGCCTTCCGAAAATACACATGACTCACCGGATGACACTTCTGAGGGAAAAGGCTCCTCAATCCCCATAGATTTTCATACCATGGATCAAACAGGTTTAGAGGATGAATATAATGGTCCAATGAATCTTGAAGTAGCCCATGATGATCTTCCCTCCTCAGCCGATAACACCTGTACCGCAGACGGATCAGTGCGCAATGTCGACGCTGATCGTGATACTTTTGTTGATGTAGCTGCGGATGGGGCCAAGGCTTCTCCCGCGAAGAGATAAACCGGCGGCTTCGCCGATGAAGATGATCTCTTTGACATGTAAGTAGTTCCCTCTCGAAGGTTATACTGTGCCTTTTTTATCTGTCGTACTCCTATTTTAATCACAGCCGACTGTTTACTTTTGCGATGACGAGGGTTTTGTTGAGCCTCCTCCTAAGAAGGCCAAGTCCGATCGTCGTTTCGCCTGTCGTGGTAGCTTCGAAGCTTCGGCGCCTAAGGCCGCTCCCACGGCTCAAGCTTCGATCAGCGTCTTCCCTTTCCAAAGGAAAGGATATTTCTCCAACTCGCCGCTACTGCGGCTCCTTTTTCCGTAAGTCCTCTTTTGATCTCAATATGAATTTCTTGGAGCGTGCCTTGTTTCAATTATTTTTGTTTCTTTCTTACTTAAGGACCTGCGTGGCGTTATCTCTTCTCTGGAAATTTTCGCCTCCCGGTTCACTTCTCTAGAGGCTGACAAAGTTCGGCTACAAAAGGAGGTCGAATCTTCTTCCTCAAAACTGGATGGCGCAGTCACGATAGCTGCCGCAGCTCGCCAAGAGATTGATTCTCTGAAGGAGGAGCTGGCCAGACTGAAAGGGAAGTTGAAGGAGGAGGAAGCATCTAGGATGGTGGCCGAGGCTCGAGCAGCCGAAAAGGATGAAATCCTTCGCCAATCTTCTTTGGCCTTGCTTGGTAATCTTCAACATACCTTTGTCGGAAGACGTTGTTAAGGATTTAAACATTTGTCAATGACTAAATTTCTTCATTCCTTTCTATTGCAGAGGCGGCGAAAATTCCTGTCGATGCCCTAGAAAGAGTTGCAAATAACTCCCAGTCGAATGCTTTGTGTCGATGGTTTTGCTTCTCACCGGCTTACACAAGAGCTTCTCGTGAAGGGGAAGAGTGTTCTGGCACGGATACACTCGATGATCTTCCCCAAGATCAATCAAGAAAAGACCCTGGGACAGCTGATCGATACCTTCGCGGTTAACACCAAGGAGGCCATCGAGGTATTCAAGCGTACATCGCGCACTTATGGTGTTGTCCTTGCCTTCCAGCTTATGATGGGTTACGGCTTTAAGGGTGATATCGAGGAAATGACTAAAGGGCTTCCGAAAGGGCAGGACGGGCAATCTGTTGATTTGAGCACCTTTAAGGCGTCTGCTCTTATTTGCGCCCGTCAGCTTCTTGAACTGGTTTCATCAAAGAAATCATCAACTGGCCCTAGTTCATCGACTCAAACTCAGCTTCCTTGATTCTTGTAACAAACTTGTGTCTTCGAGCTTGATGCAAAACGTTGCTCTGACACCAAACTCATGTTTTGTAATAAACTTCGTGCTATCATCGTTGTAGACACACTTTTGCTTATGACATCAATTGCTTGTACTTCTCCCGATGGGAGTTATTTTGGACGTTGGGTTGTACCATATCCATCACTTTTTATAACCAGTACTTTCCGCAGGTCTTCCCAGTACCTTCGTTTACAGACGACTCGTCGGGTGCGCTTCCCGAAAGCGATCGGATCCAGCGCATGAAAGACCGAATGACGCAGATGGAGAAGGATTTACGCAGCACTTATGCCTTAGCTGCCATCATCAATAAAAAAGGCGAGACTGCAGCCGCCGTGGAACGGTACATTCTTGGCGAGCTGCGAAAGCTACCGAAAGTTTAAACTGTAAGTTTCTTGATCCTTTTGCCTCGCTTGCTAGCAACTTCTTGTCCGGATCTTTGACCGATTCTTTTGGCGAGTCATAGCGTTCAATCTCGCGGAAGAGAACAAGCGGATACACGAGCGGGTGCGTGCTTTGACTCAGCTTTCCTCATCCGAAGAAATTTTCCGGCGGTACCAATCGAAGACCTCGGCTGTCGTTAAATTCCGGGATCGGGTGCAACGGGTCCACCAGTTCTTCGACAAGTGCTACAGGGCCATGAGGGTAGTTTGGAAAACAATGTTCCCTCTGAATGCAGTTCCCCCTACCCTTTTGACTTTGATGTCTGAATTTGGAAGTGCCAAGAAGGTTCGGGAGCTAGTAAGATCTCAAGTCTTTGCAGGTGCCAAATGCACGCTTGCCCTTGTGCTTGCTTGTTATCCTTCAGTCCACTTGCAGTCTATTGCCAGCGCAACTGGGGACTTTGAGGAGTCTGTACCCGAAAGTTTTGGCTCTCGCTCATGTGATTGTCGACAGTCGGAGGAGATGTCAAAGGTACCTGAAGAAAAGGAAACTCCGCAAGGGTGATGGAAAGGTGTAAAGTTACTTTTGTATATTGTATCGGCTAATCCGTCCGAGTATTCGGGTTTTTTGGGCCGAAAAACTTCTTAAATGGTTGGTACACGAATGTGTACTTTCACCATGCCATTGGCAGATATTAAAAGGGGCGGAGCTTAATTGCCCGTTGGATGTATGCGTATTAGTTGGTTAGCAAATCATTATGAGTGATCAGCTCGTGTTGCAGGTTTTGCTAAACCTGTTGTATGCGCAACTTTGCTTTCAACCGTTTGTGAAGTTCGACAGTTATTCCCGAATTTTTCGGGTGTAATAATTCTGTCGATGGGCCCGTTGCTCTTTGATATTTCCATAAGTGAAACATCGAGCGTGGGTTGTGTGTAAGTTTTTCCAAACTCTTGCTTTGTTCGGCGCTCGTAGAGGCATCTAAAGCAGAGGGAAAGATGTCGTCATCTTAGCACTCGCAGAGGCTTTTTGGAGCACAATCTTCGGCCCTGTACTATGTTTACATAGTGATGGGGTTTAGAAGTTTATAGGTACTGCAATGCTTAACAAGAATCGAAGCTTTAAGTTCTTATTAATAAAGTAAGGATGATGCTAAAGGGCGGGAGGAGGGGGGCCCTGTTTATAATGAAGGAAAAAAAACATAATAAAAGCTAGTAAGCTGCTTAGGCAAGGAAGGGATTCTTCTCTTCTTCTGGCTTCTTCACCGCGTTAGTATTTGCAGCAGCGTTGCTGATTTCATCAAGGGTTTGAACGGTGGTTGCCATCGTCTTGCTATCTCCTAGGCCTTCTGTGCCGTCAACTGCCGAGCCTTTTGCTGCCGAAGCTGCTGCTGCCGAAGCCTCAGCTGCCGATGCTTTAAGGGCGAGAGCGGCTGGCTTCTTCTTGATTTCCCTGCCATCTTTTTCTTCCTTGATCTCTCGTAAGGACATCTTGGGCGGAGGGACGACGATTTCTCGCTGTGGCCCAAACTTTGCAGCAATCCTCTGAAAGTCGCGATCACAATTGTCCGATCGTGAAAAACTTCCATGGACTGTGAGGTTTGTCCCATTGTTCACAGGCATTTTCAGCTTGAGGTATGCATAATGCGGCACAGCCATGAACTTGGCATAAGCTGGTCTTCCGAGTATAGCGTGATACTCGTGATTCCCAGTTCACCACTTCAAACTCGATTTTCTCCTTCCTGAAATTATCGGCTTTGCCGAAGATGACATTCAGGTAAGCTTTGCCAAGAGAGTATCCCGGTGCGGTTGGAAGGATCCCGTGGAAGCAGGTGTCTGTTTCTTCCAACATGCTCATGGTGATCCCCATACTCCTGATTGTATCGACGAATATCAGGTTTAGCCCGCTTCCGCCATCCATAAACACTTTGCTCATCTTGAACCCTCCAATTTGTGCTTCGACTACCAGGGCAGCATGTCCTGGTTTTGGTATGGTCATCGGATGATTTGTTCGGCTGAACGTAATGCTCTGAGACGACCAGTCGACGTACTCGGGGATGTTTGCCATGATGCTTTCTGCCAAATTGATCTCTCGGGTGAGCTTCTTCATCTCTCTTCTTGAAACGCCTGTCCTGTGGATCATACTCATCTGCCCACGTGGCGGTGGGAATGCCTCGTTGGGTTGAGCCTGCTGGACTTGGTGCTGTGGTGGAGGTGGTGGCGGTGGTGGTAGCTGTTGTTGGCCTGACTGCTGGATGAGCTTGTGCATGTCAAGGAACTGTCGACAGTCCCTGAGCAGGTGACTCGACTTCGTTTTGCCGTCTTTGGAATCGACATACGAATGTAGGTAACAAGGGGCGTTGACTCGTTCGGCCGTAGGGTAGTTCGGGAGTCCTCTGCTGCCGTGGTTTATAGTTACCACGGTTCCCGCAGTTGTTCCGGTTACCATCGTGCCTGTCGTCTCGGTCGTCCTGCCGATCGGCATACCCTGCTGCTACCAGATTGTTATCATCGTAGTTGCGGTTATTCCTCCTCTTGTGTCGATCCCTTCGGCTACCCGAGTCGTGCTTCGGCTGATCATCGTCTTCGTCATCGCTACGCTGCCGTGGCCTTCGCACGTTATCTTCGCCATCGGCCCAGCTGTTGGCAATTTCCATTAACTTGGTTATGGTTTTTGGCTTCTTGCGCCCGAGTTCTTCTATGTAACTTTCCCGCCTGGACGCCGTCGCTGAAAGCGTCAATTGCTCGTCGACGGATACGTCTTCGACAGCATTCGAGAGCTTTGTGAATCTCCCAATGTAAGAACGCATCGACTCCTTCGCTTACGCCGACAATTCCGTAGCTCTTCGATCCCGACGGGCCTCTTATATGTTGCTTGGAAGTTGGCAACGAAGGCGTCTACTAGGTCATCCCATGATTTGACGAGAACCTTTCGGCAGACCCCGTAGCCAGGCCCGTGCTGAATCCTTCAAGTAAAGTTGTAAGCATTGCATTGCCGCTATCTGGTTTCCTTTGTGCAAGATCACTGTCTGCAGGTAATCATCTATCCAAGATCTTGGTTCTTGCTGCCCATCGTACTTGGCGGCGTCAGTAGGGGTAGGCTTAAACTTTTTAGGCGGCATTGCTTCGCGTATCTTGTAACTTAGGCAGTCGGCTCCCCTGAGCTCGCCGTCGTACTCCTGGTCTTCATCCGAGGAATCACTGTCGTCGTCTTTCCTGGTGGCGCGTCGACGCCTTGCTTTGTCGATCCTGCTCTGGGTGATCTCGTCCCGAGCGTCTCTCACATGATATTTTGACCCACTGCCTTGGGCCATAGTTTTTTCCTTTTGCGGGACCAGGTTGTTTCCCAATATCGCGAGACTCTCGAGGGCACCTCGGTGAGCCTGAGCCATAGATCCTTCAGGGCGCTGGTTGATGAGGTAAGCGGCGAGGTTGGCCGTTGCTGCTGCAACGGTTTTTGGCCGTGGCATGCCCGCGGTATCCGTGGTCATGAAAGATTTAGTCAGATTTGACGTTATCTCTGCGGCGTCATCTTCCGAAAGCCCGGACATCCTCGACCGGTGCTTGCCTCGCTCCCCGGGTGTTTCGGGAGGCACTCCCACGTGAACCCCTTCGTCGTTCGCTGGATCGATCCGCAGCAGTTAATCGTCTCTCGAGGGAGGCTTGCTCTTTCGACAAGTGTTCTCGGTTTTTCTCTAGTATGGAGCGGTAAGCATTGAGGGTTCCGACCGAAGTTCCTGCGGGGAGCGGTGTGTTGTTGAGTACTGCTGCCCGTGCTGCCGCCCACTCTTCATCCGCAATGGTGTAATCGCTATCGCGGTTGCCTGGCGCTGTCCTCAAAACTTGCCCTTCTGCTAGAGCGGGGGGTATGGTCCTCGTCTCCTCTGCGCCTTGCGTTCCCTGTGTTATTGGCGACATAGACCTGATGGCGTGCCGCCCTTTGGTTGGTTCGTAGGATGGTGCTGTCGATACTGTCTTCTCCCGATGAATACTGGGCGTTGCAGATGAACGGCGTGTCGGTAGATCCCAGTCCGTGCCTGGTGTCGCAGTTCAGGCAATAATACGAGGTCAACTTCGAAGACGAAGAATCGTCCGACCCTACCGACATAGAGGACGTCGAGCGGGGAGCCGATGGTGTAGGAGAGCAAGTTGATCCCGTTAGGCCAGCCGACGGATCGACCGAAGATGATGCGTTCGAACTTGTCGATCCGGAAGCGGGGATTCCAGCGGTTGAAGGATTCCTTCTGCGTTGACGTTGTAATGGACGCTGCCGAAGGTCATCTCCATGTTCCCTTGCAGATCCGAAAAGTTTGAACGGGAGGACTCGCTGTGTGGAGTAAACTCGTAGGAGCCGAACCGAATCGGGCTTCCCAGGACGGGCGACGATGGTGTCGATGAGGTTGCTGATGAAGTTATCGGCGAACTCGCTGGCGAAATTGCCAGCAAATTTGCCGATGAGGCTGCCGATGTCATGATCGGATCTGCCGATGCCCTGCCTTGTGCCAACAGGTTTCCCACAGACGGCGCCAATTGTCGAGGGTGCTCCTCGGCAATGCCCTCCGATAGGGGCTTAGGGTTGATGGAATCCTGCAAGCTGACACGAGACATCGGTACACAGACAATCGGGGAGAGCGATTTACCCAGGTTCGGGGCCCTCGATGAGGTAAAACCCTTACGTCCTGCCTGTCTGTTCTTTGATTATGATGAAAACAGGTTACAATGGGGTGCCGAATAGTTCGACTGTGATCTCGTCGAGATGCTAGTTGCTAGGGTAACCTAGTTCTAAGCTTTTGTTGGCTATTGCTGCTAAGATTGATTGTGTCCCTCGGCAGGCCCTCTCCTGACCTTTATATAGGAGGCCAGGTCTCAAGGGTCCTAACCGAGGACGACTAGGTTTACGATGAGATTAGATCCAATCTTTCCTTGTTTGTCCGTTTCCTGATCTTGTCCGCCAAGGAATCTTCTGACTCGCCGGCCTAGTGCCCCATCCCGCCTTCTGGTAGCTTCATGGGCCTCCAACTTGTCAATATCAGATAGGACAATACTGGTTACCCGAAGGGTAATGCCCACGTCAGTATATCTATCCATCATCGGGTGTGACAAATCCCACTGTTGATCCATATGCCTCAACTCATACTTTCCGGATACTTAATCCCACCTTTATAACCACCCATTTACGCAGTGGCGTTTGATGTAATCAAAGTACCTTTCCGGTATAAGTGATTTACATGATCTCATGGTCGAAAGGACTAGGTAACTATGTATCGAAAGCTTATAGCAAATAACTTAATGACGTGATCTTATGCTACGCTTAATTGGGTGTGTCCATTACATCATTCACATAATGACATAACCTTGTTATTAATAACATCCAATGTTCATGATCATGAAACTATGATCATCTATTAATCAAGAAGCTAGTTATACAAGAGGCTTACTAGGGACTCATTGTTGTTTACATAACACACATGTATCAATGTTTCGGTTAATACAATTATAGCATGGTATGTAAACATTATCATAAACACAAAGATATATTATAATAACCATTTTATTATTACCTCTTGGGCATATCTCCAACAGACACAAAGAAGAGATCCATGTCCACATTGTCGCAAGGGGTTCCCATCCCTATCCAATGATGCTTGGATTTCAAATTCAAGATGGATACGAACTTGACCGTTCAACACATCCATGAATACATCCAACTTTTTTTTTCTTTTGGAGAATACACCATGGAAAGGTGTATCAATCACATACAAGGGGTGCCAAGAGGTAAAGAAGGGTTGCCATCAAGAGGTGGCAGGTCCTCACCACAAGCCTACTCTCCTAAGGCTGGTGCCAGTGCATCACCTGTTATAGCCTCGCCACGTCAGCTTTTACCCTCACTCTCACCCTACTCCCACCCCACGGTGCCAGTGCACGGGCTATAGTGCTAGCTCTCGCTTCTCTCTCCTCCACATCACCATTTCTTTTTCAGATTAAGACATTCAAAATAATGCAAGAAAATTACCCCTCCCTCTCGCCCCGACCCGCCAGCGCCACTGCTTCGCTCTCGCCCCCCTCTCGCCCCCCTCTCGGCGCCAGCGCGGGCGGCAGCCGGGCGGTAGCGGGCGCTATCGCCGGGCGGTGGATCCACCGCCCCGCGTTGTCGTCTCGCCTCACTACCGCCTGCCTCTCGCCTCCCGGCGGGCGGTACCGCCCGCGCTGCCGCCCGCGTTGGCACCAGCCTAATTGCCACGGTGTAGCTACAGGTTCTGGAAAAACAAAAAAAAAAGATACGGAAGAGCTTCGCAAGCTTCCACCTATCGCACTCCTCTTTGATCTTCTCCTTGATGCAAGCCTGGGATGGTACCACCCCATTGAAGACCACGTCATTTCGATGCCTTCATATGCACCAGAACACTAGAATGATGGCCGTCCACAGGTCCCGCTGGTGAGCCCACGGGCAGGACCTAGACATCCACCACACCACAATATCGGAATCAGCCAGCGGAAGCCAGTCCGTCTTGTCCCACTGCCGGAGGACCCACATCCAAACCTCCCGCGCGACGACACATCCAAGGAGCAAGTGCTGCAGCGTCTCCGGCTCCTGATCGCAAAGGGGCAAGCTGCGAGGGCCAGCAAACCACGATGCAGTAATTTGTCCGTCGTCCAGCAGCGGTTCTTCGACACCAACCACACGAAGAACTTACAAATGTAGGGCGCTCTAGAATGCCTGATCTCATCCACCACTAGGCTCTGATAGTCCCGCCAAAGAAAGCCTCGTAGGCTGACTTGGAAGAGTAGCAGCCGTCGCTAGTCCGCCTCCAAACTAGCTTACCCTCTCGCTGGGGGAGGAGGACGACAGTGGCTAGTCTGTGCTATAAAAGAAAGAACTCAGGCAGAGCTCGCTCACCCAATCCGGACTGCAATCCAGGAGCCACCCACCTGCCAGCCCTTCATTGACAGAACGGGCATTGGCCCTCCGCTTGGAGACCAACAAAGCCACATGTGGAGCTATATCCTCCACCTTCTCTCCTCCCAGCCACCGGTCTTTCCAAAACCGCGCCCACTCTTCATTGCCCAACTCGTAGTAAGTAGCAGCGTCAACAATCGCGGAGCACAGGCTGGGTGTTTGGATGTTAAAGTCTACCCAAGCCTAGGAGGGATCCACCTTCTGGAGCCACGACCACCGGCACCTAAGCCACATGAAGGCCCTACTGATCTTGAGAAGCGACTCAAGAACCTTGGGAGGAATGTCCAATGACATCATGGCGTGAATGGGAATCGCGCATAACGTCGTCTGAACAAGGATCATCCTCCCCCCTCTGGTGAGAAGGTTCACACACCACGGTTGCAGCCTACCGACCGCATTGTCCACGAGATGCTGAAGGTGGGCCGCCGTCACCTTTCGAAGCCCCAGGGGAAGGCCCAGGTACTTGAAGGGGAAGGATACGACCTCATAGCCCAAGAGCGAACGCGCAAGATCCACTTGCTCCGCCGAGCAACCAATGGGGTGGATGGAGCATTTGGCGAGGTTGGTGCGGAGCCCCGATGCCACCCCAAAGTCATCCACAATGGAGGCACAAGTCAGGAGGTCACCTTTCCTAGGCCTGATGAAGGTGACCACATCGTCGGCGTACATGGAGGTGCGATGCCGGAATCCATTAGGGGCCAACTCCGAGAGGAGACCATCCGCCGCCGCCCGCTCAAACAGCAGATGCAGGACATCCATGACCGTGTCAAACATCAGAGGGGAAAGGGGGCCGCCCTGCCGAAGGCCACGCCGGGTATAGATGAGGCCACCTACCACCCCATTCACCACCATTCGAGTCGACGCAGAGCCGAGCAACCCACAAACCATGGTGATCCACTTGTGCCCGAAGCAAAGCTTCTCCAGGACTTCTAGAAGAAAAGTCCAGTCCACTGTGTCAAAGGCCTTGGTGATGTATACATCCAACTTTGGATCCAATTAAATGATTTCCACCTAAATGAGGAAGCCGATGACTACATCTCCTGGAACCTCACGCCTAATGGGGTGTACTTGATGGCCTCGACTTACAATGCATAATTCATTGGGGCAACTAGCATGCTCATGAACAAAATGGTTAAAGCTTGGGCACCCCCTAAAGTCAAATTCTTAGCGTGGTTGGCTCTTCATAATAGGATTTGGACGGTGGAACGCGTTGAGAGGAGAGAGTGAATAATTGTAGGCTTTGTCCGCTTTACAAGCAAACCCAAGAGACATCGGTTCATTTGTTATACCATTGTTGGTACTCCAAGAGGCTTTGGGATATGGTGAAAACTTGAATTGGTGTCTCATCCATAAAAACAAATGAGTGTACGGTGGACATCTCCCTCGTGTCTTGGTGGACCATGATGACTTGTACGGCCAACCCAAACCGTAAGGCCATAAAGTCCCTCACAATGCTTATGACTTGGACCATTTGGAAGGAGAGAAATGCAAGAGTTTTCAATAACAAAGAGGGGCCTACCACCATATTACTCGACACCATTAAGAGTGAAGTAAGTAAAGCTTCGATTTGGGGGGGGGGGGGGGGGCATTTCAGTTTTGTAATGACGGGAGAGTAATCCTCTTAGAACGTTTTTTCGGTTTTCCCTTGTTCTCGTGTTTGGTCTTGTGAAGACTCTTCTCCTTAATTAATGAATGGAGGCAACTTTTTGGCCTCCAAGTTCAAATAAAAGATTTAGGGCTTTACAAGCTTGCTCTAAGCATTCACAAATCACAAGCCTGAGTGGTGGGTTTGTCATGCGTTGCTTCAGTACCAGCCTGAGTTTGTCATCGGCGACAACATGTGGAACGATGGTGGTTACGACTTATGACCACGTTCGGTTCCCCTATGAATATGCTCAAGAATTGACATGTCGGTAGCTGACTGTCGAGGAACCAGCGCCTGCGATGTTGGCTCTCAACTGTTAGGCACCAACACGCCATAGAGCGTTCGTTGTCTCAGACTAGCTATTAGTCGATAGTGAGACTTGGCAGGCTTAATAGCATTAGAGCAACTCTAGCGTGCAAGCGGTCAAAGTTAGTGTACCCTCTAACCTCATTAATGAAAATGACATCATCATTCTGCGGAAGTTAGTTCAAATTTTGTAGTACTGATTTATAAAAAGTAGCTCAAAATGATTTTGTAGTACTGATTTATAAAAAGTAGCTTAAAACTAAGACTAGTCACAATGGAAAGTATCATACACTAGTATCATGTATATGATACTAGTTTGTGATACCACCTCCACAATATATAGTATCATAATATGGTATCATACTTATGTCATATTTAATGTTTTGTAGAATCTCAATGCAAATATGTGTACATGATGTATTTGTTATGAAGTTTTCTTGGTTTATGTGTCATGATACCGTATCATATTATGATACTACTCTCATCTCTCACCTCTTTAATTGATGTGACACATCAGATTTTTGCCAACATGGCATGCATGATACTCTCATTGGGGCTAGTCTAAAGGGTACCTTAGCTTTAACCCACTGGCATTAAGAGCAACTCTGGCTGCAGATTCCGAAAAAATAGTACTACAAAATCATTTTGAGCTTCTAGAAATCAGTTAATAATTTTGCCTCCCCAGATACTAGAAAAAACTCCCTCAAAATTATGCGAGTCCCAGCCCCGCCGCCTGCCCACAATGGTAGTGAGGCTGCTACACACCCTGCCGTGCCACCCGGACATGAACCTGCTCCTCCAAGTGGCTACTGTCAATTATATATTTTTGCAGTGTATTTTTCTTTAAATGGAAGCAATTTTTTTATCCCTTTTCATTCATTAAGAGGGAGATAGAGTGTGTTAAGAGTAAACATGACAATATATATTTGGTCTCTTAAAACCTGACCATTATATGTTTTCGGCATTGTATTGTTTCGAAACAGATGTACCTCTTCCATTTATTAAAAGAGATCGTGTTAAGAGCAAACACGGCAACAAAAAAAAGAACAACCAAACGGATGGATAACAAAACCTACTCTCCCGGTATGATGCATCCTAAATGCTTCGCCTTGGCCGTGAACCAAGTGCCAACCTTCCTCTTTATCTTCAAAATGGTGATAGTTGGCATAGCCAATTTTCCTTTTAAAAACCTCACATTTCTTTCGTTCTGAATTGTCCAAGTGACAATGATTGCAAGGGAGCTCATTGCATTTCTTAGATGGTTTGGCGGAAACCTAAAGAGGCTAGGTTGCCATCTCAAGGGCATGCAAATAAGTTGAGTTCGAGCGAGTTAGAATCGAAAGTACATCTATCCCCCAAGTGTGGTTTTGGTAATTAAAGAAAATTCCTATGAACTAATTTTTTCATTGAGTTTTTTTATGAAGGAATATTCCATAGATGATGCTTGAAGTCCATGTGGCGGAAGCCATGAAGATAACAATATACATTGAGTACTGGCATCAATACTATTGGATTGAAGAGATAAGTAGTACTCCCTCTATGCCAAAATATAGTGCCTATAAGATTTTTTTGAAGTTAAGCTGGGTAAATTTTGTCCAAATTTATTTCAAAAAGCACCAACATCTAAAATCTAAAATCAGTAACATCTGATTCATCATGAAGTATATTTTAATATGGTGTGGATTAGGTATTGTAGATATATAACATTTTGTCAATAACCTCGGCCAAAGATAGTGTAGTCTAACTTTCACGGAAACTAGCATGCGCTATATTATGGCATGGAGGGAGTATATGATGGAGAAGAATAAAATAAATATAATTTATATGCATCAAGATCATTGATTTGAAGAGATGCATTTCATATGATCAAGAAGAAAATAAATAGAACTTCAATGAATCAAGATGAATTTCATTGAAGTTGGAGTTCTTGTTTGGAACTCAGAGTTTTTCATGCTTGCAGGATCACAATCTTAAGATAATGAAGTGAAGAGAAGAATTAGTTGTGAATCTCAATAGATTGCCATAGAGCGTGAGGAAGAACAAGTGGAAGATAATTCTCTTGGATCTAGAAGACCTACTCTCAAGCGTATAGGTGTAGCACACGGAGTCAAGTGATCTCGTGGTATGGTAAGAACTTTTCAATTGAGATTTATGAACTAATCCATAAACTAAGTGTTTGGTATGTCTGCGTGGGTTATTTGGAAATAATGGGTTGCATCAAAATCCATTTAACCCATGAGAGGATGGCATCAAGTGGATATGGCCATCAAGCTTGAATAAGTGCAAGTTAAAGATAAGAAACTTTGTGCGTTTAGTTGCTTGAAGCTTGCTATCCATTTGGTGATAATGGACTTATGAAGATGAGATGAAGAGAGGCTTCCCATAGTGCATTACGGGAGAGCCATTTGCATGTCTTCACAAAGTGAGTGCAATCAAGTGAAGAGTTCCATCTTGAGGAAAGCATGACCATTATCATCTAACTTAAGTAGAATGAGCCATTTTATCGGTCTCAAGGTGGTTGTCGGGGACTAGGTTATATAGTCGTACTATCAAGGGGGCTCTCGGGTGAGTAGCTTGATCGCATCGTTCGTAGAGAGTTTAAACCTCTGCATCATTGACATCATATTCTTAGTTGTTATTTGGCTTTATCTATGGGAGTTTTTAGATCTTGTGGTTATATTTAATACAAGCTCTAAAAAATGGATTTTGGATGAAAACCTTGTTGTGTCTTTGATGTTGGAGATTTTGCCACTTCGTCTTTTATAGAGTGGTCAAACCTTTTCTGTTGAGGATTTGTCTCCTTTGCCAGTCATTGATGTTTATCAAAATAAAAAGCTAGAGTTTGTTGCTATATTTCCAATGGGCTAGAGTTTGACAAAATCCGAGTCCAAATGCTAAGGATATTACATTTTTCGTGAACATTGTTGTTGATGTCCCTATGGATGAGACGTTGTAGGGCGGTGCGGACATATCGTGGACATAACCGCGAATGTCCGCGGCGTTACAACCTAGGTTGTAACGGTTGTGAAAAAGCATTGACCGTCCATGTGTGATTGGTAATTAATGGCAATCTCTATAAACTAATGCTTGTGGGTTATATTTGAAGGTTTTTTTCCATAGACAATGCTTCAGCTATTTGTTAGCGTTAAAATTAAAATAAGAAGAAAGTGAAGAAGATCAAGTGATGGCCAAGATAGTATTATTCAATAGATGACCTAGAGACTGGTCATGAGAAAATTTAGCTTATTGCAAGTTGTCTTGAAGAATAAGATTGAGTGAGCTCTTATTATATATATGTTCAAAACATCATCATTGTGAAGAAAAAATGATTTAAAATTAATTAAGCTGAAGCGCAAGTCTAAGATGAGCATCTAGAGGAGATCATATGCTTAAAGCATGTTGTCATCATAGATATCAGAAGACATGAACCAAGCATATATGCATAACAAATTAAACACTAATTTTATTTCATATTTGCTCAGTACTCCTCCTATTCGTTGCGGACATTGTGAAAGCCAAGTTGTGTATTCATGTCACCCTCAGTACTCTAGGTTAAGTATCGGTGTAATTAAAAAGACAATTAATTATCCTACGATTGGAAATACTCCTCCTATCGTTGGATCCTAATCCGATGCGGGAGCTCGTCCCACGTTCGCCACCGACCAAATTAGCCGTTAAGCAACCTCCAAAGCCCAAAACCTTGTTTCTCATTTTCTAGCACGTTCCCACCCTTTTTATACCCCATCCCGTACCTGCACCCAGCACCTGCTCCCACTCCCACTCGCAAGCCCACCACCTCAAACCCCAAACCCTAGCACAGCTCTCCCCCCATGGCGCGCCTTCACCTCGTGGCAGCGGCCATGGCCGTGCTCTTCGCCGTCGCCGCCGCGCAGGCCCCCGGCGCCTCTCCTTTGCCCGCCCCCAGGCCCCAGCCCATCCCGCCGCCGCCTCCAGCTCCGGCCACCCCTCCCGCGCGGCCTCCGGTGATGGCTCCGCCGACCTCCGCCCCCGCGCCCGCCCCGACGGCACCCACGGCCGCCGCCCCGGCGCCGGAGTCCGTCATCTCGTCGCCGCCGGCGCCTGCCCCGGGCACGATCGCTCTGCCCCCGTCCGACGCCCCGGCCGCCTCGCCCCCGCCGCCGAGCGCCGCCACCGGCCTCGCCCCCGCCGCCACGTGGGCCGCCGCCGCCGCCGCAGTGGCCGCCGTCGCGGTCTTCTACTGAGATCTGCTTGATGAGATCCCCCGGCGCTGATATGGCCGCTCGATATCGCCGCTACCGCCATTACTGCCGTTAATTTATTAGTTATTGCTCCCGCTTTTGGGCCCGGATGCTGCTTGTTCCATTCAGATTATTAGTCTAGGAAGTACTACTACTCAGATCTAGCGTGTGTGTGGGGAGAGATAGAGACACTACTACTGCTGCTGTGGATTGCCGTTGTATAATTCCTCGTTTATTACTTACTTCCCTAGCGGATTCTTTCTTACTTGCTCCGTATTACTAAATCCGAGTCAATTAAAAAAGAACGGAGGGAGTACATTTCTACCGATATTGATCTTGCTGTTCTGCTAGCTTGCTTGATCCGTGCTTGTTTTCATTAGATCTGGGGAGCTGAAGCCCAGATCTGCTCGGTTTTCAGTCTTTTGCAGATCTCCTGTAGTCCTGTGTGATTTTTCCCCTGCTTTTGCGAGTGAAGAGTGATGGAGTTGAGTGGCCAGCTGGGGAGCAGCACTGGAGAGTGGAGAGGAGTGTGAGGAAGCATCCGGAGTGGGCGGTGGAATTTGGAGTCGATCTAGCAGCAGGTGGGGGTGGGTGGGATGCTCCATGCGGCTGCCGGGAGCAGGGCGCGTGTCCACTGCCTGCGGCTTCGCGTGGGTGTGCTTCGGTGCCGACCGACCGGCCGTGACATCTCGTTCGTCTCGGTGCGGCTAGCGTGTGTGTATCGTCCCGTGGTCCGTGGCAGCAAAAAGACAGCGGCGCCCGATTGCCAAAGCGTACTGCTGCGCTATCTTATCGTTGTAGCCAAAGCCGACGAGATTGCACAGCAAAGAGGCTTGTCGGCGACGTCTGTAGATGTAGGAAACGGCGACTTTTTTTTTTGTAACTTCGGGCTGAAGGAAACGACCCAGGTTGCAGATGCAAGCATGTAAAGAAAAACTGTGCAGGGTCGAAGGGGTGTGGACAAACGGAGCTCCGGCTCCATGGAGCCTTTTTTATCTGAAAAAAATAATCAAAAATAGCGTTTTGAAGATTTTAAATAAGTCCGAAAGAAATACCTAGATGTGAGATAATGTCCTGCTTTACCAGCGTCCAAAAGATAAGCTCACAACACATTTTGAGGTACAATTTTGACTAACAATTTGATCAACTAAATATAAGTTATATATGTCAAAAATTGGAGTACTACCTCTGTCTATAAGATTATCATATTGGGGAGTAACATAGAGTAGTAATATGGTGTATATTACTACCCTATGTTACTATTTTTATAGTGGGTAGTTACATACTACTTCCATCCCAAGGTTTAAAGCTTATATTTTTTTTAAAAGTCAAACCAAGTAAAATTTGACCAAAATTTTAGAATAATCTATCAATAAATATGATATTTTGTAGATAGCATATGAAAATATATTTCATTATCTATCTAATAATATCAATTTTGTATTTGATATGTTAATGATTTTTTATAAAACTTAGTTAAACTTAACATAGTTTGACTTTTTTTAAAAAATATGGCCCTTAAGCCTTGGGATTGAGGTAGTATATGTGGTATCATGCATGTTATATTTATTAAATTGTAGATTTATCTTATCTTGAGAAGTGTGATGTTATAGTAACATAGCTAGTTGCCATCCCACTCTTTTTCTTCATTTATTATCATACCATATCACAAAATATTTTTAGGTGTATGATTTTACTACCTATGTTACTCCCACTATGAACAGTCTAAGTAAACGTTTGAGATTTGTCTAAAAGTTCCGACTTCAAACATGGACCCAAATAGCGTGACCGAACATATGTAATTTGTCTGTTTTTTGCTGCGGCGAAGAGAAGCGGGACCGCCTGTGTTGCTGCGTGAGCCATGAGGTGTGGCTGCCAGTCTGGATGTAGAACTACAGCTTGGTGACGATCGCCTTGGAGGCAGCAGTGACGTCGCTTACCTACAAGCCGACTCCTCTGAAACCGGCCCCATGCCGCCCAGCGCTGATGAAAGAGCCGGAAGTCGGGGTTAGAGCGGAGGCGGCCGAGGAGAAAGACACGGTCTAGCAAAGAGGATACGGCCCAGGTAACCCATGGAACCACCTGATACTCCACGACAATTCCATACCAGCCCGTCACAGTCTTCTGTTCATGAGCCACCCCATTCGCACCTATACTTTTTTTTTAATTTGTTTCCATTTTATTATGTACTTTATTTATTTATTCTTTCTAATTTTGTTTTACATTTTCTTTTCTCACAAATACACGAAAAAATTCTAAAAAATACACAAACATTTCTTTAATGTTTTTATTGTTATTATGATACACACAAACTCTTTTGTTATACTCCCTCCGGTTCATATTAATTGACTCTAATATGAATGTATCTGGACACATTTTAGTTCTAGATACATCCATATTGAAGTCAATTAATATGAATCGGAGGGAGTACATGATTTTTCAAAAACAATTATTTAAATATTTTTAGCTTTTTGTTACATGCATGAACATCGCATATTGTTTTGCGATACTTTACATCATGTGAGGTAATACTATTATGTTATCCATGTTATCTGGCATTTACTATTTGCTTTTACCGTATTATCCCCTGTGACTAACACTCTTGCCATGTTGTCTGGCCATAGGATGATGGACATCATAACAACGAGAGGCCCATAGTGTATCTATTCATTGCGGATGGAGGATTTCTCAATCTTGGCATAACTAGAACAATGACATACTTTCTAATATACCCGAAGAAAACCTTTATATAGTTACCTAGTTATAAACATAATAAATGATGGTTCCATGGAAACCATTTGGTATCCAAGTCTATGTTATTCTTATGGTCTACTGATACGGCAATCGATAACACTTACCATAAGAAAATATCAATAACATATTAATTGTGTGTTTCACGGTATATCGACGGGTTCTATCCAACGTCATTATGATCTACTAGAGATAAAAGAGATGAATGATGAATCTTATGAGGTGACAATCCACATTGAGATGTTGATCAATACTGAACTATCGGGTGGAGATGCTTGATGAAGTTTCAGCCATGCATTGTGTGGTGAAACCGGTTCACCCACGCGCCGCTCTCGCGCGAGGGCGACAAACCCTAGTCGCTGCTACTTATCCCCTCCTCCTCCCAGCCACACCTCGCTGTCGCAGGGGGATGTTGTGTGTGTGTGCGCGCGCGTGCTCTGGTGGCTTGGGTCTTGGCATTATCATGCGCTGGTGACTGCGTGTCGGCATCCTCATCGTTGGAAAGATCTACGCTTGTGCAGTTTGTCCTCCGCCAGAGAGGCCACCTTGGGTTTGTGCAGATCGGTCAGATCTGTGGCTAATGAAAGGTAGCAGCCGAATGGACCGACGGTGGCTGGAATGAGGGTTCTCGTGAGGAGCGGATGGGAAGTCGTCTCCAACGTGGACCTATTTGGGAGTGATTTGGAAGAGGGAATCTTGTGCCTATGTAGTTCAGGGTGACTCGTATCGACATGACCAAAGTAGCTAGGGGCTAGCGCTGTGTTATGTTGTGATCCAAATTCATAATAAAGGATGGCTAACTTCTGACGAACGGATCGAGGCCCATCGCCGGGTAGGCTTGGGGTAGGGTGGGATTTTCAGGTAGGGAGGGATTTTAGGTACCTTCGTAGCACATCCAAAACTTGCTTGAAGTTTGACAAGACCGGTGAGGAACTCGTTGGCTATGTAGATTCAGATTTTGCTGCTGACTTGGATAAGAGAAGGTCCCTCTCAGGTTACGTGTTCATTGTTGGTGGATGTGTTGTGAGTTGGAAGGCAACGTTACAACCTGTTGTTGCCCAATCTACAACCGAAGCAGAATATATGACTATTGCTGAAGCTTGCAAAAAATCTGCTTGGTTGAAAGGTTTGAATGATGAGCTTTGTGGAGATGATTCTGGCATTAACTTGTTTTGTGACATTCAAAGTGCCTTATACCTTACTAAAGATCAAACGTTCCATGAGAGGACAAAGCATATTGATGTCAACTACCATTATATCCGCGACATTGTTGCTCAAGGTAAACTGAAGGTATGCAAGATAAGTACTCGTGATAATCCTGCTGATATGATGACAAAGGCAGTTCCTGTTGCCAAGTTCAGGATTTGCTCGAGCTTGGTTGGTATAACTGTTTAACCCAAGTGGTTGTTGGCACCAGCAAGTGCTTTATTTGTTGTTCAAGAGATTTTTGAAATTGATGCTAAGATGGAATTTGTCTCAAGGTGGAGTTTGTTATGTTGTGATGCAAATTCATATTAAAGGGATGGTAACTTCTGACGAGCGGAGTGAGGCATGTCGCCGGGTAGGCTTGGGCCGAAGCGTAGCTTTTCGATGACACCTCCTATATATACTACTGGTAAGCCGCCAACTAGGGTTTATTAGATTATAAGATAGCCAACAGAGTTTGTAAACACTCCTCGATATAGTGACGTATTTGATTCATTCTTCGTTATTTGCTATTCGCGTTTATAACATGCGGTTCCCCCTTCTCTTTCGTGTTTGCTCTTAGCTGCACCGTCCGCACGACATCTCTGTCCTAGCCTCCACTCGGCCATAGCTCAGCGTACGCTGGCCCAGAAAATGTCCTAGCTTTCTGATGCATTGGCGCTTCTCTAGTGATGTGGCTGTATCACGGTCGGTGCTACACCACCTGAATGTCATTGCCGTATCCAATCCTTCGTGGAGTGGTTTATGTGTGGAAAAGGCCAACATCTCTCACGAAATCCATGCCTGGTTTGTCCGGTGTCGATCACGCTGACGCTCTTGGGCACCTTTCACATCATTAGAGGTGTCTTTGTTGATCCTCGGATTTGTACCCATCATGATCGGGTGTCTCTAGGTGAAAACCTTGGCCCTTGTTTGGTCACATAACAGCGACACTTTGCTGTCCTTCCCCTTCCTGGAGGCATTGCTCGTTGAGGCCTCGATTGCGTCATTTTCTTGGTTTACTCAATGTGTGTGCACCTGTGGCTAGAGCTGCACCTGCGTATTTGGTTGGTGGGTTCCGATGCTTCATGCTGGCGACATCCTCCGCTATTCAGGTGATCAAGACAAAGACCTCTCAAGGCGCCCAACTGTTATATCTTAGCTTGGTGTAGTCATCCTCCTTTTGTTTTGGATATCATTTTTCTCTATTTTATGCTTGTTTTGTAAGCTGGTAACCCCAACGTCAGTTTGTGGTTGTAACCTAGTTGTAACTCCTACCTAGTTGATGGCTTCGTTAATTCAAATATGGCCCCACTTCGAGCCTTATTTCAAAAATTAAATCTTTCAGCCATGCTCAGGTAAAAAATATATTTTCTCTCATGAATTGATGCAGGAGTAACGAAGTTCTTCTTCCTATATAAGCAAAAAGTAGGTGCACTTGGGCAAAGTGTTTGGGATCTTGTGATTTCTTGTGAGTCTGTTGGAACTTCCGGGTGGTTGTATTCTTGATACAATGTTCTGTAATGAATGTGGCATTGTCAGCTTTCGGTGCCCTTAAACTTAAATGATTGAGATAGCTTGTACTTTTTTTGGCTCATGAAACATGTCTTAACTTTGTCTAAATTTGTACGTAGAGCATTTGGTTAGGTTCTGTTTTTTCTATGAGCAAACATTTTTTTAATTAAATGAGCATAAACTTCAAATTTTCATTTCATCAATTGAAAACTAATAAAGCAGATTATCGTGCACCCCGGTTGATCACGAAACTGAACTCCTGATTTGAACACGTCGGCTCCGTCAACTGAACAAGCAACTTAGATATGGACCTGTTTTCTTTTGGTAAACTGGTTCCTCTTTTCAACTCTACTGGACAATGCACTTCCAACGAAAGACAAACTTGAAATGCGTATCCCTACTCACCACCCAAGAGACCAACAACTCCCACCATTGCTGGAAGGAACTCGCGTGTTCTTTGCCCCGGTCATTATCATTGTCCTCTACTTTCTTTCTTGACATAGTCTACTTGCCTTTTTCGTCGCACAGTCCACCTCATCAGTTCGGAAGTTTGCACGACCTTGCTTGGACCGAGAACTTTGCTGACCCCATGATTCGCACGGCCGGCCGGAGCAGGTGTTGACGATAGAAGCTTTCTGTTCCGCGGAGTTCTGAACCACACTGAAAAGGAATTGCCACTCTCGCCGTTTAATATCTTCTTTGAGTAGTCCTCCATCGATCTTAGTACCAACCACTCCCACTCCACGAAGTCCTCTCGCAAAAGTAAGTTGTCAACAAGTTGTATACTCCAACTTATCATCTACGGAGTATCTCTGTCATTTCGGTGTTGCTTTCTCTGAAGATGTTGTAAAGTATGTGAACGTTTTGGAACTTCTGATGACACGTAGCCGTCCTAACCAAACCGATTTCGTCCGATCTTGTTGTCCTCCAATAATTCCGTTCTTTCCTCCTAGTCTAGTCACATTCTTTACAACCGCCTACCCTCACAAAACTCTGACTCGCATGAGTCACGACCTCAAAGAAAACCAAGTAAGACGAGCAAAACCAACTAAACCTCATGCATTGCTCAGCATGACCAAATCTAAACTTACTAAGCCACAGTGATATATATTACTGCTAGATAGAGAGAAACATCAGGGATGATAATCCATACAAGTCACTCATACCAACTACCACTACGAAACCAACCAAATATTACATCAGGTAGCCAACAACTCTCCTGTAGAAGTAGCGTACTGCATGCCGTCAGAGGAAAACGTACGTACAACGGTCGATCGGTGAAACTTCCCAAGAACGAGCTATCTCTGCACTGCCTCTACCATGGCGCGGCGGATCAGAAGAGGGCGAGCTTGACGAGGACGCCGGCGGCGGCCGCGAGGAAGGGGACGGCGTGGAGGCGGGCCGGCGCGCTGGACGCGGTGGGGCTCGAGGGGGCGGTGGGCGGGGTGCTGGCGCCAGGCGGCGCTGGGGCGGCCGGCGGGGTGCCGGAGCTGGAGTCGGCGACGGTGATGGCGAGCTTCATGCCGTTAGCGCAGTGGGTACCGATGGTGCAGATGTAGTAGTGGTCGCCAGCGGTGAGGGTCTTGGTGGTGGTGCCGCTGTTCTCGCCGTTGGCGGTGCTGGAGCAGGCGTCGTACTCCTTCTTGCTGACTTCGGTCACCGTGTGGGCCTGGCTGCCATAGTTGAACACTGAAAAATGAAACAGAATATTAGGACCAAACACCGCTAGTGTTGCTAGTTGTGATCACTTTTCGTTCAAAATTTTCCCGTTATTACAATTTTCTGCTTTGTTACTACTCTCTAATAAGACATGAAAATGATAACGTAAATATAGTTACTGGAAAACATAGTTTCACTGTATTATATTTTCAGTTTCATCAAGAGAAGTGCTGAACTAACTTGCAACCTGTAAACATCAGTTGTAAATTTTGTGTTTTGGATAGCGTCTAAGTGTTCAGAGGTTCTAGTGTCAGGAAGAGATCCTTAGCAGCATCTCGATCGAACTCAAAACGATTGCTCAGAGTTCAAGTTAAAGAACTAACCGAGCGTGTCTCCAGCCACGAAGGTTTTGCCACTGGCCCAGGTGGCGTAGTTGGGGCCGATGGCCCACCCCTGCGAATCGCCGACGGTGAACGACGCGGCGGAGGCCGCGGCGGCGCAGCCCAGGACGACGAGGAGCACGATCAGAGCGGAAGAGGACGCCATGGTACGGTGCTCTCCTCGGAGCTCTTGGGAGCTGGGGAATGGAGCTTGCGGAGGATAGGGAGGAACGAGTTAGCTAGCTATCGATGAGTGTCTCTCGCAAGTGAGTGGATTGCACAATTGACAGGGGAGGCTCGAGCGTCCTTATATAGAGCCATACCGGCTACATGGTTGTTACGTACGGGCTTATGGGGAGGACCGGATGCAGCAGTTGGCTAGTGTTTGCGTTACTATAGGAAAAACAAAAAGGTTTTGTTAGTTCCAAAATTTTCTTGCTCCGCCATTTTTCTTCTCCTTGCGCCACCTTTTTTATTGAACACCTTGCACCACCTTTGGTATTGACGTACTGTCAATGTGAAATGGTTGATTCGCAATGTTTAGCAATGTCCCTTGCTTGTACTTCCCTGTTAGGCTGTTACAAGTATTTTAGTATGAGGAATTGCACCACGTGTGTTCGTGGAAAGTGTGTGTAAGCAGGGGTGGAGCTTGATCCAGACAACGCTGATTATGCACTGAGCTGCTCCTGGTTTTTGAAATATTTGAAAACTGTATTTTTATGTTTTAAAAAATTATTCCATGAATACATACATTTGTCATGAATACTCGTGCGAAGTTTCGGTAAAAATTATGTTGTATTTTTAGCTACAGAAAAAACAAAATTTATGGTTGTGTAGAGGGACAATTTTTGTCAGAAATTTGTCTTTTTTTATATAACTCATAATACAACATTTTCTTCCAAAAAAATTACAGTACATTCAGAAGATTTCTATGTATGTGCAGATTTAAGCTCAATTTTTTTTGGAATCTCAGAAATATTTTATTTTTTAAAATCGGAAGCACTGCTGCTCATGTGCCAAAGTCAATTTTTGTTTTTGCACCCCAAAAATATTGAGGTATGCAAAAGGCTCATCTGCCATGGGTGAAACCACTCGAATATTCCCCTTTCTTTTGTCAAGTCTGACTTCTAGGTGTTAGATTGCACATATTGTATTTACAGTAGGACTATATTGTAACTGTAACCTAACCCTAGGCCTCTGGCCTATTATATAAAAACCGGAACCCCACGTCATTATACGTGCGAGGCTTCCCCCAAAACCCTTCTACATGGTATCAGACTAATCTCGGTCCTACCCTAGCCGCCGCCCCCTTCCAACCCTAGCCGCCGCCTCTTCGGCCGCCGCCGCTCTAGGTCGGGCCGCCGCCAACCCTAGCCCCACCCCACCTTCCGCTGCCATGGAGCTCACCGCCCTCACCGACGGGACCTCCTCTGCCCCTGCGGCCGCTTCGGCCGCCGCGATCGTCCCCGCCGGCGCCCCGCGTCCACGCCGGCCCCGTGCTTCGCTCTCCTTCGCCGCGGGAACTACTCCAAGTGGTGCATCTACATGCGCGCTTCCCTGGGCCGCACCGGCTACCTCGGCCACGTTGATGGAACCGTCGCCGCCGCCCCCACCGACGCTGCGTGGGCCACCGCCGACTACACCGTCCTCAACCACCTCCACGCCGCCATCGACGAAGACGTCGCGGACATGATCCTTGCGGGCAATCAAACCGCGCGTCAGCTGTGGCTCGCGGCACGCGACCTCTTCACCGCGAACAAGGCGAACAAAGCCATCTACCTTGACAATGACTTTCGCCAGCTTGTGCAGGGATACCTCTCCATCCACGAGTACTGTCGCTGCCAGAAGCACCTCGCCGATGCGCTCTCCGACAACGACTCTCCCGTGAGCGACCGCGCCCTCGTCCTCAACACCCTGCGCGGCCTTGGCCCTCACTTCGCCTCCGCCGCCACGGTCATCTCCATGACCGACCCGCTGCCCACCTTCCTCCGCACCAGGGCCATGCTCCTGATGGAGGAGATGCAGCAGGCCAACGCGGCGGCCACCTCCGCCAACACCGCCCTCGTCGCCCAGGCCCGTGGTCCCGCCTCTTCATGCCCCGGCCCCGGCTGCCGCGGTGACGGTCCCGCCCCGGTGCGGGCGCCGGGAAAGGCAAGCGGCCGGCCAAGCGAAGGGCCGCAGCGGCGGACGCCGTGGTGGAGGCGCCACCCGGGGCACCCAATCCGCCCGCACGGCGGCCCCTACCGGCCCGTGGGTCCGCTTCTCCCCGGGTGCTGGCCGGTGGCGCGCCCCTCCTCCGGACGAGGCATCCTGGGCCCTCGGCCCCAGGCCTACACCGCCACCGCGCTGTCGACCTCGGCGACTACATGGGACAGCTCGACTCTCATCGCCGCCCTCAACAACCTCGCGCTTCAGCAAGGTGGTTGGGTCATGGACTCAGGCGCGTCCTCATGATACGTCTCCGACGTATCGATAATTTCTTATGTTCCATGCCACATTATTGATGATATCTACATGTTTTATGCACACTTTATGTCATATTCGTGCATTTTCTGGAACTAACCTATTAACAAGATGCCGAAGTGCCAGTTGCTGTTTTCTGCTGTTTTTGGTTTCAGAAATCCTAGTAACGAAATATTCTCGGAATTGGACGAAATCAACGCCCAGATTCCTATTTTGCCCGGAAGCATCCAGAACACACGAGAACCGCCAGAGAGGGGGCACAGTCCCACCAAACCCTAGGCCGGCGCGGCCAAGGGGGCTCGCGCCCCCTATAGTGTCGGCGCCCCTTCGACCTTCTGACGCCGCCTCTTCGCCTATATAAAGCCCCTGGACCTAAAACCTCGATACGAAAAAGCCACGGTGCGAGAAACCTTCCAGAGCCGCCGCCATCGCGAAGCCAAGATCCGGGGGACGGGAGTCTGCTTCCGGCACGCCGCCGGGACGGGAAGTGCCCCGGAAGGCTTCTCCATCGACACCACCGCCATCTTCATCAACGCTGCTGTCTCCCATGAGGAGGGAGTAGTTCTCCATCGAGGCTCGGGGCTGTACCGGTAGCTATGTGGTTCATCTCTCTCCTATGTGCTTCAATACAATAATCTCATGAGCTGCCTTACATGACTGAGATTCATATGATGATGCTTGTAATCTAGATGTCATTATGCTAGTCAAGTGGGTTTTACTTATGTGATCTCCGGAGACTCCTTGTCCCACGTGTGTAAAGGTGACGAGTGTGTGCACCGTGTGGGTCTCTTAGGCTATATTTCACGAGAATACTTATTCACCGTTATGAATGGCATAGTGAAGTGTTTATTTATATCTCTTTATGATTGCAATGTGTTTTGTATCACAATTTATCCATGTGCTACTCTAGTGATGTTATTAAAGTAGTTTATTCCTCCTGCACGGTGTAATGGTGACGAGTGTGTGCATCCGTGTTAGTACTTGGCGTAGGCTATGATTATGATCTCTTGTAGATTATGAAGTTAACTATTGCTATGATGGTATTGATGTGATCTATTCCTCCTACATAGTGTGAAGGTGACGAGTGTGCATGCTATGTTAGTACTTGGTTTAGTTGTGTTGATCTGTCATGCACTCTAAGGTTATTTAAATATGAACATTGAATATTGTGGAGCTTGTTAACTCCGGCATTGAGGGTTCGTGTAATCCTACACAGTTAGTGGTGTTCATCATCCAACAAGAGGGTGTAGAGTCTAGCATCTATTTATCTATTCTGTTATGTGATCAAAGTTGAGAGTGTCCACTAGTGAAAGTCTAATCCCTAGGCCTTGTTCCTAAATTCTGCTATCGCTGCTTGTTTACTGTTTTACTGCGTTACTACTGCTGCGTTACTACTGCTCATATATATTCATACCACCTGTATTTCACTATCTCTTCGCCGAACTAGTGCACCTATTAGGTGTGTTGGGGACACAAGAGACTTCTTGCTTTGTGGTTGCAGGGTTGCATGAGAGGGATATCTTTGACCTCTTCCTCCCCGAGTTCGATAAACCTTGGGTGATCCACTTAAGGGAAACTTGCTCGCTGTTTACAAACCTCTGCTCTTGGAGGCCCAACACTGTCTACAAGAATAGAAGCACCCGTAGACATCAAGCTATTTTACGGCGTGCCGGGGAGGAAAGGTAAAGGCACTCATACTCCGGTCTCGGGTAAAGTACTTTTCGTTTGCCGTTGTGTGTGTGCTCGAAGCTATTTCCTTTAGATCCTGCAATTGCATCTTTTTGTTTCTTGTTTACACTAGTTTGGCATAATGGACAACAATGAGCTTCTTATTCTATTTCCTGATTTAAGACATGGATGGTTTGATGCGAAAATTAAAAAACCCATGGAACATATTAGCATGAATACTTTGAATACCATTGTTGCTAATGGTATGGAAAATTCTAAGCTTGGGGAAGCTAGTTTTGATGAGCATGATCTTTTTAGTCCCCCAAGCATTGAGGAGAAAATTTACTTCGATGATACTTTGCCTCCTATTTATGATGATTATAATGATAGTAGTCTTTTGTTACCGCCTGTTATGGAGGATAAATTTGATTATGATTACAATATGCCTCCTATATTTGATGATGAGAATAATAATGATAGCTACTTTGTTGAATTTGCTCCCACTACAACTAATAAAATTGCTTATGCCTATGTGGAGAGTAATAATTTTATGCATGAGACTCATGATAAGAATGCTTTATGTGATAGTTATATTGTTGATTTTGCTCATGTTGCTACTGAAAGTTATTATGAGAGAGGAAAATATGGTTGTAGAAATTTTCATGTTACTAAAACACCTCTCTATGTGCTGAAATTTTTGAAGCTACACTTGTTTTATCTTCCTATGCTTGTCACTTTGCTCTTCATGAACTCGTTTATTTACAAGATTCCTATGCATATGAAGCATGTTAGACTTAAGTGTGTTTTGAATTTGCCTCTTGATGCTCTCTTTTGCTTCAAATACTATTTCTTGCGAGTGCATCATTAAAACTGCTGAGCCCATCTTAATGGCTATAAAGAAAGAACTTCTTGGGAGATAACCCATGTGTTTATTTTGCTACAGTACCTCTATTTTATATTTGTGTCTTGGAAGTTGTTACTACTGTAGAAACCTCTCCTTATCTTATTTTATTGCATTGTTGTGCCAAGTAAAGTCTTTGATAGAAAGGTTGATACTAGATTTGGATTGCTGCGCAGTAACAGATTTCTTTGATGTCACGAATTTCGACCTGCCTCTCTGTAGGTAGCTCAGAAAAATATGCCAATTTAGGTGAGTGATCCTCAGATATGTACGCAACTTTCATTCAATTTGGGCATTTTCATTTGAGCAAGTCTGGTGCCTCAATAAAATCCATCTTTACGGACTGTTCTGTTTTGACAGATTCTGCCTTTTATTTCGCATTGCCTATTTTGCTATGGTGGATGAATTTCTTTGTTCCATTAATGTCCAGTAGCTTTATGCAATGTCCAGAAGTGTTAAGAATGATTGTGTCACCTCTGAACATGTGAGTTTTTGATTATGCACTAACCCTCTAATGAGTTTGCTTTGAGTTTGGTGTGGAGGAAGTTTTCAAGGGTCAAGAGAGGAGGATGATATACTATGATCAAGAAGAGTGAAGAGTCTAAGCTTGGGGATTCCCCCATGGTTCATCCCTGCATATTTCAAGAAGACTCAAGCATCTAAGCTTGGGGATGCCCAAGGCATCCCCTTCTTCATCGACAACATTATCAGGTTCCTCCCCTGAAACTATATTTTTATTCAGTCACATCTTATGTACTTTGCTTGGAGCGTCTGTGTGCTTTTATTTTTGTTTTGTTATTTTCATTCTCTGAATAAAATACTTGTGTGGGAGAGAGACACGCTCCGCTGGTTCATATGAACACAAGTGTTCTTAGTTTTTAATGTTCATGGCGAAGGTTGAAACTGCTTCGTTCATTGTTATATGGTTGGAATTGGGAAATGCTACATGTAGTAATTGGTAAAATGTCTTGGATAAATTGATACTTGGCAATTGGTGTGCTCATGTTTAAGCTCTTGCATCATATACTTTGCACCTATTAATGAAGAAATACATAGAGCTTGCTAAAATTTGGTTTGCATAATTGGTCTCTCTAAAGTCTAGATAATTTCTAGTATTGAGTTTTGAACAACAAGGAAGACGGTGTAGAGTCTTATAATGTTTACAATATGTCTTTTATGTGAGTTTTGCTGCACCGTTCATCCTTGTGTTTGTTTCAAATAAACCTTGCTATCCTAAACCTTGTATCGAGAGGGAATACTTCTCATGCATCCAAAATCCTTGAGCCAACCATTATGCCATTTGTGTACACCATACCTACCTACTACATGGTATTTCTCCACCATTCCAAAGTAAATTGCTTGAGTGCTACCTTTAAAATTTCCATCATTCGCCTTTGCAATATATAGCTCATGGGACAAATAGCTTAAAAACTATTGTGGTATTGAATATGTACTTATGCACTTTATCTCTTATTAAGTTGCTTGTTGTGCGATAACCATGTTCCTGGGGACGCCATCAACACTTTGTTGAATATCATGTGAGTTGCTATGCATGTCCGTCTTGTCTGAAGTAAGGGAGATCTACCACTTTAATGGTTAGAGCATGCATATTGTTAGAGAAGAACATTGGGCCGCTAACTAAAGCCATGAATCATGGTGGAAGTTTCAGTTTTGGACATATATCCTCAATCTCATATGAGAACACTAATTGTTGCCACATGCTTATGCATTAAAGAGGAGTCCATTATCTGTTGTCTATGTTGTCCCGGTATGGATGTCTAAGTTGAGAATAATCAAAAGCGAGAAATCCAAAATGCGAGCTTTCTCCTTAGACCTTTGTACAGGCGGCATGGAGGTACCCCTTTGTGACACTTGGTTAAAACATGTGTATTGCGATGATCCCGGTAGTCCAAGCTAATTAGGACAAGGTGCGGGCACTATTAGTATATTATGCATGAGGCTTGCAACTTGTAAGATATAACTTACATAATACATATGCTTTATTACTACCGTTGACAAAAAATTTTGTTGTTTTCAAAATAAAAGCTCTAGCACAAATATAGCAATCGATGCTTTCCTCTTTGAAGGACATTTCTTTTACTTTTATGTTGAGTCAGTTCACCTATTTCTCTCCACCTCAAGAAGCAAACACTTGTGTGAACTGTGCATTGATTCTTACATACTTGCATATTGCATTTGTTATATTACTCTATGTTGACAATATCCATGAGATATACATGTTACAAGTTGAAAGCAACCGCTGAAACTTAATCTTCCTTTGTGTTGCTTCAATACCTTTACTTTGATTTATTGTTTTATGAGTTAACTCTTATGCAAGACTTATTGATGCTTGTCTTGAAGTACTATTCATGAAAAGTCTTTGCTTTATGATTCGAGTTGTTTACTCATGTCATTACCATTGTTTTGATCGCTGCATTCATTACATATGCTTACAATAGTATGATCAAGGTTATGATGGCATGTCACTCCGGAAATTATCTTTGTTATCGTTTACCTGCTCGGGACGAGCGAAACTAAGCTTGGGATGCTCGATACGTCTCTGACGTATCGATAATTTCTTATGTTCCATGCCACATTATTGATGATATCTACATGTTTTATGCACACTTTATGTCATACTCGTGCGTTTTCTGGAACTAACCTATTAACAAGATGCCGAAGTGCCAGTTGCTGTTTTCTGCTGTTTTTGGTTTCAGAAATCCTAGTAACGAAATATTCTCGGAATTTGACGAAATCAACGCCCAGGTTCATATTTTGCCCGGAAGCATCCAGAACACACGAGAACCACCAGAGAGGGGGCACAAGCCCAAACCCTAGGCCGGCGCGGCCAAGGGGGGCCCCGTGCCCCCTATAGTGTCGGTGCCCCTTCGACCTTCTGACGCCGCCTCTTCGCCTATATAAAGCCCCTGGACCTAAAACCTCGATACGAAAAAGCCACGGTGCGAGAAACCTTCCAGAGCCGCCGCCATCGCGAAGCCAAGATCTGGGGGACAGGAGTCTCTGTTCCGGCACGCCGCCGGGACGTGGAAGTGCCCCGGAAGGCATCTCCATCGACACCACCGCCATCTTCATCAACGCTGCTGTCTCCCATGAGGAGGGAGTAGTTCTCCATCGAGGCTCGGGGGCTGTACCGGTAGCTATGTGGTTCATCTCTCTCCTATGTGCTTCAATACAATAATCTCATGAGCTGCCTTACATGATTGAGATTCATATGATGATGCTTGTAATCTAGATGTCATTATGCTAGTCAAGTGGGTTTTACTTATGTGATCTCCGGAGACTCCTTGTCCCACGTGTGTAAAGGTGACAGTGTGTGCACCGTGTGGGTCTCTTAGGCTATATTTCACAGAATACTTATTCACCGTTATGAATGGCATAGTGAAGTGCTTATTTATATCTCTTTATGATTGCAATGTGTTTTGTATCACAATTTATCCATGTGCTACTCTAGTGATGTTATTAAAGTAGTTTATTCCTCCTGCACGGTGTAATGGTGACGAGTGTGTGCATCCGTGTTAGTACTTGGCGTAGGCTATGATTATGATCTCTTGTAGATTATGAAGTTAACTATTGCTATGATGGTATTGATGTGATCTATTCCTCCTACATAGTTTGAAGGTGACGAGTGTGCATGCTATGTTAGTACTTGGTTTAGTTGTGTTGATCTGTCATGCACTCTAAGGTTATTTAAATATGAACATTGAATATTGTGGAGCTTGTTAACTCCGGCATTGAGGGTTCGTGTAATCCTACACAGTTAGTGGTGTTCATCATCCAACAAGAGGGTTTAGAGTCTAGCATCTATTTATCTATTCTGTTATGTGATCAAAGTTGAGAGTGTCCACTAGTGAAAGTCTAATCCCTAGGCCTTGTTCCTAAATTCTGCTATCGCTGCTTGTTTATTGTTTCTTTGCGTTACTACTTGCATAGCGTTACTACGCTCATATATATTCATACCACCTGTATTTCACTATCTCTTCGCCGAACTAGTGCACCTATTAGGTGTGTTGGGGACACAAGAGACTTCTTGCTTTGTGGTTGCGGGGTTGCATGAGAGGGATATCTTTGACCTCTTCCTCCTCGAGTTCGATAAACCTTGGGTGATCCACTTAAGGGAAACTTGCTGCTGTTCTACAAACCTCTGCTCTTGGAGGCCCAACACTGTCTACAAGAATAGAAGCACCCGTAGACATCACCTCACACATGACCAACGACGATGGTAACCTCACTCGTTCCTCTCACCTTCGCACTCCTCACTTCGTCACCGTCGGGGATGGCACCACCATCCCCATCACCTCTTCGGGTGTCATCTCCTTTCGCACACCTTCTAGTCACGTCTTTCGACTCAACCATGTACTCCTAGTACCGCACATTATTCGCAATTTTCTTTCGGTTCGCAAGTTTACCCGCGATAATATGTGTTCCATTGAGTTTGACGCCTTTGGTTTCTCTGTGAAGGACACGAAGACCCGTCGCGTGATTCTTCGTTAAAATAGTGACGGAGATCTCTACACCTTTCCCGGGAGGAGCAGCTTTCGCCGTTCTTCCACCACCGCTTTGGTCGTCACCGCCACCGCCGAGCTATGGCACCAGCGTCTTGGCCATCCTGGGCATGCTGCCATGTCGGCTCTTCAGCGTCTAGATTTTATCAAGTGTAATAAATTTAGTCGTACTCGGGTGTGTCATGCATGTCAACTTGGCAAGCACGTCCCTTTACCGTTTCGTCAACATCTCCAATTATAAGCACCTCTGGTTTTCGATATTACCTTGTCATTGTCGACGACCACTCTCACTTTTATTGGTCTTTTCCACTTCGCAACAAGTCTTGTACTGCCCGCACTCTCGAAACCTTCTTCGCTTATGCGCGCACGCGGTTTGGTGTTACTATTCGCTCTCTCCGGACGAGATAACGGTACCGAGTTCCTCAACAAGACTGTTGACACTCTCCTCACCACCCACGGCACCGCCTTACGGCTGTCATGCCCATACACCTCCCAGCAGAACGGTAAAGCCGAGCATGCCATTCGTACCATTAATGATACTATGCGCACCCTTATGTTCCAGGCTCACATCCCAGCCCCTTTCTGGGCTGAGGCTCTGGCTACTGCCACATACTTGCTTAATCGCCGTCCTAGTACAGCCATAAGCTCCCAAGTTCCCTACACACGCCTCCATGGTCGTCCTCCCACATACACTGATCTTCGAGTCTTCGATTGCCTTTGTTATCCTAACATCGCTTCCACCGCTCCACACAAGCTCAGTGCACGTTCCATGGCATGTGTCTTTCTTGGGTATCCCTCCAACCATCGTGGTTACCGCTGCCTTAACACTGGGAGAATTCTCGTATCACGACACGTTGTTTTCGATGAGACGGTTTTTTCCTTTTCAGCATGCAGCTTCATCATCCGCGCCTGCGCCTCCTGCGCCGCGCGGACTCGACGACCTCTTCGGCACGCCGACCGTGCCACCACCGCGCGCCCCTGCGGCGGCCCCGAGTGCGCCCGCCCCGGCCGCGAGCGCCCCTGCCTCGACGCCGCCTCGACGAGCCGCGCAGCCGGTTGCCAGGCCGGCCAGACCGGGCCCTGTGCCGGTCACGCCGGCGCACCTGCCGGTCCAACCGGACCCGCCACCTCGCTGCGCCGAGCAGCCGGTTCCCAGGCCGCCAGGCCGGGCCCTGTGCCGGTCACGCCGGTCCAACCGGACCCTGCCCCGACCGCCAATGCTGCCCCGGCGGCCTCCTCGAGTGGGGCCTCCAACCCTCGCCGTACGCGCTCCGGACGCCAAGTGCGCCCCGTGGACAGGCTCAACCTCTCCGCCGTGGACTCCGTTCCCGACGTCGTCCCCACCACTTTTCGCCAGGCAATGCAGGATCCTCAGTGGCGTGCTGTCATGTCTGATGAGTACCAGGCTCTCGTCAACAACAACACTTGGTCCCTCGTTCCTCGCCCTCCGCGGGCCAACGTCGTCACTGGCAAGTGGATCTTTCGTCGAAGTTCCACTCGGATGGCACCCTTGCGCGCAACAAGGCCCGATGGGTCGTTCGCGGGTACTCTCGGCCCCCGGCATCGACTACGAGGAGACGTTCAGCCCTGTTGTCAAGCCTGCTACGATTCGTCTTGTTCTTCACATTGCCGTCTCCAGCTCCTGGCCCATACGGCAGCTTGATGTGAAGAATGCGTTCCTGCATGGCTCCCTGGATGAGGTGGTCTACTGTCAGCAGCCCCCGGGGTTTGTTGATGCCTCTCGCCCTGACCATGTCTGTCGCCTCCAGAAGTCCCTGTACGGCTTGAAGCAGGCCCCTCGCGCTCGGTACCACCGGTTCGCCTCCTACATCGCCACTCGGGATTTGTTGCTTCCGCCACGGACACGTCTCTGTTTGTCCTCCACTCGCGGAAGACACGGCATACTTACTCGCTCTATGTGGACGACATCATTGTCACCGCCTCGTCGACGACCCTTCTTGAGGGGCTCCTTGTGCGTCTCCATAGCGAGTTCGCCATGACCGATCTCGGGGACCTCCACTACTTCCCGGGTATGAAGGTCAGCCCGGTCCTCGGCTGGTCTCTTTCTCGTCACGCCGACAGTATGCTCTGGATATTCTACAGCGGGCTGGCATGTCTGACTGTCACCCCTCACCTACACCGGTCGACACGTCCTCGAAGCTCTCTGCTTCCGACGGCGAGCTTCTTCCCGATGCCACCGACTACAGGAGCATCGTGGGCGGACTTCAGTATCTCACACTGACGCGCCCCGATCTCTCCTACGCTGTTCAGCAGGCCTATCTTCACATGCATGCTCCGCGCACGTCTCACTTGGCTCTCGTGAAACGTGTTCTGCGGTATGTTCGGGGTACACTGGAGTTTGGCCTCCAGCCCCACGCCTCCTCGTCGACCGCCCTTGTAGCCTACTCCGACGCCGACTGGGCCGGCTGTCCGGACTCGCGCCGCTCCACCTCAGGTTACTGTGTCTACTTCGGTGATAGTCTCATCTCTTGGTCCTCCAAGCGACAGACCACCGTGTCCCGTTCCTCTGCAGAGGCTGAGTACCGCGCCGTCGCCCACGCCGTCGCCGAGTGCTGTTGGCTCCGCCGATTGCTCCAGGAACTTCATCGCCCCCTGAGCTCTGCCACGGTTGTCTACTGTGACAACGTCTCCGCCATCTACATGTTCTCGAATCCGGTGCAACATAAACGTACCAAGCACATCGAGATAGACATCCACTTCGTCCGCGAGAAGGTGTCCTTGGGAGAGGTCCGTGTTACGCATGTTCCGTCCTCCCACCCGGTTCGCGGATGTCATGACGAAGGGATTACCGAGTCAGCTCTTCCTCGACTTTCGGTCCGAGTCTCAACGTCCGAGAACCTCCCGCTGGGACTGCGGGGGGGGGGGTGTGTGTTAGATTGCACATATTGTATTTACAGTAGAACTGTATTGTAATTGTAACCTAACCCTAGACCTCTGGCCTATTATATAAACACCGGAACCCCACGTCATTATATGTGCGAGGCTTCCCCCAAAATCCTTCTACACTAGGCAAACTAATTCTTCGTCTGCCCACTTTGCGATATTACATTAGAATCTAGCCCTCCGGTCGGCGCCGTTGAGAACGGCGTCCAATGAGTTCGGCGCCAACCCTGGTTTGGCTCCATGTAGCTTGCCGCCAACCCTATTTTAACGCCACACATTCTTCGAGCCGAGCTGCACAACTTTGACGCCGGTCTCGATAGTGCCGATCCCGAGAACGAGATTCTAAAATATCTTTGCCGCGAGGTATTGTGATGTATAAGGGCTTGCAACAATGAATAAGGAATCGATCAGAAGTTCGCGCCCATTGAGGATTAATTTTCCTAAACGGTTAGTTTTGTCAAGAAAGAAAAGGCATATTTGCAGCTGGTAACTTTATGCGGTCGTCGGAGCAGGTAGGGTTCCGGGAACCTGGTCACGGGGCAAGCGCGTTGCGATATTTCTCCTCGTTTTCATGCAGATGCATGGCACTATGGTGGTGGTGGGTGCGGGTCGTGGTCAATGATCGTTATCGAGAAGCACACATGCATTCCTGGACATGAAGATAGGCTGATAGCAATTGTTTTATACACGCCGGCCACCAATTTTGGATAATCATACACTGTACATGCCTTATCTTATTTAACCATTTTGCGGTCCAATACTTCTAGACGACAAGCAGCAAGCAGGCTGCGTTTGTAACAGAAAGCACCCTACACACGGAAGGTCAATAGATAGATTAAACAATGGCGCATCAAGGAGGAGTTGCTAGGGAGTTTCATGAGCGAACAGCCAAAGTTCTAATTAAGAGAGCATGAAGTTCGGCAGAGTACATATCTTCTCTTGCAAGTTGGAACCATGTAATTTTTTTCTCGCCACCAAGTGTGGTATAAGAGAATACTGGCCGGTGTTATCCGAAAATTTTATAGTTTACACAAATTTTGGATAGATTTTAAATTTTGTCTGAAAGGTCTCGAATGGTATTTGAATGGTATTTGAATGGTATTACCGGTACTTCTAGTAAGTAGTAACGGGTAATACCGGCGGCCATCGGTATTTTTTTGGGAACGAAAAAAACCTTGGTTGGAACTTATGGCCCCAATAATGTCAGGCACCTGGCCACATGAGTACAAACGGAAGAAATGGACCCGATAAAAATAAGAATACATGAATACAAGGCTACATTATTTTTCGTTAATTTATTGCAAGTTAAATCAGATAATTAATTCTCACCCGTTCATGAATAAAAGGCTACATTGTTTTTTGTGTCAAACTTTCATTAGTGATTTAGTCAACTAAATATAAGTTATATGTCATTTGAAATATACCAGTGAAAAGTTCGTTAAAATGTGCATTTGATGATATAGTTTTGATTGACATGCAAATCATATTTAATTGATCAAATTATTAGTTAAAGTTTGTCTCAAAAAATAAAGTGACCTTGCATTTAAGAATGGAGGGAGTATGAAACGAGTGGAATACATTCCAAAATTCTAGCGACTTTGACCACAATAAAAATAAGCTGGCGCATGCCTTCATTGCTAAGTCAAAGGATATTGCTGTTCTCCGCATACGCAACAATGCTTGCAAATCTGTCAGTTTCTCTATAAAGATATATTAAGTACGGTGCTAGATTTCCCCTGTTCTAAGAAATCTTTTTCTTAGTCTTATAGATTTGCATTGACCTAATAATTCCCTCTGCTCTTGTAATCGCTCGGCCTGGTCTTGGGCGAAGCGCATGTACGTGAGACTTCTTTTTTCCCCACCTAATCATTGACCGAAAGGAAGAAGCCGCCTTCCCCCGGCTGCGTCATTGCCGGTGGGTGTGCGGATAACCGTGCCAAACCCGCACCTGCTACTGTGTACTGTTGAGCTGACCAGGTCAGGTTCCAATCGATCTCCGCGATCAGGATCCGGATAACAGTTTTTTAAGGGTACATGCACTCGTATGGTTGCAAGTTGCCGTGAGACAGGGCAATGGAACCTGTACCATACTAAAATTTAAAACAAAGTTTGATATTTTGGTGTCTGGTAAAGATGAAATATTCTTTCAGAAGGTGATGTTTTCATCGATAGCGAAACGTATGTAGTAACTTTATCAATCGTCCTGCGGAGGAGGTATGTGGGTAGCACATACCGTCCCCCCGTTATCGATCGTCCTGCGGTGCCCATCCGGGCCGGCGGTGCCTCCTCCAGGCTCTAGGTGATGCGGAGCGGAGGAATCACGCGCCCGTGCGGTTGAATCGGCGCGGGAGATGCCGCCAATCGCAGCCGCTAGCTGAGCGATCTCGGAGCTGAGGGTAGTGCGGACCCCATCAAGCTCCTCACCGAGATGGGCCTTGAAGCCCGCCAGATCTGAGGAGAGCGTGGCCATACCAGCGTCGACAGTCTTGAGCTGGGCACGGGTGTCAACGACGAAGGGTTGGAACGCATCGAGAACCTCCTTCTTGTAGTGGACGAAGCGGCGCTCGTACTCCTCGGCGGTGTCGGCCTTCCAGAGCTCATAGAGAGCCCGCGACTCCGGCGAGATCTCATCCATCACCTCCGATCGGCGGCGAATGGAGAAACGAGTGGCGTGGGTATGAGTGGGAAACTCCAGATCTAGGACTGGGGAAAAAAAATTCTAACCTGGCTCTCAATACCAATTGTGAGCTACAACTACTCTCTCCTCTCTAGATCCACGGCAGGAACAAGGAATCACAGGAATTTAGCTCAGTTGCTCGATAATTACCACCCAACCTCCCCCGAGCAAATCCTCCGGCACCACCGGTTAACATATCAAATACAACGCATAAGTTCTTCTCTTACCCACGCAACACTCTAATAGGAGAGACGATGACGGACCAAGTCCTAGCGGACCCACTCATCTCCAGTGTAGCGAGTCGTGGGCCGCCCTTCTCTTCTGGGCCGTCTTCCGCTTGGCCTTGGTGTGCTTCCTTGGTTGCTATCAGCCTCGAGCCCTCGACGCCGGCCAGTCCTATACACCGACCAGGTCGGTGCCGATGCGGTTGCCGCACACCCTGGTCGGGTATTGGGCCTGGCCCATTTAGTGTTTTTCGTTTTCGTTTTCGTTTTCGTTTTTTTTCTTTTTCTGTTTTCTGTTTTATTTTCTTTTCTTTCTGTTTATTTTTTTTGTTTAAATTGAAAAAGTCTATATACGAAAAATATCTAAATTTGAAAAACGTTCAAATTTGAGAATTACTAAAATTCAAAAATTGTTTAAATATGAAAACTGTTCAAATTCAAAAATTGTTCAAATATGAAAATCGTTCATATTTGAAATTTTGTTCAAATATGAAATTTGTTCAAATTCGAAAATTGTTCTAATATAAAAATCGTTCAAATTCGAAAATTGTTCAAATATAAAATTTGTTCAAATTCAGAAATATTCAAATTTGGAAATTGTTCATAGAAAAAAATAAATTTTTGTTCAAATTAAAAAAAATTCAAATCTGAAAAACGTTCAGATTTTTAAAAAGTGATTTCTTCTTAATTTGAAAAATATTAAATTTGAGAAATGTTTAGATTTAAAAAAAGATTTCTTTTAAAAAAGAAAACAAACAGCAGAAAACAAAAAGAAACGAAAAAAAAAACGGCTTACCTGTTGTTGGGCTGCGGCCCAGTTGGTAACGTGGGGCGCGCGGGGTGTGCGGTAACCCGATCGGCACCGACCAGCTCGGTGGGTAGCACCTCCCCTCGACGCCTACCTGGTCGCTGACACTGTGCATGAAAAGAGGTCGCGCGTATAGGCAAATTTCTTATTAAGCAGGCCGCGCTGGCCTGCTGCCAGGCCCTGTTCGGATGAAACAACAAACTGAAAGTATTGGGCTGGACTTGAGAAAGAACCAAAGCGGTGTGCAACTCCATTGTCACCCATTTTCTTTCTTTGTTATCCCAATCCTAAACTTGGGCCTCTCTTCCTTGATTGCTTATACAAAACAAAAAGAAAGTAGTAATATACCTGGATTTGGTGCACACACGTAGGCTTGCCCGAGTTCTTTTTTATGCTCGAAAAAAAATACTATGTCAAAGTTTCAAAAAATTTAAAATAATTCACGCATGTACATTTTCAAGGCAAAATACGACCTTATGTGGCCTACACCAAAAAAGAGGAAATGATTTTTTTCTTCTTTGAATAGTAAAAATCCAATCATTATAGTGCTACTTGGACATTTTGTTGCTTCGGTGTAGGTGTTATACAATATTTTTTCTTGAAAATTTGCCCAAGTAAGTATCAACATATTATGTGCATGCAAAAAAATTATTTCCGTTTTTTAAACTTTGAAATAGCTTTTTTATTTTATTTTTGAAAATCAGGTCCACCTAGACCCGGGTCCCTCTAGCTATTTTCGCACAGTCTTAACTAAGGATGAAACAAGGCAAACCTTAATTTACCTTGTTTCTATTAAAAAGGATGTAAAATAGTGGTGTAATGTAATTTACCTTATCTCCACTACCACTCAAACTCATGTACAGCTCCCTCTATTCCATATTACTCTGCATATAAGGTTTGGTCAAAGTCAAGTTGTATCATGTTTGACCAAGTATATATATATATATATATATGATAAAATACTAACGTATATGATATCAAATGTGTGTAATATGAAAGTATACTTTATTGCGATTCTAAAAATATTGATTTAATACTATATATATAGTTTTTTTCTATATACGTAGACATACTTTGCAACATTTGACTTTAAGCTTATATGTCGTGTAATATGAAACAAATGAAGTATGACTTGTAAACCTTCTCGTTAATCAATACAAAATGGTGCTGCCAATTTTCGTCAAAAGAAAAAGGAATAGTACAAATTTAGAAAATATAAACATAGGAAAAATAAGTGCGCAAAAAATTGAAGGCTCTTACTAGGGCACGAGGAAAACTAAGTACAATTACTTTGGTCCTTAAACAATCGTTTATTTTTTCCATTAATGTTCATAACATTTTTTGATTTCCTTCAAGTTTATGTTTTTAGGATACTTTAGATCTTTCTCCATTTTCCTAATTTAATATATATTTAGTTCTATCAGATTTCAAATTCTTCTTGGCATACTTGGTTACTTTTGGTCGGAGATCGGATGCGTGCATAAAAGCTTCAAATACTTTTTCACTATTAAAGGGAGTTTGCTGTATTCGGTGTCGCGTTTGTAAAATGTCAGTGGGCTCCTTATTATTTATACAAAGAAAAAACCACTAGATAATGTTTGTATGATGGTTTCATTCTGAATAAATGGGGAGCATGAGCTCTCTATCCAGAAACAAAATACTTCCTATGATTCATAGTACTTGTTTAGATATATATACAACTCAACGACAAGTATTATGTATCAGATGGAGCAACAGATAAGCTTAGAGCATCTCCAGTCGCGTCCCCTAAACCGTCCCCCAAATCGCGCCGGATCGAGCGTTTGGGGGACGTGTTTTGTTCGTGCCGCGTTTGGGGGACGTCGCTCCCCAGCCGCGTCCCCCAAACGCCGCCCCCAATCAGAAATTCAAATAGATGCATTCAAAAGAGATCGTTCCCGCCGATTCGTCGCGATCGGAGTAGCGGCGATCGATCAAAGTACTCGGGCGCGCGATCATATTACGGACCGGTGGTGCATGCAAATTAGAAGAAGGGGAAGGGGTTGGTCGACGGCGTCGTGTCCTGAGTCGACGCAGGCCCGTCGAGCACGACAACCTCGTCGCGATCTGCCTGTTCCTGTGCATGGTGCGTCTGCTCCGTCGCCGACGCGGAGGCCGACGCAGGTGTAGAAGTAGAAGACGCCTTCTTCTTCTTCTTCTTCTTCTTCTTCTTCTTCTTCTTCTTCTTCTTCTTCTTCTTCTTCTTCTTCTTCTTCTTCTTCGTCCTCACGCCGTCCGCGTCTACCTCCACGAGATCATCGTCACCGGCACCCTCGTCGTCCTCTTCCTCGCCGCCCTCTTCGTCCTCATCGTCGTCCTCCTCGTCGTCCTCCACCCCGTCCTCTTCCTCGTCGTCCTCCTCCTCAACCCCGTCGTCCTCCTCGAGCACCGGCGCCGTCGTATTCGAGCGGACCCCTGCGGCCGGTGAAAGGGCCGCCGTCCGGACCGGGTCCCGGCTCGCGCTGCTCATACGCCGGGGAGTAGAGGTTGTTGGGGTTGAAGCCGCCGTGCGGCGGCGCATCCCGGTAGTGCGGCGACAAGTTAGGCGTCACGCACCCGGGAGTGCGGAGGGGCCGTCGTTGTAGAAGGCGGATGACGACGGAGAGAAGACTCCCGAACGTACACCGGCACGTTCGTACTATATGGGCTCGCGTTGGTGGCGGCGATACACCCGGCCATTATGTGCCGGGCGCGGCGCGCCGCCGAGCCTTCTTCTCCGGCTCCGCCGCCCTCCGTCCTTTCCGCTCCGCCGTCGATAGCTTCGGCGCGAGGCAATCTTGCTGCCATTGATCTTCGGTCATTCCTTCGAGGCTTCTTCTTCGCAGCCGGCGCCTTCCGCGGCTTCGCGAACGGCTCTTTCGCCCCTATCGTCGCATTGCCCGGCGGCTTCTTGGCCGCTTTCTTCGCCATCTTTTTGGGGGTCGTCGGCGGCGCCATGGAATGGGGAGAGGGTAGCGGCGGCGGGTGGACGGCGGGAGGGAGAAAGAAATCGGCGGGATAGGAGATATGAATCGGCGGGGGGATATGTTTTGGGAGGCCTGTGCGCGGCGGTATAGGCGCGATTTGGCGGGAGCGGCGGGATTTGGCGGGAGTGTGAGACGAATTTTCCCCGTGCCGGCCGACGGGTCGGCCCCGCGTCGGTTGGCCTCGCGTTTCGTTGTGTCCGGCGTCCCCGGAGCGTCCCCGTGGGACGGGGACGGGCTCGGGCGCCGGACACCGTATCGGGCCGCGCCGGACAAAAATGGGCTTTGGGGGACGCGGCTGGAACTCTTTTTTTGTCCGGCTCGCCCCAAATCCCTTTGGGGGACGGTTTGGGGGACGCGACTGGAGATGCTCTTACGAACTGAACAAGATCCGAAGGCATTCCAGTTATCCACACCAGCTTTATTTAAAATTTTGAACAGCGTTATCCGCACCAGCTTAGTTGTGCTGACCTAGTACTACAACTCACTGTCATGAATGAATCTCCTGATAACGTGCAGGGACGGACACCGAAACTTGAGGTCCAATCTCCCAATCCTCAACGCTTCCCTCTCTCCCATTTGTCATACTTCCCCTGTTCCAATTAGCTAAATATTTTGTGTGAACAGATGCAGTACTTCTTCCGTTCCGTCAAAATCAAATTTTAACAAAGCTAACACACTTCGGGACGGAGGGAGCTAAAACACACGCCGACACGCGAGGTTCCAGTGCAATGCAAATGCAAAGCAAGCGTGGAACAGCAGGTGTTAATATTTTCACACGCACTGTAAACTCAGTGCTGGAGCACACGGTGGATCGTCCGGTCCGGTGGAAAGATTAGGCATTCAGACGAGGAACTTACTTACAAAAATCTAATCAGAGGACAGTTAATTATGAACTTCAGAGCAGGAGGTTGCCGAGCGCGAGCCCTACGCCGGCGATGCCGACGCAGACCGCGAGCGCGACCCACCACGCGGCGTTCACCCCCACCGCGCCGCCGTCCTCGCCCTCGCCCGGGTCCGCGCCGCCGGGTGCGGCCCCTCGTCCCGCCCTGAGCACGGAGTTCTCGGCCTCGAGCATCATGACCCAGCGGCGGTGCGCGGAGAGCGCCGCCGAGTCGCGCAGGAGCAGCGCGGCCAGGCCGCCGTTGCTGGCGCCCGCCGCCGCCAGCTTCTCCTCCGCCTCCCGCGCCCGCGACTGCGACAGCCGCAGCGCCCGCAGCAGGCTGTCGTTGCCCCCGCCGCCGGCGTCGCCCTTGTGGTGCTTGTCCGCGCCCGCCGCGCTCTCCAGCCTGCCCTCGCCGCACCAAGAAGAGAAAGCACGGCGTGCGTGTCAGCAATGCGCTGTTCGCCGCGGCGTACGCATGAGAGGGGGAAACTGAAGGGAAACGCGGGGGTGGGTTATTACCTCTGCAGGGTGGGCAAGGGGCCGAAGAGCTTGGCCGGAGGCGGCAGGTCGCAGTTCTGGAGCAGATCGGCGGACAGCGGCCGCCCCCGCCGCCGCTTCTGGTGGTGGTCGGCGGCGCCTGGCCCCGGCGCGGCCATCAGCAGCATCCCCCGCCCGTGCGCGTGCTGCCGCTCCAGGCCGCCGCCGCCGGGCGCGCCTCTCTTCGCCGATCCTCCCACGGCGCGCTGCTCCCCCAAAGTGAAAGCGCGGGTGTTTGGTGGGGCGCGGGGGGTTGGTGCGGGGATGGGTTGCTTGAAGGCTTGAACCAACCGTAGGCGCAAAGAATCGGGGAGGCTTCCGCGGGGAAGAAACCGCGCGTTGGTTGCCGCCGCGCGGAGGAACGGACGAGGTCGTGGTGGCTCGCAGTGGCGTGTCACTGCGCGCTCTGCCCAAGTGAGCGAGTGAGCGTGCTTTCGGGATTCGGCCCCACACCATTTGAGTGCAAAAGACGAGGCAGCGCAGCCACTGGCGTCGGTTCCGGAATCCCGATGTTCTTCTGCATCTTTGCGTCCGCGTCCAGCCAAGTATCGTGCTTTGCTTTCCAAGGATGGACACGGCAACATAAACTATCCGACGAGTGCGCGACGCACAGGCGAGTACGGTGCCAACTTGCTATTGACAACACTGCTCTATCCCTAATTCTCTATCAACAACAAAAGGGGTTACTATTGACAAACGACAAGTGCGCGCGACGGAGGAATCCCTACTCCCCGGGACAGTAAACAAGCGATTACCCGGGTGACTTTGCTCGAGACGTATCCGTCCCGTGCACGCTTCAGCACGCGTTTAGTAGGCTACCATTTCTTTCCGTCTGTCATGCGTTTCGTCGCTCGACGTTGGATGCCGCGAGACGTGACTGCTGAGTGCTGAATAAGAGCGCGATGCGTGTCTAGCAACAGATATGCTTCCAACAAACGAAAGGGTTCTTTCTGGTCAAAAGAAAAGAAAAGAAAGCAAACTGGGGCCAGGGGGTTCATCTATCATTAGATTTTGTGTCGGGTTAACCTGACTACCTGCATCCAGGGTCCGCATCACCATTACGATCAGCACAGTTGCAGATTCCTAAGAACAATTACTCCTGATTTGCCAACTAGAACTGACAGATGTGGATGCAAGACCACACAGTTTTATCATCCTTAAAGAAAGAAAGAAAGAAGCAGATGCCAGTGATCTTTCTCAAAAATAAAACGAGAATAATACAGTACTAGCTACATATTACTACATTCAGTGTTCTCAGAGCATGTTTGTTTATCTAGGAGGCTCACAAGTCAACAGGCATGTTCAAGTTGCACCAACTACCTTATCATCTGCCTAGTGGTGCAATTTGGAAGTGCACATGTCATTAACTTAGCGGGCGATAATTGAATTGATTGAAAAATTGTAGCAAGTGCTCAATTTTACCAGTTAAAGAACAGCCAAAATGTGTTACAGCCTTACATACAGGTCTACATATATTTTCACTGCAAAAGGACAATGCATATATCGAATCCGTCAGCGGGTTGCGCTCAAAATCATTAATGCTCCTTAATTATATTCTACAATTAATTAACTCCGATGTCGACACCTCACAGACTCTCCGTACTCCTAGCATCAAACTAACCTCCAAACGTCATCCAGATCAAGTACCGGAGAACTTACAAAAACGCAAGTATATCAAGACTCGAGAGTTGCTGAACGAGTGAAATCAACCAGGAGCTTGCCAACCCTGCCAAGGACGAAATGTCAATACGAGCAGGAGGCATAAACAACCATGATTAAGATAGTGCTGCCCTAACCCACTTGCATCACTGGATCATATAAACAATTATAAAAACTGTAGCTGCATGAGTACCTAGTACCTCTAATCTAATAGTCAAAATGATGCAAGCATTTGCTAAGGTGCAAAGCTCAACAAGTCAGAAGGAGCAGTACATACAAAAATAATGAAACAAAGGCCGTTTCCTTGCAGTACGAACATTTGTTTGGCAGCGGGAGCAGTATGGCAGTACCATAAGCCATATTTCTCATTATTGCAGAAATTATAGTGTTTAAAACTAAAATTAAAGGACATGTTATATTAGTATTGGCAAATAGAAGAAAGGGTGTCATTTAATTTGTCACAATATATATATATATATATAGTTTCCTGCTTTGGTAATGGAATGTGTGCGAAAATAAAAAATGATAAAGGATTGAGATAGAGTTATTACTGAAAAGGAGTATTATCGTCCTGTAGATGAACTCATTAAACTTCTTTCTTTGTTTCTTCAGTACAATCCATTCTTAGCTATCACTCTCCTCAGATGATTCTACCTCCAACTTCTCTTCCTCTGAAGCAGAAGCTTTGCTCTTTTTGGCGGTGTCTTCTTTGAACATCACATTGATGGCTCGTCCCATCAGTTCCTACAGTTGGATCAAATAGGTCAGATTTAACACAAAAAACAGATGGCCATGTGGCCTGGTGGTGGTAGTGAAGTTGTTTGTTTACACCCACTCAGTTTTAATTCTCAAGATTGATATGATATAGCACATTTTGATGGAGTACAAACGCGTGTGAGCGTCAGTGGGGCAATGTGAGCCCCGCATCAAGTGCACAGATAGGGCCTTCAATAACAGAACATGCAGGTGTGTGCCTGTGTTGTGTGTGAGCATTTCCATGCAATCAAATTTGAAAAGAAAACAAATAACATCCTTATAATGTTGTACATACAGCATTTCAGGATATTTACCTGGCCATTAAAGGTAGCAATAGCAGCCTCTGCCTCCTCTTTCGAGGAAAAGGAAACAAATGCATAACCAGCAGATCGCCTTGGCGTGGTTGTATGGAAGATAACTTCAACTGATTGGACACCTGGAGTTGAGGCAAATAACTCCCGCAGATGACGGGATCTCACTCTCCACATTAAATTTCCCACAAATACAACATTTTTTTCCACGGGAGCTGACGGCACAATAGGTTGCTTCTTTTTAGGTTTTGCAAAGTCCACCTTAATTGTTCTGTCGTTTAAAGTCTACAAAACAAATTGGTACACCAGGAGATAAATCATGGTCAGTAGCTAGGTATTTCTAGGAAAAGAACAATCATGATGAGTTAAGCAGGTCATGTCTAGAGAGACATTCTTCCAGTAACAAGCTTGCACTTACAGACAAATTGAGATTGTTGAGTGCTGAGATAGCCTCCTCTTCGGAACCCATGGTTATAAATGCCAATCCTCTGTTCTTTTTGGAGCTGTACATTGAAAGCTACAAAATCACCAATAAAAGCAATCACTAACAAAGTTCCAATCGTACCTTTTTTCATGAATAATTAATCAAAAAATAAATCCCTTTTGAAATATATTGTATGGCAAACTCCTCTACATTTCCCAATGTGAAACATGGAATAATAATAAGTATGTATACCAGTTTGTATCAAGTTTATCCAATGCTAAATATGAATCGTATCTAAATATAGACACATCCGCATAATTTGGTCAAGGGAAGAATACCAAAATTGGATGTCATGCAGATGAAGGATGCAAAGTCTTGCCTATGGATGGGGTATAGAATTAGAGATACGGCTTCAATCAGCGTTGAAGGAACTGGAATATCAAGAACATGCTTTATGGTCATGCACCAAACTAAAATCATGTAGACCAAATCAAGCTTACTTTAAGATTCAATGTATGTGGTTATACCAACTGTTAAGATTCAATGTCTCGCCTCTTAAGATACTTTCTCTGTTCACTAATAGTATAAGATGTTTTGGCAAACTAAATTAGTATGCCAAAACGGCTTATATTAGGGGACGGAAGGAGTACTATTTCTGATATAATGGGATTGGATATGAGAAATGCTAGACTCCTATATTTGTGCCATGTATTTCCATTTCTAGGTCTAGCAGTAGTAAACAGGGCTCAGTAACTTTAGACCACTACACTGTTTTTGTTCAAATCATTCTCCCCAAGCAGGCTGGCAATGACAATATAGCAGAACCATACCGGCATTCTCCCAAAGCAATAAGTCTCTTTTGAAATGTTAGTCTCCTATGTGTGCACTACATATTTCCTTTTATATGATATACATCAATGGTAAAAATAGATCAGTAACTTTAGACCACTACAGTACTACAGTGTGTTCATGTTCAGTTCATTATCCCCAAAGCAGGTTGGTAATGGCAATACAGCTGAACCATACTGACATACGCTACAAAATAGTAACTACAGATTACTGCCACTTGATATGGTAATTGATCATTCGTATAAATAAACTCATTTTACTGGCAATTTCGAGTGGTTTCTACCCCATTCAAGCGGCTAAGGCAACGGAAACGAAGGTTACCTCCACGTCGACGACGGTGCCTTGCTTCTCGAACAGAGCGCGCATGTCGTCGGGCGTGAAGTCCCAGGGGATGTTCATCGCGATGAGCCGCGTCTTCGGCCCCGTGGGCTGCTCATCCTCTGCCTCCGCCTCTGTTTCCGCCGGCGCCGGGGCGACCGAGGCGCTAGAAGCACAGATAGCGAACGCCGCGCGGTGGCCGGAGGAGCGGGCGGCGGCTGAGAGAGCGAGGGAGACGTGGCCATGGCGAGGAGGAGCGGAGTGCTCGGGAAGGCGGAGCGGCGGCTGGCACGCGGGCAGCGAGGGGAGGAGGAGGCGGACGAGGGGGAGAGCCATTGTTGGGAGGCAAGCAGAACAGAAGGCAACGGCGAAATATCCAAACCGTGGGCTGGGCTCGCTGGGGTTTATCCTCCACCCCCAAAAATATCCCGAGGAAATGGCAAAACGCTCACGGCCGGTGTCTAGCCAAGTGGCCGTCCGGGATGTCAGCTTAGCAGGATTTTGATGCAATTCTAAAATTCTTTGAGCTCCTACATGAAATGAAATCCCTAAATCAGGGATTGGCAGGTTCTCCTTGCGGACGGCGGCGGCGTTGCGACGTCATTCCACTTCTTGGAGGCGTCGTCTTGGGGACTGTAGAGGTGGGGTTCGGCGTCTGGGGTGGCTGTGGCGATTTGCTCTATTCGGCGAAGTCTTCGCCTTGCGTCGACTAGCAGGTGCCTGGCATGTTGCTCTGCCGCCCTTCTGCCCCTGCTTGTTGGTGGTTCGACGTCCTCGAGCCTGGACGAAAGGGGCAAGGGTTTCCCTTTACGGCGGCAGTGGCGATGGGTTGGCGAGCGAGAGTCCATGCCATGGTGGTCTGTTCATCCATGGGGGTGGGCTTTGACCTCTTCCGCCGTTTCCTCTTCGGTTCGTCTTTCTCTTACAACTTCGGTCTGGTGTGGTGGTTGTTCCCATGTTGTTGGTGTTCTCGGTGAAGCTCCCTGGCGTCCCCGGTGGTTGCTCCCTTGGCAGTCTAGCTCTCGTTGTTCCACTGTGTTCTTGAGGGAACTCCTTCGCCTCCCGACGGTTCGGTGCCCTTCGAACCAGTGCGAGGGACAAGGGGTCCCTTTCCGGAGGTGGAGACGACAACGGTTTTGGATCCTGTCTTGTCCGGTGGATGCAAATAACGACATGCTCCGATGACCTCCTCAAGCTCGCCGTCTTCTAGGTGCTAGTCTCGACGCCTAGCTATGGTTTAGGTGTCTCAAGCTGTTTCTTTGTTGATCTGTAATAGCCTTTTCCTTTGAGTTGTTTGTAAGCTCATTTGTACCTGCCGTTGGTGGCTTTATTAATTTAAAGCTACGCTAAGGCCTTATGTTTAAAAAAATCAGGGATGGGCAGCTCAAGAGGTGTATTTTACTGAATCGGCATGCCAACAATGTATTTATTCCATTTCATTCTTTTTTCCAACTTTGGACAGCAGTCTACAAAGTTCTAAATCACAAATTATTTGAGCACCAGGTTCCACATTCCAAATGATTCCAATACCAACTTCTGCACTCCAATGTCCCCAATACTAGTGGTGCACATCACCTTTGAGCACCCAATACACACCATCACCATGCCTTACACCCTTGCAATGATCTTGCTGTAATCCAGAACGACACACATATGTACAAACCCTTAACATGACAGCATACTCATATAGTTATATACAACGGGGAACATTCCCGTCAACATGACCACTGATCATAGCTGGGCAACTGCGCTACCAAAGCATGTTATTATTGGTTGAGTTCCTTTTCAAGCTCCTCGATAACAGGCTCTACTTCAGCATCAATCTTGTCGCTGATGTTGTCGATCTGCAATAGCGAAATACCCATAATAATGAGTTGATAGCTTCATACTTGGCTATCTTTCACACTACTTCCGAGATAATATGAGTATCCAATCGCTCAATGCTTTTCATGAGACGTGAAGGAACGAGACAATGCAAAGGAGCACTAATGGTCTTCTACTAACTTCTCAACTCCGTCAGTTAACTTATATCCCGATGTTGAAGCCTAGTGAACAGAAGGTTACATGTTAAACCTCTATTATAATTATCAAACCTATTTCTAGATGTCTCACAAACTACTTGGGACAATCACCAAACATAAAGTAAAAATTAATGCATTAGTTTAGTGAGCGGAATGGTCAATAGTTCCAAAACTTTGGCATGAGAATGCACTATGCTCTCCAAAAGAACTATGCATATATCTATTCTGAATACTCATGGTTCATATATCTTTCATGGAGATAAGTAACTCAAATCAGTAAATGCTTCAGTAACTAGTTACAAAATTTCTTGTTAAGTGAGAGACTCTTGCAAAATATATAGACCACAAGTTTGGTACAAAAAAATGTAGTGTAACTCACTTATCTTTACCATTACAATTTGATCATACAGCACAGTAACGATGCTAATTAAACCATAGGTAAATGTTCCCGACAAATATTCACTATTTTTTTTTAAAAAAAAATCCAGAATTATATCTAGTATCAAGCCATCGAGAAGAACACAAGAATATGGGAACAAACCTTCTTAGCAAGGGCTTCAACCTTCTCTGCATCCTTATCCACTATGTCAGCAATGTACTCGACCTCCTCTGCTGCTTTCCACAGAGACCCATCCTGAGGAAGTTGGCCAGCCACATTAGCAGCTAGCTTTTCCGTTACCTCGGCTATATGCTCCACAACCTCTACAGCAGTCTCCACGTATCCCACGGCCTCCTCTGAGATAACAACAAGACTTAAACATTTAGATTATCCAGACATGTAGCACACTGATTAGTTTCTAACTACATGGTAGCAACTTATATATGAATTTCACAAAAAAAATACTACCTGGTAGCAATTCATGAACTCCATAACAGTTGCTACTTTTCTTTTTGGCCTAAAGAATTATATTAAGAAACAGGAGACATGTTTACATAGTCTTTACAGCCCACATCAGCAATAAATGGCAGGACAGGCCCCAGACAGAAATTACTAAATCTAGATGCTTGGGCAATCTTAACGAACTCATTAGCCAGACTATTGCACGCTTCTGCTAACAGACTGAATACTACACCCAGTGAGGCGGCTTCTAAGTTTTGCGATATCTTAGAAGAAATGAATGGCTCTACAGCGAGAAGTAGAGCTGCTCACTCTGTTTATCAGCATAGTACCATCAGACTCAAAGATGATTGGAATCCACACTTGTTAATCTAGACTCTTGGGCAATCTTAGCTAACACTTGCTACTCTCTAGCAACTCATGAAATCCACACAAATTATTACTGAATTAATGCACGCATAAACATCACTACGATTGCAGGCGAACAATGCATGAGTTTACATGTGGTTTCAAGATAGATAATAGTCACCATCGAGCTGCACACCAGCACATGTATACCTTCAACATTCCTGACTCTGTTGTAGAATGGTACCACCGTTAAAACCACACCTCCAAGGACCCAGCGCGCCCTACGAGAACCACATAGACCTGGTCACAGTTCATACAAGAACAAGCATCTTATGTACACAACTCAACTCCCTGACTCATACCAGGTAGGAATCGCCGAAGAAGAGTGGAGGCCGCCGCCGACGGCAGCAGCAGCGGCCAAATCCGGCGGGACGATATCAGATTTCCCAAGGAAAACCCATCTACCCAGAATCGCAGCCATATGAACAAATCCACGCGCTAATTTGCTGAGAACAACCCTAGGTACAGCAATTACATGTGGGACAGGCAGAATCACTTACCCCGCGTCGATGTCGCCCAGGTCGCCACCATCCTCCGCAAGCTTAGTTCCGCTTCTGTATCCAAAGCAAAGAAAATATCACAACCAAACTTTCAAATCGCAGCGACCCATCCCCTTCTTGGGGCTCGAATCTAGTTCGGGGAAACAAGGCGAGCCAAGATAGAAGATATCACTTGCCTTGAGCCTTCTTGGGCGTCAGGTACGGGATCGATCGGCTGCATGGTGAGAGTCGCCATGGATTGGATGGAGGCGAGACGAGTGGATTGGAAATTTGGGGAGGGGGGAAACTCGATCAGATTGAGACCGGAAGCTCAGAGTGTTCCGTAGTCTGTATTACTTGTGTGGCCCGTACGCTAAGGTGCCGTGCTTGACTTCCGTCCGATCTGGGCTGTTCAACCCCGATCCGACGGTTCGCGGCAACCAGCGTGAGGAACAGATGTTCGACGGAATGCCTCGCTCGGGACACTCCGGGTCTCGCAGCAAAAGTGCCGCCGCCGTAGACGAGCATCCAGCGCGGTGATCGGAGCCCGTGAAAACACGGTAGTGCGTGATGGGTGGCCGGCTGGCACTGGCGGATCTCTATTGTGCCAAGGTGGTGCACCGGGTTACAGGAAAATTTACTTTTCTTTGTATAGTTACAGATTTTTCTCGAAATAGGTTTTCACCCTGCTATATTAATATAGCAACGAACCGATACAAGATAGATAACCACCGCTGGGGTAAACAACACAATAAAACCCAAAAGAAGCAAAAGAAGAAGAAAAAAGGAAGTAAGGATGATAAAGTCGCATCGACGAAAATGCTGATGATCCGCAACCGCTGCGCCCTATGGAAGATTCCCACCACGGGCTTAGCGCTCCGAAGCGCCGCATACCAAAGCAGCACCTTCAAGAAAGGATACGACGATGACAACGCTGCTGTCCGAACAAGCCTAGGGTTTTCCCCAGTATGCGGAAGGGTAGTGGGAAGGGGAACCCCAAGGCCCCTCAAGAAGTTACAGATTTTCACCATGTATGCACCCTGAAACAAACATTTTTATCTGTCGTGGCACCGTGTGTGCACCATGGTCCGCTCTGCTGTAGCTCCGCCGTTGCCCGATGGCCGCAAGTTCTTTGCTGGTGGAGACGCATTGTTTCCTTGTCCTACTGGTCAAGTGATCATACATAATCAGAGGTGATGTGTGATTTCCTCCTACGATTCATGCTTCACACCTCAATGATCGACTCATCCATATCACAATTCTTGATCCGTGCATAAAGTCTCGTGTAATGGTTGTATCTGCAATCACCAAGCCAGCAGGGAGAGAACTCGTCTTCAAAATGATTTTCCTGAACTGGAAACATGGTTTAGGAAATGCTATTTGTGTCAACAAGATTCCATTAACTCTGCTTGGAATGATAGTTTGCATATGCCTAACTGGCTATTATGTTCAGGATTCAAAATACGATTCTTGGATCTTCCCTTAGCCGTTGTTGTGTACCCAAAGTCCTTAATGCGCGTCTCGCTACAGTAAACGAACCGTTTCGCCTCTCTCCTCTCCCAGGCGACAGGGCAGGCGACTTAGATCCCATCTACACCAACGCCGGCGCTGGCCCCCTCCCCCTCCGCTTGCCGCTCCGGCGGCAGGAGGGGGAGGGGAGCTCGTTCCTCCGTTCTGTAGTTAGGGCTTGTCTGCTATGGTGCGTCGTTGGGGTGGTGGGAGCGGCGCCCGGGTAAATAAATCTGCCACAACTCTACTCCCACACCGGTGGCCATCTTTACGGTGGCGTCTCGGAGTTGTTGGCAACGTGTGCTTGTCGATCCTTCAGATCGGCGGCTTGGTCTTCTCGTCGATCTTCAGATTTGGCGAGATTAGTTTCTCGGCGTGTCGCTGGCGTTCGTCGTTTTCTACGGCGGCGCCGGGGGCCGGGCGAGATGGATGCTCCGGAGCGAGGATGTTGGCCCGGAGGTGGTGGGTCCGTCGCATTTCCCCGACTTTATCGGTGGGATGCGGTGGATCTTGGTTCAAGGAAGCACGGGGACGTCCCCGGTCAACGTGCCACGGTGACATGTGTCTTGCTTGCTCACAGCGGGCTCTGTTCATTGACTCACAAAGCCTCTTTGGCGATGGTGCTTATTTGGATCCGGCAATGGTGGAGGTTCGGCGTCTCTTCTAACGTCCGTCTAGGCGGCGTTGGAGTTTGGCGGCGGCCGTGGCTTCGGCGAGTGCGGGAAACCCTAAGAATGATTATGTATTTTTTCATTTTTTAGGGTTTTACTTGCAAAGTTTCCAGGACAACTGTTTTCTCCTGGTCTATCTTTCAGTTTCCACATTTGTGTGTTCATGTAACTTGATTTTCAATAATTGAAATATATGTGGTTGCTCTCAAAAAAAAGAGAGTCCTTAATGCTAACTGTGCAAAACAAGTTTGATAGGGTTAATCTACTAAGAAGCTGCCCTAGGGAAGGAGAATTTTTTTTTGAAAAAGGTAAAAGATTTTCCATTTTCATTGATTAAGGAGAAGGTTTTAGAGGTTTACAAACCAAACAAAGCTTGACCCAAAAACAAGACCTACCCTTGCGGCATCACATTACTCAAAGCATGCCCCAGCGAGTCTCCACATAGCCACCTCTTCCTTGATTTTTGCTAACAATCATATTTGAAGAAGAAGCTTCATTCCAGAAGATGCGAGCGTTTCTTTCCTTCCAGACTTTCCAAGAGATTAACATTGCAAGCAATGTCATTGCCTTCTTTGATTGCACATGCTTGTGAACTCCTTCAATCCACCACTCTTTGACGGATGCCAACCATTTATGTCAACATCATTTAGCCCAAGACAATTCTTAACTTTGGACCACATTCGAATGGTGAAAGGACACTTGAAGAGAAGGTGGGACGCGGTTTCATGCATTTGGTTAGAGCATCTTCAGTCGCGTCCCCCAAACGACCGCGGACAAAAAAAAAAGAAGTCACACAGTCACATCCCAAAGCCAAAGAGCGTCATATTTTATGTCCGATGTCTCTAGTAGAGACCATATATACAGGGACAGGTTGTTGACGACGGACACGAATTTAGCCCCAGATGAAAGCCATGCATGCATGAAGCCCCCTGGTTGTCCCCATATGTCATCCTCTTTTCCCCACATATCCCACACTTTCTCTCCTCTCTTTTTCCCACATGGACTGATTCCCTCTACCACCATGCATGCATCCGGACGCTCTTTGAGGCATGCGGCTAGCCAAAGGTCTCATTTTTGTCCGAAAATTTTACTTTCTTTTTGTCCGACGCTCTTCAAAAGGCGCCACAAATCATTGTGTCGGACGTTTTTTGAGGGATATGACTGGAGATGCTCTCACAAAGGTTGCACCTTCCACAATTTGGCCATCTTCTTTTTTGTAGCCTATCTGACATCTAGACTCTATTTCAAATAATTAACCAAGCGAAGAACTTGCATTCAGGAGGAGCCCAAGACTTTCAAACTACCAAATTCGGTTGACCCAAAAATTGCATGCATGTTGCAGGCTAATTTAGAGTAAGATCCATCACTAGTGAGCCTCCATTAGCTAGAATCCGGCAAATTTGGGTCCAAATGAACCGCTTGTAACATCTTCCGAAGGATGGTAAATTGCACAATACACTCAACGGAGAGGCTATCTTGCGTTAACTTAGGAGACCCAAAAGTTATTGTCCATAGATTTGTTGATAGTGCAATTTTTCTTCTTGGAGCCTTTCAAAACACGAGGGGAGCGATATATTTTGGCCGCCTTTCATCTAACCAAGAGGCCTCCCCAAAAAAGTGTTTTCCATTTCCAATAGAAACCTTTGTAGCTTCCACAAAGAGCCCATGATCTTGAGCTCATCGTTCCACAAAGAGGCGGAGGAGGACGACGACGACTTTGACTGATCCAACGATGACGGGCCAGACCCGGAGGAGGCGGCGGCGCAGCAACTAGCGCTCGTCGAGTCGTTCGAGTTGCAGAAGAAGTTGCAGGACGACGCCCGCGCCCGCGAAGAGGAGCAGATTCGTCGTGCCATCGAACTCTTCCTCTAGGCAGAGCAGCTGGGGAGGGCAGGCGACGACGCGCTGAACGAGCACCAGCGTCTTCTCGTCACGCTCCGTAGGGAGAGGTGGTGCGCGGCGCGGGAGCTGCGGCGGAGAGGAGGCGACGGCGGGCGGGCCTGTTGAACGCACCGCCGTAATCTAGCTGTTTTCATTCAAATTTGTAAAATATAATCAAATTTGAATGGAAAATTTTATTTTCGTGTATTTTTATTTATTTGGGACGTGCGTTTAGGGGATACGGCTAAGAAGCGACGTCCTCCAAATGCGATACGAAGAAAACACGTTCTCCAAACGCTCGATCCGGCGCCGTTTGAGAAACACTTTGGGGGTCGCGGCTGGAGATGCACTGAGGATCCCAATTCCCCGACTTCAGGAAGCTTGCATATCCGACCATTGTAACATGTTTTCCAAGCCACATAATAAACTTGAAAGTGTATTCTCATTAGCCTTGTGACCGATAAGGGCAGCCTAAGGTATTTCAATAAAAAGGTTGTGGGAGTAGCCGGAAAAGCTTAAGAGGATGTTGCCGAAGTCAATATTCACGCATCTAATGGGAGTCACTTGGCTTAAACTTGTGATGAATGATTAAATATCATCTATACCAATATAAAAAGGCCCAGAGGGGCAGATCCAAAAGATCGCAGCCGTCAAACACTCATCCAACGCTTCAATGGCCACCCGACATTAGCGCTAAAACAGTCCGGGGCTGACAATCCAATCGCACGCCGCCGTAATAACCGTCGCGTATGCCAGCGGAAGCCGCCGACGCACACGACCTGCTCGCCGCCGCAATAACCGCCACGCATCTATATCTATACCAATATAAAAAGGCCCAGAGGGGGCAGATCCAAAAGATCGCAGCCGTCAAACACTCATCCAACGCTTCAAAGGCCACCCGACATTAGCGCTAAAACAGTCCGGGGCTGACAATCCAATCGCACGCCGCCGTAATAACCGTCGCGTATGCCAGCGGAAGCCGCCAACGCACACGACCTGCTCGCCGCCGCAATAACCGCCACGCACGCCCGCGAAAGCCACCGACGCACACGCCGCCGCGCTACCCGCCGCCAGGGCTCGCCCCGTCGTCGCGCTGCACGCCGAAGCCTCCTCTGCACCTGCCGTCCCCTAGGCCCAGCTCAACTGCCCCACGCCGTTGCCTCCGTCTGCTCCCAGCTCCTCCAAGGCCAGATCCTCCAAGGTCCAGCTCCTCCAAGGTCAAGCTCATCCAAGGCCCAGCTCAACCGCGTTTCCTCCTAGAATCCTGAAGGTATCTGCTTATTTTATGATTCTCCAATCCGTGCTTTAGATTTCTCTTGTGGGAATTTGATTAGTATTAGAGTTGTAGTCATCTCTCTATTATTACCACCACGCTTTGTTACAAGCTTTACATAGCGTATACATACATGCATTTGTTGCTCTTCTTTGGCACAATTTATGTTACAGCAAGTGAGTGCGTAGTCTCAATAATTGGTTTTTCTGTTTTACATTAAGATTATGTGTTTGTACATCACTCGGGTATCAGTGCATTGTGCATATCGCTAATAGAGTGCTTTAGAGGTTCAGTATTGTCATTTTACTCTTCAGTCAGAGTCAGGGATTAGTGCTACGAAGAGGCCGGATACAAACACGGGTTCTACCAAATCTTGAGAACAAGAAAGAGAATAAAATTTTGAACAGTAGCAATGAGTATAATAATTACTAATGTGGTTAATCAAGTGCGAATTAACTTGGATTCCCTGGTTTATGCATGAGATTTCGGATCAGGACCATATGTAAAATAGGGATTGGATTTATTGCTCAGTTATAACATGTATAATATTTTATGGTCTTCTAACTTTACAGGGAAGAGGTATTCTATAATATCAATTACATTTACGAAAAGTGTAAGCAAACACTACACATGTCAGCGTCAAAGCGCACCCCTTTTCAAGATATCACCAACGGCCAGAATCAAAGTGATTAACAATGACTGATGCTTTCAACTCTCCTATTATTATTTCGACATATAGTAAATTGTGTCATGACTGCAGATCCTAAAGAGGCCAAAAGGCAGAGAAACCGAGAGTATTATGCAAAAAATAAAGATGAAATTGCAAAACGCCGGCGCCAAGCACGAGAACTTAAATTATTAGAATACAGAAGTGTAGTTTTGCCGATAGGAGATTGTTGCTTAAAAGCGTATGTTTGTGATATTCTCTTTCTCAAGTTCATTGCACATTTGTAATCTGTTGCTGTTTATTTCCAACTAAACAGATGATACTTCAAATAGCAAGAACCAATCCGTGAATTTTGCCTTCAGGTTTGTATGTATAAAGACTGAATTTTGTTGTTTGGTAGTTGTTGTGAGAATGGGCTGCATCTGCTACTTTGATTGATTTCCTAAGATTACACGTGCATTGCACGTGCACAATTACTAGTGGCCAACAAACAGTCCATTTAACCGGTGTTTTGACTTCAACCAAGATGCAGCTAGGCCCTCTCATTTATTCCTCTCATCCGCATGATGAAATCCAGATATATTTGACTACGCGTCCACCAGTTTCTGTATTTATACTTGTATACTGAGTCTCCATCAAGTAAATTTGTTTTTAAAATTATTGAGACATACCTGACAGCATGTTAAGCTGTCCGTTTGTCTTATGCTGTTCTGATGGAACCATCGGCCCTACTCTCTGATTACATGGTGCACTGGACATTGAGCAAAATGCCAATGATACTGCATAGTATTGACTTCTCTTCTCTCCATTGAAATTGTTCCTCCGAATGACCTCACCAGTGGTATCTAATCAATAACCTCCCTGTAAATTTACTGTGATGTACTATTGTTCCTGTGATATCAAGAGATGTTTCCTCCGATATATTGTAGATACAGAGATGCCTTTTGTGAATTTATTCTTGTCATGTTTGATGTTCTGGGTCTACTCCAAATGATTTGTTTCAGAATTCAGACATGAGCCGCAGCTTGCAGGTATTAAGTAGGCCACTCGAGAGTAGGAGAGTAACTTATTGGCCTAATCTTGGAAACATCCAACGATCAAGTGAGAAAGGTGTCGAGCAACTTGTCTGTTTGTCATGATATGGTGAAATGTGTCAGTTTCTGTACTAATGTGTAATGTCTCGAGTTCCATCGAGTTAGTTTGATGAATTATGGCTCTCCATGTTATCTCTGACAGCCAATCAACTTTTCTGAGCTATGAGGTATGTTATCAAGGAACAGGAAGCTGAATGTTTCGCATGCCCAATTAATCTCTTGGGTTCTAGTTGACACATCTCGTGTAACAGTATTCTGGTCTTGGGTTCAGTTGACACCATCTCTCCAGGGCGTGCAGACACTTTTTCAGAAGGCCACATCTCGCTATTTGCTGCTGTACCACAAGAGAGAAAGGCACTTTTTCCTTCTCAGTAGTGAGAAGATGCTCTCACTCTCTCACCCCCACACCAAAGAGTCAAAACTTGTTTTCCTTTCGAGGTCACCATCCACGCTAGTGGACTCCGAAGTCTGAACAGCAGCCAGCAGCACTGGCCGGCCCTTGTGACATTGGTCAAATCACGAGGTAAAAAGCATCACGAGAGAGACGGATCATCTCGCCGGCCGGGTACCTTACCTTGGAGCACCGGGGTCAATCATGGATGCCTAGGCAGGAAAAGGTAACGCCCCTGTTGGGGAAAAGGGCTCTGCCTCCATGAATCAGAACCTTTCTCCCTCCAAGCTTCGGATAGGGTCAATGGGACGGCACGAGCAGCCGGCCGGCCGGGCACGTCCATTCAAATCGTTTCCCCGGCTGGCTTCGACGTCGCCTCCACCGTCCTCGTGTGGCGTCGATCGCCCTTCCGTGCATGCATGCCCATGCAGCTGTGCTCGACCCATCTCTTTCCGCAGAAGCTCCCCCTCTTCTTCTCTTGGGGGAAAGGGGCTCGTAGGCACGTACTTCCTCGCTGATGCGGATCCGACGATGCTTTATTGATCCCTGCAATCGTTAACCCTTGGATTACTTTTTGGAGAGCACTCGCGTGAACGTGCAAATTTAAGCACCCTAGCAGCGGACTTCTTCGACCTAAATAGCCCTTAAGCAAACTCTTAATCACTTTCTCTTGTTTCAAAAAACTTTTGAACATCCTTGCCACCATTTTTAGTCAGGCCGGTTTAAAAGTCAGCTAGACTGAATACACTGTCTAGTCTCTTTCCATTAGTTTAAATTTTTGGTTTAATTGGCTAGTGCAATAAATTTTCATGATATCAGAGTCAAGATGTCTCAAGTTCAAGACCCTGCTCGTACAATATTAAAAATAAAAGAAAAAAATTCTGCAGCCTGCACCAAATTCACGCTAAGGACTAAAATACCCTAGACGTGACGGGAGTGTTGAATATAAATACACTGCCTAGTCTCTTTCCATCAGTTCAGACTTTTGGTTCAATTGGCTAGTATAGTAATCTTTCAAACTGAACACAACTTAGTCAAATCTGGCTCAAAAATATCTAGGTCATACCATTTAGGTTGAGTTTTCAAAAATCTTGAACCCTTTAACTATGTTCTCGGACCATCTGAAAAAAGAACAGGTAGATCAGGCCATTTGATATAGCTAGTAAGCTAGACTCAGATGACTTAGTCATTTTCAGCATAGATTTTGAAAAGAACTTGCCAGCTAAACTTCTGTGTTCTCTATTCCTATCAAGAATGACGTGATTACAAGGGGCCATAGATGTTTAAAAGTTTTCCGAAAGGCCGGAAGTGCTTAAAACTTTGGTTAAGGGCCATTTAGGTCAAAGAAGCATGAAGTGCATGTACGCAAGCCATCCTAGCATCGACGTAGGGCTTTTCGGACGCGCCAGGGGGTGGGGGGGTGAAAGTTGTGGAGGCCCAAATATGAGAAACCTTGGAATCCTTTTGTGACACCATCAATCTAACTTGCACTTTCACCCACGCAACGCTGCAACTTCTTAGGGGCTCTTTTTGATTCAAAAATAAATTCATAAGATTTTGTATGATTAGGATCTTTGAGATTTTTTCCTACGATTATTATGATCAAGATCTTAGGATTTTTTGCCAAAGATTTCTTTGCATTCTGTTTTTGATTAATAATTTCATCCACATTTATTTGCTTTTTGTGGTGCCAAACACTCGGTGATACGAATCTCTCGCATTGAGGTGTAATAGCTCGTTGGGGTATAAATCATCACTTTGCTCACAAAAACCCTAAGTAAATTTGAAAATGAAGTTAGATGGCATTGTGATAGCACAATTCAATGTCGCGGATGTTAGATTGGATAAACTTCGAGAGGTGTGTTATTTTCCGTTGAACTTTTTAAAGAGGATCAACTTTGTCCATTCTCATCAATCATTGATTATAATAATTTTGGCGGAATGAAATCCTTAGAAGCTTTTCCTATGTGGATTGTTCGTTTATTGATGAATCTCACAAGAACAATTCTACATATTTTTTCTACTTGTTGTTGTATATATATATGCATATTATAAAATTTAACATCCACCCAATCCTCTTGATAAAAAAATTCTTTATGGCTTTTGATTCTTGGGATTTTCACATGATTTGTGCAGGAATGAGATCCTATAAAAAAAATCCTACAGCAGACATTTATTTGGTGGATCATATCTCATTTTTTGAAAATGGGAGCTCATCTCTGGCCTCTGCATTGAATCCCTGAGCACAAACTTTACTTTTATTGGAAAGTTTCAGTTATCAAAGTTTACACATCAAGGACCACTCAAAGTGGCGACCTGAATAATTCATCTAAACAAAGAAGACAAAAGGCCTCTATGCATATTGACATTTAGAATATATCTAGTCACGCTGGTTGAATATAGCCCGGACAATAGCCATCGGCTGATTGCACCTAGAATCCATAGGTTCCTGCTGCTCCGAATGAAGGGGGTAGGAATACATATGGGTCGATGAAGCAGCCCTATGAATGATCTATAAAAAGTTTGGAGTTTCCACCATGTTAAAAACAACATTGTTTGACAATTATATTTTTTTGTTGAAAGAAATACGGTAGGGGAAACCTCCACAATGATTTTTTTTACAAATAGTAAGAACCCAAATCTGCGTCCCTTGGGATTTAAACCTGGGTGGTTGGGTTGTACATCCACTTCCCTAACCAAATGAGCTAGGCTCACTTCTTCTGTTTGACAATTATAAATTTCCCAAACCAAAGCAGAAACTCCTACTTGAATTCTAGCTTTAATTTTTATCAATCACATTTAGTCAGTTCTCCAAAAAAATAGTCACATTAGTTGGAGGGGGAATGTTATCTTACGAAGTGTACCACTCTCCAAACTACACAAGAAAAATGGAAATAAATGATAGATGGTCAATGGTTTATTCCGAGTTACAAAAGACACGTTTAGTACACCCATTCCAATGTCTTCTAGCAAAATTATCTTTGGCAAGAATCACCTTCTTATAAAGGGATTACATAAAGATATTTATATTATGAGGTCACTTTATTCTCCATGGGTATTTTTTTATAGAACATAGTATACCCACTCATATAATCAACATACATAGACTTAACCAAAAAGAAAATACCCGTTGTAGTTAGGCACCGATTAAAGCTATATGGTTCCTCAAATAAAACAACCCCGTTAAAATAAAACAAGTTTATCCAAACCTGTCATTTATCTCCTGTTAAAGCTCATGTAAATCATATATTTAGTGGAGCTTGAGAAAAAAAATCAATGACTAAAACGTTTTTTATGTCGAATGATATTATATAGGGATGGGTATTGAGTTGATAATAGGGTATCACCCAACCATTTATCTTCTCAAAATCGATTATGCTTTCCATCTCCCAAGACGAAAGAACCACAATCAGCGAAATAATCTTTGACGCCCATGAGACCCTTCCAGAAAAGAGAATCCATGGTTTGGCTTGAACTTGCAAGGGCGTTTATCCACGTAGGTATGGTACTTATTATGTAGCAGATCCTCCCACACCCTTTGTCAAGAAAGTAACTTAAATAGCCACTTACTAAATAAGCATATGTTCTTATATCAAGTGCCTCGATACGTAGACCCCCTATCCTTAGGTCGACAAATAATGTTCCATTTTGTAAGTGTATACTTCATCTTTGGGTCTTCACTTTGCAAAAAGAAGCGAGATCTATAGAAATATAATCTTTTGCGTACCTTTTTGGTATCTCAAAGAAAGACAATAGGAATATCAAAAGGCTAGTCAGAACATAGTTTATTAACATAAGACGATCTCCACATGAGAGCAAGTTGCCTAGTTAGGATGCCAACTTTCTTTCAAAGCGGTCTTCAACTTGTTTCCACTCTTTATTAAGCAACCTCCTATAATGAATAGGCCGGTATGCCTAGATATTTAAAAGGTAGAGCTCCCACTTCACGTGGTTCTATAGTCATTCTCTACTTCATTAGCCTTACCAAAGCAAACAAAAAATCACTTTTCTGAAAGTTTATTTTAAAATCGTATAGTTGTTCAAAAAAAACAATTAACTTACTCATGACTTATCTAAATCATGTTCATAGATAAGATAGTATCAGTGTACCGTAAGATAGAAATCCCTCCACCCACAAGGTTTGTCGCTAAGCCACCGATCTATCCATCTTCTTTAGCCCTAGCAATACGGATGGATACCATATCTGCAATAATATTGAACAAAACGAGAGATAACAGATCCCCTTGACGTATCCCTTTTAGCATATAAAAAGAATGTCCAATATAATCATTTACTGGAACACTTTGGTCCCACCCTGGAAATACCTTAGAACCCATTCAACCACTGAGGCGTGAACCCTTTCATTCGCAAAACTTGCAGAAGGAAAAACCATTTAACTTTATTGTGCACATTTTCAAAATCTATTTTAAATAGGACTCCATCCATCTTATTCCTATGAATTTCATGGAGAACCACTACCCCCTCTAGGACATTTCTCCCCGCCGGACCACTTTATGCGCAAACACAATTGCGTCATTGGTTCCTACTCCAGTAAAGACTTTGAAGCTAATGTTCATCAAACAAATATGCCTATATTGGTTAATTGTACTAGCATTTTTTCTTAGGCAACAAAGTGATAACACCAAAATTCAATTTGTATAATGGTAATCCCCGTTATGCAATTGGGTGGCGTGTGCCATCAAATCTGTTTTAATGACGTCCCAAAACTTTTGATAAAACTTCATATGGGACCCATCGAGCCCCGTGGTTTTATTATGTTTCATTTGAGATATGGCTTCAAACAACCCCTCTTCCGTAAAAGGTTATGTGAGAATTATGATTTCCTCTTTTGATAACTGTGGTATATCATGAATGACCTCTTCTATTATGCTTATAAATTTTGGCGGCGGCACCCCAAACAATTTTTTATAATACCAAGTGATGAAGACCTTTAGGTTTTCTTGACCAACTATAGTCCCCTCATTTTGTTAAAGCTAAAGAACATTTTCTTTTGATGATTTCCATTAGCAATTAGTTGAATATACTATGTGTATTATTTGCCCTTCTTGGATATGTTTCCCTTTGGCGCACCTAGCCCACTTGATTTCTTTGTCATGCCTAAGCTTAGCTAGCTTAATTAACATACAGTTTCTAGCTCACCCTTAGAGAAACTGTCTTAGATGAAGCATCTTATTTTGCCATCTTTCAAGAGTTGACTTTCCGTATTGAATAGCATTTCACTATCATTCTTGGCGCATCCAAGACAACTCAAAAAAAAGATTATTTTTAATTCTAAGGTGCGCAAGGCCTCCAGAATCAATGAGTAATGGTTTATGATCTAACCCGTTATGAGTAGAAACACGTACCGATACAAGTGTTTCTGCTTCCATTCTACGTTCGCTAGAACTCGATCCAATTTCACTTAATTGGGCACCTCTCTTGTACTGGCCCCCAGGTGTACTGTTGACCATGTAGAGCTATTTTTTCATGTCAAGAATCTTGATGATCACATTAAAAAGAAAAGGCTAGCGAGTATTAAATTATCATTATTTTTTATTCTTGTCTTCCAATGATATTGAAGTCAACTCCTATCAACATCTCCGAATCACAAATTCTCACTAGCGCTCCGTACACGCCCACATGAATCCATTCCAAACCATCAAATTTTAATTTGACAAAACTTAAACACATAAATCACCCATCTCTACTCTTTGGATTGAGATTGTTTTCATGCACCCATGGGGAGATAGACAATGTTGCACACAATCCACCCTCACCACCCTCCCCCGATAAATGTCAAAGAAAATATGCGAACAAATCATATCTACCCGTATCCAGTAAGACAACAAAATCTAATTTATGCTCCCTAACCGTCTCGTGAATGAAACAATGTTTGATGGGGCCAATTACTATTCCACCACATGACCCTCACCTTTTGCGCTTACTTAACTTCTTAATTATAGCGCCGCGACGTATACTTAGACAATCAACATGCAACTTAACCGATCTATGTGTGCTCTTCACACTAAAGGAAACAAGGTCCTCACGGTCAACTTGTTCTCGTTCTTTTTCATTTAACAGATCCTCGGATAGATTGGATCGTATCTCATAGGAACTAGTCCCATATGAATCATGAGCGGACCTAGAAAATATATAAATGGGGACAAATCAACTGAGTTGGGGACTTTTGTTGTAAAAGTTGCAGAATTTGAGATTTGTTCTTTCAACTATGAATAAATCGTACTGAAATTCGATATTTTGAGTGGGGTTAGGCCCCCACTTGTCTGTTCCTGGGTTCGCCCATGATAGGAATATTGTAGTGTGAATTTTTTTGAAAAATAACATCAGATCACACCTCATGAAATCTCTCCAGTATAATCAAAGAGACTCAGGCCTATTGTCCCGGTTCTAGAGGGCCTTTGGTCCCGGTTGCCCAATTGGGACTGCTAAATCGGGATTAAAGGCCTCACCTTTAGTCTCGGTTGTGTTGCAAACCGGACTAAAGGCCCTCCACATGGGTTGCGGGCCCGCGTGGGGGCGGAGGACCTTTAGTCCCGGTTTGTAACACCAACCGGGACTAAAGGTCTCCATGGAAAAAATCATTCTATTTTTTCTAATTTTTTTCATTCTTTTTTTCTATTTTTTTAGAATTTCTAGTATTTGAGTTATTTGACCAATTTAGTCTCTAACTATACTTATCTCTAGTCAAATTACTTGCACATAGTCAAACTTCCCGGTTGGTCACCTATCCTCCCACTGCTCGAACACTAGCACGCTTATCTTCCGAGTTTCTTCCATCCCGCTTCCAAGTGCTTTGCGTGCATGTTATTGATATTAGTATCATATCACACATCTTTATTTTTTAAATTCCAAATAATTACTTTGATAAATAAAAGTAATGATGTAATAATAATCTTGAATAAATAAATACAAATAATTTTTTTGTAGAACCTAAAACCTGAAAATCTTCATATTTCCCTTTGGCAGTTTGAGAATCTAAAAATTGGTTGATCGGGTAAACTCAGGTGAATTCGGATGTAACTTTTCATGTAGATACGTTTTCATATATTAAACATTTTTTCGATTTCATATGCAACCAGAAATCCTGTTTTACCGATACATGACGCAATTTTGCAAAAAATAAAGTTAAAATTCGTGTTTGTTAATTTCTTTTGCAACTAGATGACATAACACATGGACATCTAAGGACTTTATTTTTTGATTTTTTTATCAATTTCATTTGTAGTTTACAAAGCTAAAAAGGCGGTCCAAGGAGCTGAGTTTGTGTGTGTGTGGACTGTGGAGCCAAAAAAGAAAACCAGAAACCTTTAGTCCGGGTTGGTATTATAAACCCGGACTAAGTCCCGGTTGGTGTCTTCAACCGGAACTAAAGGTTCCGTTACAAACTGGGACTAAAACTTTTCGGCATCCTACCCGTTTGAATCGGGACTAATGGCACATTACTCCGGTTTCAAACACAGACCGAACTAAAGCTCTAGACAGTTCCGGACAAAATACTTGTTTTCTAATAGTGATGTTTTTTTTTTGCGGGTAAAAGAGGATTTCTCTACTAGTGACGTTATGCAGCAAACTCTTTTTTCCTTTCGACAACATGACACTATAACTGTAATGGTGAGTTCTTTTTTTTCTATCCATGCACTTTTGATATCACACGAATTAAACAGACGCCAATGTATTTCCCCCGGGCCCCGCTAATACTCATCTCAACAGTGCTTCACGCGCGCCGGCAACAGGGACTTGAGACATCTGTACTGTAATTGTACGGCCGGTCAATCTTGTCTATGTAATATCAACTGTACAATCTCTTCAGAAGGCTCCAGCATTGACGCGCGTGGTTTATGGAGGGAAAAAAAATACACACCAAACAGCACCTAGAGAGATACTCCATGGACATACATACATGAGTACTCCCTCCATCTTCAAATAAACATATGTTCAGACGGGATGATGTTTTTGGCACTCGAAAGCATATGTTCCCGGTTTTAAAATTTTGTTTTAAACACACTTTCAGAATATCGAAAAATTTGGACATAAAATTTAATCCATACATCTCGATCTCGAAATTCTACAGGCTCACAAAGTCGTTCAACGGAAAACCAACATTTTTTTGTCTCATGTGTAAAAAAAGATAGATTTTGGTGTAAAAAGAGGTTGTCTACCGTTTTTTTTTTTGTCTTTTTTTTCCACAAGTCACGAAAAGTCTTTTTTCTGTGAAACTTGATGTCCGCACATAGACTGTGGACGCGTAAGCGTGAAAATTTTCGTTCAGTTTTTTTTACATTTTGAAATGTTTTTTCCGGTGGCAGGAGCATATGCTCCCATGTGCCGAATTGAATTTCCGATGTTTACACAAATTTTTAAAGTTAAGTTTATTAACTTTGACCAACTTCCTAGAAAAAGTAGTAACATTTATGAAACTAAATTAATATCACTAGATTCATCTTAACATGTACTTCAATAATATAATAATTTGATATCACATGCATTATTATTTTTGTAAAAAATTAGTTAAACTTAAAAATGTTGGACTTTCCAAAATAAAACGTACTTATTCGTGAATGGAGGAAGTACATATAAAGCCAGAGTACACAGAAGGTACATTACACTGAGCAAGCAAGCCAGCTAGCTAGGTGCGCTACAAGTACTAGTAGCTAGTGAAATCTTACATCCATATATGCTCCTATATGTAATGGCACTCCTAATTGATTGATTGATTTCTAATGATCTACTTACCAACGTACTCAGCCTAGGTCTAGGTCTGGGTAGCTAGCTACGGCTCGCTTCCTTGTGCTCCTCCTCTTGCTCGATCGTCTCGACGATGCGATGGACCGCCGCCGCGATATCGTCCACCGACGAGAGCCGGCAGTCGTCTTCCACCTGCGGCAGCCATCCACCGACGAGTATATGAGTTAATTTTGCAATAGTACACGCATGACACTAGAGCACAACTCTGCCAAGTCAATCAATGGAACTTCATCCTCGTTGCGGTGAAACACGCACAGAGAGGGGAGAGTTTGGAGGCGTCGTCCGAGACAATGCGCGGAAAACGATGCCAGTTTGCTGTTTCGGCGTGACGCGCTGCCAAGCGGGCGAGCGGATGCATGGTCTGGAATAAGAAACTCAGACTAGCCATAGCGTTCGGGAAGACGCGCGCGGGCGGGCTAGCTAGCTACTCCAGCTGGGGAGCATGTGTCCGTACGCGCGTACCTTGAGGCTGAGAGAGTAGAGGGCCATCTGGCCGGCGCTGGTGGCGTTGAGGTGCAGCACGGCGAGACGGTGGCCCTGCAGCCCGGCCACGATCCTCAGCAGCTGCCTCGGCCGCCGCCGGGAGAGCAGCTTCAGGTTGGCGTGGCTCTCCACGATTGTCACCTCGATGTCCGCCATGGCCGAATGCTTGGAGCCGGACGCCATCTCGTCGGCGTCGGCCGCCGTGTCGTCCGCGGATGCTGTTGTGGCGGAGGGGTCCGGGACGTGAGGGCGGACGCTCATTGTGTACTGCGGGAAGGTGAAGAAGTCCGCGAAATGTACTGCTACGGCGGCTGAGACGTCGTCGAGGACGGGGTTGCGGAGGCGTGCGTGGCGGCGCGCCTCCAGGGATTGGACCAGCTGCTCCAGCTCCTTGACGTAGTTGATTGCGCCGCCAATTATGGACGCCTGGTCGCCCTGTCGGCAAATCACAATAAAAATGCTGTTGTTTTCTTTCCCAAAGATCGATCAAGAACTCGGAAAATTACGTCAAATCATTTCAAGTTTGCAAAAAATAACTCCGATCATTTTAACACTCACTAGTCAGGACTCATGGCGTACCGCGTACGTACCCTTTGCACGTAGGAAGGCGGCATGGTGGAGCGGAGCACGGCGAGGTACTCGTTCATCTGCTTGCGGCGGTTGCGCTCGACGGCGATGTGGGTCATCCGCTGGGTCTCCGCCTCCTCCACGTTCTTCACGCTCCTCGCTCTGCGCCGCTTCCTCCTCCCTGCCGTGCCCGACGTCGCCGCCACCACCACCGCGCCTCCACGATCACCGCCGTGGACCGGCGGCGGCGGCGCTGCCAAGGAGGAGCTTCCGTGCGGGACTTCCGCGCCCGGGATCATGAGGGAGGCGGCCCAGCAGGCGTTGCTCCCCTCCAACTCAATGCCGGCACCGTACCCACAGAATCCTCCCGAGAACACCACGGCCTCCAATGCCATAGCGACCAAGAAACCCCCAAGGATCTGACGATGAAGACACGCACAGACGCGGAAGGGGTGGATATAGATCACTGGCTATCGATCTAGCTCGGGGAACATTTCGCCATGACCAGATCGAACGACGAGGTTTGCGTCGTGCGTGCGTACGTACGTGGCTGCTGCAGCTGCTATTGCTTGTGTCACCTGGCTGGGGCGATCGATGGGGGCGACACGTGAAGGGATGGAAGCAACATGTAACATGGAGCAAACCAGAGGAGGGAGGAGCGCAGAGCTTTCCAAGGCGACGAGAATAATTTTATACTCGCACAGGTTGGATCGTGTGTGGGCCGGAGAGGGCAGGCGCGCGGCCGGCCGGGCTTACGTGGTTTTCCGGCGTGATTAGGCCATGATTTGGTCGGACTGCGCGCACTGCACGGCACGGCGCGTCGTGCCATGGGCCATGGCCATGGCAGTTGGCAGGGACAGAGGGAGAAGAGAGGCGGCACGTACTGGCAGAGACGACGGGACGGCCTGCATGCGCGCGGGTGAAAGGCTAGCTGAAGGCATCGGGAAATGCAACGCTAGCTTTGCTAAAAACAACACCGGCCCGCACGACCCGTCACGTACGCACGCATGACACACACGTACCTTCTTTTCCCCATTCCGGCACGAGGAGCTGGCCGCCATTGCTCTGCGGTAACATGGTAACACCTCAGGCTTCTCACCTCGTCGGCACGCGGTAACTTCCGCCCCCCACCCCCACCCACAAAGAAGGTGCCGTCTATTCATCCACATCGGTTACGAAGAACATACAAAGTACTCCCTCTATACACAATGATGTCTCAATTTTCTCTTAGATCTATATATACGAATATATCTACACCCTAAAACGTAACTAGATATATAAAAATTTAAACTAAGTCAAGATTATTTTTAGAACGGACAGAGTCATATAAATAACAAATAAGTCAATGTACCATCTAACAACAGTTACAAGCACTAGAGCAAGCCAAAAGCGTGTCGCCGTCCTTGCGCCTCCATCACCGTCATTGGACAAAACTGATAGTACTTGAGATTGGCGTCCTTGCCCCTCCATCACCGTCATTGGACAAAACTGATAGTACTTGAGATTGTTTTAGTTGACTGATGGAAAGTCATCGTGACATGGTCCCAAAGGACCAGAGCAACACCATCGACAATGTTATTTTTGATTAAAAAATACATTAATACTAAGCTCATACCATTACACCCAACATCTACAACAACATAATATCAAGAATTATTATAGACATTAAAGATGCACACCACAAAAAAGGTCCCACCAATGCAACCAAAGAGTAGCAACATCGCGATGAACAACAATGATGCAATGCTAATCTTTCGGATCACCATCGGCATTTTCACAGTTTTGATGTGGACATCGCCACACAGCTAGCTAGACCACACGCACACAACGAGCACTAAAGCACCATCTTCAACCCGTCCTCTGCTATACTCCTTGGAACACCCTGTCTCGACTCAAAACGAGCATGCTAGCTGGTATCTTTCAAGCTCATTCTTCTTTCAACAGACGCATTGGTCATCGGAGCCATGGAGGTGTCGATGTCGATGTACCCAAAGTGTCGACGTTATGCGGTTGAGGGTCGTTGGCAAATCCACCCAATCTTGTAGACCAACTACGGCGTCGATGACAGTTACAAAATCATCGGCAATTATGAGAACCATGCATAGATCAGAAAGAAGAGTCATACCTGAAAACATACTAAAGAACATGAAAATCGATGAGATCCGAGAAGATCTGTCGGACACACAACTCCATGCGCCCTTGATCGGCGCTAGGCACACCACCGAACCAAATATAGAGCTAAGAACATAGGAAGACTTTCTGATCCAAGATGCTAGCGCCTCACTATCCCAAGAAAGATACTCCCGTTAACAAGAGGCCAGGAACCCACCGCACCTCTAAGACCTAAAACGCCATCAAAGAAGGGACGGAGCGGTGCCGGCGGAGGGTATGGAAACCCTAGCCTCTTGAGATGGCCTGTTTTTCTTTCTCTCCCTGTCGTACCGGTTGACACGCCGTAACTTCTCGATCGAGCTCATCGCTATCCAACGATCGGACTGCTTCGGCTGCATGCATGCGTAGAGCCAGCGCGTACAGTATCGCAGTACGCAGGCTGCAGACACGGCTTAGCCGCACTCCGATGCCCTCGATGCATTATCTATCTAGGGTACACATGGGATTCGCATGAAGATCCTATACACATACGAACAGACGCTCATTCCTACGCACTGCGGGACGGCGGTCACAGGAACCGTCAACCCCCCTCCCAGCTCCCACGGTGAGGGCATCTCCAACCGAGCGACCTAAATGGACGCGCTGTGTCATCTGTTTTGGACCGTTTGGGTGGTCGAGCGGACACACGGACACGCGGACAGCGGCCCGCGTCCGCGTATCCGTTTGGATCGCACGCTGCGTCCAATGTGCGGACGCAACGCATATGTAATAAAAAAAAATGAAAATGAAAAACGAAAACAACAAAAAATAAATTTAAACTAGTGGTTAATTAAACTTAGCCCTATTTTAGGCAATTTTTACACAAAAGAAAGCCCTATATGGGCTTTAAACTAAAAAAAAGCAAACCCTAGCCAGGGTTTGCGAGTACGGTGGCCGCCGGCAGTACTACTCCCAATAGTACTCGTCGTCGTCGCCGTCGATGAGGACGACTCCCCTCCCGGAGGCGACGCGCTGTTCCGGCTCGAAACGCCGGAGGGAGCCGGGGACTCCGGCCAGGGCGACCACTGCGCCCTTTCCCAGGCGGAGTGCGGGTTCGGAGGGCTCGCCGGCCTGCGCAGCCGTGCCCTCCGCGCGGACTCCTTCCGGAGCTGCTCTTCCGCTGCGGCCTGCAGCTCCGCCTCTAGCCGGAGCGTGGCCCGGCGCTCCTCCTCCGCCAGGAGCGCGGCCTGGCGCTCCTCCTCCTCCCGGAGCGCCGCCTGGCGCGTGGCCTCCTCCTACCGGCGCGCCATGATGACCCACAAGTATAGGGGGTGTATCGTAGTATCTTCGATAAGTAAGAATGTCGATCCCAACGAGGAGCAGAAGGTGTTGACAAGCAGTTTCGATGAAGGATTCACTGTAAATGCTCACAGACAAGTATTCGGGGGTTTTGATGTAACAGTTGAATAAAGTACGAGTATGTAAAGTGCGAGAGTAACAATTGCAGCGAGTGGCCCAATCCTTTTTAGCACAAAGGACAAGCCGGTTTGTTTACTTATAATGACCAAACGTTCTTGAGGACACACGGGATTTTAGTCTAGTGCTTTCGCTACATACGGCTAAATAATCTTCATTGTTATGATAAGTGTTGTGTGGGTGAACCTATGCTAATGTACCGCCCTTCCTAGGACTAAATACATACTTGTGATTATACCCCTTGCAAGCATCCGCAACTACAAGAAAGTAATTAAGAATAAATCTAACCACAGCCTTAAACTGCGAGATCCTGCGATCCCTCCCGCATCGATATACCAACGGGGGTTTAGGTTT